>NW_027207445.1:0-300000 GCF_963455315.2 Globicephala melas | reverse complement strand
CGAGGCCCGCCCTCGTACCTGAAGTCACTCCGCTGGAGGAGAGAGTCAGCCTCTTAGCAGGCTGTGTGGCTCCCGGCACACCCAACGTGAACCCGTGCCTGGAAGTAAGGCCCTGATTTGCCGTGCAGAAGCGGAGGCGTGCTGCAGCTTCCAGGAGGCGGTGGCCTCTGCCCTGCCTACCTTGAACGGCAGCACAGCTTTCTGGACACCTGGGAGGCTAGCCGGGGCACCCTGTTCCCGGCAGGAACACTGAGTAACCCCAGGCGCACCTGGGTCTGCTAAGCAACATCCGGGCCCGTGGCCCTTTAGAGCCCCTCTGCGCACGCCGAGCGTAGGGAAACGCACTGCCCTCTCTTTTGGAGCAGCTTGGTTTCCTCAGCACTCGCACACGTTCACGAACACCGTTCTGGCACATCCCACATGGCGCGGAGGTCTTACGCGTTGCCCCAATCGGAGCTGCGCTCAGAGTAACCCTCGTCTTCGCATTCCATCCAGGACCTCCTGACTGAAGGCACCGTGCCTCCTAGAGGACGGCGGCTTGGGTTCTGACTGCCATGCAAGTCCTGTTCCTTCTTTGGCACCGCCGGCAGCCCCAGGCCCAGAGGAGCAGCTACGGCGTTCCTTGGTTGAGACCGTTCGCTGGATGCGGGACTCCCTACTTCGATAAGTTGACTCAGGGAAGGAAACACAGGGCAACCGGTGTCTCTTGGGACGCCTTAGAAACCACGGGGATGTACGCTGAGTGTGCCCATGAAAACGGGGGCCTGCTGGAACTAGCCCTGCTTTCCCATTTGGAGGGCGGCATTCATGCCTGCCTTGAAGCTCCCTGACATTCCCGGCTCCCGACAGGCCAGTGAGCCCTGGAAGAATGCTTCGGGGAAAATTGTGAGTTTGCTCTCTCTCAACCAGGGGCTTCCGTGGCCGCGGTGGCGGTCCGCATGACAGGCTCTAGAGCTAAAGGGAACCTCAGCGTGAGAACTCGCCTCCAGGTTAGGCCCTGAGTAGCCGTGCAGAAAGGGAGGCATGCAGCTCTTTCCAGGAGTTCTTAGTCGCTTTGCTTTAAAGGAAGTACGCGTCCGGGGACTCCTAGGCCCCACGGGTGTGCATCATTTTCCCTCCAAGGTCACTGAGTGCCTCCAGACAGACACCTGTGGGCCGGCTGAGCAACGTCGAGGTCCATTGGTTGATTCCCTCGGAGGACCCCTGAGCGTGCCGGGTGCTGGGCAACCACACACTGCGCGTTCCTTGAGGAGCGCTACATCTCCGGAGCCCTCGAACGCCCTCAGGACAGCATGGCTGGTGAGTGCCAAGTGCCCAGGAAGACTCTGTCATGGCCCTTTGTGTGAGCTGCCATGAGAGAACGCTGTGCTTGGAACACTGCGAGGCCCGCCCTCGTACCTGAAGTCACTCCGCTGGAGGAGAGAGTCAGCCTCTTAGCAGGCTGTGTGGCTCCCGGCACACCCAGCGTGAACCCGTGCCTGGAAGTAAGGCCCTGATTTGCCGTGCAGAAGCGGAGGCGTGCTGCAGCTTCCAGGAGGCGGTGGCCTCTGCCCTGCCTACCTTGAACGGCAGCACAGCTTTCTGGACACCTGGGAGGCTAGCCGGGGCACCCTGTTCCCGGCAGGAACACTGAGTAACCCCAGGCGCACCTGGGTCTGCTAAGCAACATCCGGGCCCGTGGCCCTTTAGAGCCCCTCTGCGCACGCCGAGCGTAGGGAAACGCACTGCCCTCTCTTTTGGAGCAGCTTGGTTTCCTCAGCACTCGCACACGTTCACGAACACCGTTCTGGCACATCCCACATGGCGCGGAGGTCTTACGCGTTGCCCCAATCGGAGCTGCGCTCAGAGTAACCCTCGTCTTCGCATTCCATCCAGGACCTCCTGACTGAAGGCACCGTGCCTCCTAGAGGACGGCGGCTTGGGTTCTGACTGCCATGCAAGTCCTGTTCCTTCTTTGGCACCGCCGGCAGCCCCAGGCCCAGAGGAGCAGCTACGGCGTTCCTTGGTTGAGACCGTTCGCTGGATGCGGGACTCCCTACTTCGATAAGTTGACTCAGGGAAGGAAACACAGGGCAACCGGTGTCTCTTGGGACGCCTTAGAAACCACGGGGATGTACGCTGAGTGTGCCCATGAAAACGGGGGCCTGCTGGAACTAGCCCTGCTTTCCCATTTGGAGGGCGGCATTCATGCCTGCCTTGAAGCTCCCTGACATTCCCGGCTCCCGACAGGCCAGTGAGCCCTGGAAGAATGCTTCGGGGAAAATTGTGAGTTTGCTCTCTCTCAACCAGGGGCTTCCGTGGCCGCGGTGGCGGTCCGCATGACAGGCTCTAGAGCTAAAGGGAACCTCAGCGTGAGAACTCGCCTCCAGGTTAGGCCCTGAGTAGCCGTGCAGAAAGGGAGGCATGCAGCTCTTTCCAGGAGTTCTTAGTCGCTTTGCTTTAAAGGAAGTACGCGTCCGGGGACTCCTAGGCCCCACGGGTGTGCATCATTTTCCCTCCAAGGTCACTGAGTGCCTCCAGACAGACACCTGTGGGCCGGCTGAGCAACGTCGAGGTCCATTGGTTGATTCCCTCGGAGGACCCCTGAGCGTGCCGGGTGCTGGGCAACCACACACTGCGTGTTCCTTGAGGAGCGCTACATCTCCGGAGCCCTCGAACGCCCTCAGGACAGCATGGCTGGTGAGTGCCAAGTGCCCAGGAAGACTCTGTCATGGCCCTTTGTGTGAGCTGCCATGAGAGAACGCTGTGCTTGGAACACTGCGAGGCCCGCCCTCGTACCTGAAGTCACTCCGCTGGAGGAGAGAGTCAGCCTCTTAGCAGGCTGTGTGGCTCCCGGCACACCCAGCGTGAACCCGTGCCTGGAAGTAAGGCCCTGATTTGCCGTGCAGAAGCGGAGGCGTGCTGCAGCTTCCAGGAGGCGGTGGCCTCTGCCCTGCCTACCTTGAACGGCAGCACAGCTTTCTGGACACCTGGGAGGCTAGCCGGGGCACCCTGTTCCCGGCAGGAACACTGAGTAACCCCAGGCGCACCTGGGTCTGCTAAGCAACATCCGGGCCCGTGGCCCTTTAGAGCCCCTCTGCGCACGCCGAGCGTAGGGAAACGCACTGCCCTCTCTTTTGGAGCAGCTTGGTTTCCTCAGCACTCGCACACGTTCACGAACACCGTTCTGGCACATCCCACATGGCGCGGAGGTCTTACGCGTTGCCCCAATCGGAGCTGCGCTCAGAGTAACCCTCGTCTTCGCATTCCATCCAGGACCTCCTGACTGAAGGCACCGTGCCTCCTAGAGGACGGCGGCTTGGGTTCTTACTGCCATGCAAGTCCTGTTCCTTCTTTGGCACCGCCGGCAGCCCCAGGCCCAGAGGAGCAGCTACGGCGTTCCTTGGTTGAGACCGTTCGCTGGATGCGGGACTCCCTACTTCGATAAGTTGACTCAGGGAAGGAAACACAGGGCAACCGGTGTCTCTTGGGACGCCTTAGAAACCACGGGGATGTACGCTGAGTGTGCCCATGAAAACGGGGGCCTGCTGGAACTAGCGCTGCTTTCCCATTTGGAGGGCGGCATTCATGCCTGCCTTGAAGCTCCCTGACATTCCCGGCTCCCGACAGGCCAGTGAGCCCTGGAAGAATGCTTCGGGGAAAATTGTGAGTTTGCTCTCTCTCAACCAGGGGCTTCCGTGGCCGCGGTGGCGGGCCGCATGACAGGCTCTAGAGCTAAAGGGAACCTCAGCGTGAGAACTCGCCTCCAGGTTAGGCCCTGAGTAGCCGTGCAGAAAGGGAGGCATGCAGCTCTTTCCAGGAGTTCTTAGTCGCTTTGCTTTAAAGGAAGTACGCGTCCGGGGACTCCTAGGCCCCACGGGTGTGCATCATTTTCCCTCCAAGGTCACTGAGTGCCTCCAGACAGACACCTGTGGGCCGGCTGAGCAACGTCGAGGTCCATTGGTTGATTCCCTCGGAGGACCCCTGAGCGTGCCGGGTGCTGGGCAACCACACACTGCGTGTTCCTTGAGGAGCGCTACATCTCCGGAGCCCTCGAACGCCCTCAGGACAGCATGGCTGGTGAGTGCCAAGTGCCCAGGAAGACTCTGTCATGGCCCTTTGTGTGAGCTGCCATGAGAGAACGCTGTGCTTGGAACACTGCGAGGCCCGCCCTCGTACCTGAAGTCACTCCGCTGGAGGAGAGAGTCAGCCTCTTAGCAGGCTGTGTGGCTCCCGGCACACCCAGCGTGAACCCGTGCCTGGAAGTAAGGCCCTGATTTGCCGTGCAGAAGCGGAGGCGTGCTGCAGCTTCCAGGAGGCGGTGGCCTCTGCCCTGCCTACCTTGAACGGCAGCACAGCTTTCTGGACACCTGGGAGGCTAGCCGGGGCACCCTGTTCCCGGCAGGAACACTGAGTAACCCCAGGCGCACCTGGGTCTGCTAAGCAACATCCGGGCCCGTGGCCCTTTAGAGCCCCTCTGCGCACGCCGAGCGTAGGGAAACGCACTGCCCTCTCTTTTGGAGCAGCTTGGTTTCCTCAGCACTCGCACACGTTCACGAACACCGTTCTGGCACATCCCACATGGCGCGGAGGTCTTACGCGTTGCCCCAATCGGAGCTGCGCTCAGAGTAACCCTCGTCTTCGCATTCCATCCAGGACCTCCTGACTGAAGGCACCGTGCCTCCTAGAGGACGGCGGCTTGGGTTCTTACTGCCATGCAAGTCCTGTTCCTTCTTTGGCACCGCCGGCAGCCCCAGGCCCAGAGGAGCAGCTACGGCGTTCCTTGGTTGAGACCGTTCGCTGGATGCGGGACTCCCTACTTCGATAAGTTGACTCAGGGAAGGAAACACAGGGCAACCGGTGTCTCTTGGGACGCCTTAGAAACCACGGGGATGTACGCTGAGTGTGCCCATGAAAACGGGGGCCTGCTGGAACTAGCGCTGCTTTCCCATTTGGAGGGCGGCATTCATGCCTGCCTTGAAGCTCCCTGACATTCCCGGCTCCCGACAGGCCAGTGAGCCCTGGAAGAATGCTTCGGGGAAAATTGTGAGTTTGCTCTCTCTCAACCAGGGGCTTCCGTGGCCGCGGTGGCGGGCCGCATGACAGGCTCTAGAGCTAAAGGGAACCTCAGCGTGAGAACTCGCCTCCAGGTTAGGCCCTGAGTAGCCGTGCAGAAAGGGAGGCATGCAGCTCTTTCCAGGAGTTCTTAGTCGCTTTGCTTTAAAGGAAGTACGCGTCCGGGGACTCCTAGGCCCCACGGGTGTGCATCATTTTCCCTCCAAGGTCACTGAGTGCCTCCAGACAGACACCTGTGGGCCGGCTGAGCAACGTCGAGGTCCATTGGTTGATTCCCTCGGAGGACCCCTGAGCGTGCCGGGTGCTGGGCAACCACACACTGCGCGTTCCTTGAGGAGCGCTACATCTCCGGAGCCCTCGAACGCCCTCAGGACAGCATGGCTGGTGAGTGCCAAGTGCCCAGGAAGACTCTGTCATGGCCCTTTGTGTGAGCTGCCATGAGAGAACGCTGTGCTTGGAACACTGCGAGGCCCGCCCTCGTACCTGAAGTCACTCCGCTGGAGGAGAGAGTCAGCCTCTTAGCAGGCTGTGTGGCTCCCGGCACACCCAGCGTGAACCCGTGCCTGGAAGTAAGGCCCTGATTTGCCGTGCAGAAGCGGAGGCGTGCTGCAGCTTCCAGGAGGCGGTGGCCTCTGCCCTGCCTACCTTGAACGGCAGCACAGCTTTCTGGACACCTGGGAGGCTAGCCGGGGCACCCTGTTCCCGGCAGGAACACTGAGTAACCCCAGGCGCACCTGGGTCTGCTAAGCAACATCCGGGCCCGTGGCCCTTTAGAGCCCCTCTGCGCACGCCGAGCGTAGGGAAACGCACTGCCCTCTCTTTTGGAGCAGCTTGGTTTCCTCAGCACTCGCACACGTTCACGAACACCGTTCTGGCACATCCCACATGGCGCGGAGGTCTTACGCGTTGCCCCAATCGGAGCTGCGCTCAGAGTAACCCTCGTCTTCGCATTCCATCCAGGACCTCCTGACTGAAGGCACCGTGCCTCCTAGAGGACGGCGGCTTGGGTTCTTACTGCCATGCAAGTCCTGTTCCTTCTTTGGCACCGCCGGCAGCCCCAGGCCCAGAGGAGCAGCTACGGCGTTCCTTGGTTGAGACCGTTCGCTGGATGCGGGACTCCCTACTTCGATAAGTTGACTCAGGGAAGGAAACACAGGGCAACCGGTGTCTCTTGGGACGCCTTAGAAACCACGGGGATGTACGCTGAGTGTGCCCATGAAAACGGGGGCCTGCTGGAACTAGCCCTGCTTTCCCATTTGGAGGGCGGCATTCATGCCTACCTTGAAGCTCCCTGACATTCCCGGCTCCCGACAGGCCAGTGAGCCCTGGAAGAATGCTTCGGGGAAAATTGTGAGTTTGCTCTCTCTCAACCAGGGGCTTCCGTGGCCGCGGTGGCGGTCCGCATGACAGGCTCTAGAGCTAAAGGGAACCTCAGCGTGAGAACTCGCCTCCAGGTTAGGCCCTGAGTAGCCGTGCAGAAAGGGAGGCATGCAGCTCTTTCCAGGAGTTCTTAGTCGCTTTGCTTTAAAGGAAGTACGCGTCCGGGGACTCCTTGGCCCCACGGGTGTGCATCATTTTCCCTCCAAGGTCACTGAGTGCCTCCAGACAGACACCTGTGGGCCGGCTGAGCAACGTCGAGGTCCATTGGTTGATTGCCTCGGAGGACCCCTGAGCGTGCCGGGTGCTGGGCAACCACACACTGCGCGTTCCTTGAGGAGCGCTACATCTCCGGAGCCCTCGAACGCCCTCAGGACAGCATGGCTGGTGAGTGCCAAGTGCCCAGGAAGACTCTGTCATGGCCCTTTGTGTGAGCTGCCATGAGAGAACGCTGTGCTTGGAACACTGCGAGGCCCGCCCTCGTACCTGAAGTCACTCCGCTGGAGGAGAGAGTCAGCCTCTTAGCAGGCTGTGTGGCTCCCGGCACACCCAGCGTGAACCCGTGCCTGGAAGTAAGGCCCTGATTTGCCGTGCAGAAGCGGAGGTGTGCTGCAGCTTCCAGGAGGCGGTGGCCTCTGCCCTGCCTACCTTGAACGGCAGCACAGCTTTCTGGACACCTGGGAGGCTAGCCGGGGCACCCTGTTCCCGGCAGGAACACTGAGTAACCCCAGGCGCACCTGGGTCTGCTAAGCAACATCCGGGCCCGTGGCCCTTTAGAGCCCCTCTGCGCACGCCGAGCGTAGGGAAACGCACTGCCCTCTCTTTTGGAGCAGCTTGGTTTCCTCAGCACTCGCACACGTTCACGAACACCGTTCTGGCACATCCCACATGGCGCGGAGGTCTTACGCGTTGCCCCAATCGGAGCTGCGCTCAGAGTAACCCTCGTCTTCGCATTCCATCCAGGACCTCCTGACTGAAGGCACCGTGCCTCCTAGAGGACGGCGGCTTGGGTTCTTACTGCCATGCAAGTCCTGTTCCTTCTTTGGCACCGCCGGCAGCCCCAGGCCCAGAGGAGCAGCTACGGCGTTCCTTGGTTGAGACCGTTCGCTGGATGCGGGACTCCCTACTTCGATAAGTTGACTCAGGGAAGGAAACACAGGGCAACCGGTGTCTCTTGGGACGCCTTAGAAACCACGGGGATGTACGCTGAGTGTGCCCATGAAAACGGGGGCCTGCTGGAACTAGCCCTGCTTTCCCATTTGGAGGGCGGCATTCATGCCTGCCTTGAAGCTCCCTGACATTCCCGGCTCCCGACAGGCCAGTGAGCCCTGGAAGAATGCTTCGGGGAAAATTGTGAGTTTGCTCTCTCTCAACCAGGGGCTTCCGTGGCCGCGGTGGCGGTCCGCATGACAGGCTCTAGAGCTAAAGGGAACCTCAGCGTGAGAACTCGCCTCCAGGTTAGGCCCTGAGTAGCCGTGCAGAAAGGGAGGCATGCAGCTCTTTCCAGGAGTTCTTAGTCGCTTTGCTTTAAAGGAAGTACGCGTCCGGGGACTCCTAGGCCCCACGGGTGTGCATCATTTTCCCTCCAAGGTCACTGAGTGCCTCCAGACAGACACCTGTGGGCCGGCTGAGCAACGTCGAGGTCCATTGGTTGATTCCCTCGGAGGACCCCTGAGCGTGCCGGGTGCTGGGCAACCACACACTGCGCGTTCCTTGAGGAGCGCTACATCTCCGGAGCCCTCGAACGCCCTCAGGACAGCATGGCTGGTGAGTGCCAAGTGCCCAGGAAGACTCTGTCATGGCCCTTTGTGTGAGCTGCCATGAGAGAACGCTGTGCTTGGAACACTGCGAGGCCCGCCCTCGTACCTGAAGTCACTCCGCTGGAGGAGAGAGTCAGCCTCTTAGCAGGCTGTGTGGCTCCCGGCACACCCAGCGTGAACCCGTGCCTGGAAGTAAGGCCCTGATTTGCCGTGCAGAAGCGGAGGCGTGCTGCAGCTTCCAGGAGGCGGTGGCCTCTGCCCTGCCTACCTTGAACGGCAGCACAGCTTTCTGGACACCTGGGAGGCTAGCCGGGGCACCCTGTTCCCGGCAGGAACACTGAGTAACCCCAGGCGCACCTGGGTCTGCTAAGCAACATCCGGGCCCGTGGCCCTTTAGAGCCCCTCTGCGCACGCCGAGCGTAGGGAAACGCACTGCCCTCTCTTTTGGAGCAGCTTGGTTTCCTCAGCACTCGCACACGTTCACGAACACCGTTCTGGCACATCCCACATGGCGCGGAGGTCTTACGCGTTGCCCCAATCGGAGCTGCGCTCAGAGTAACCCTCGTCTTCGCATTCCACCCAGGACCTCCTGACTGAAGGCACCGTGCCTCCTAGAGGACGGCGGCTTGGGTTCTTACTGCCATGCAAGTCCTGTTCCTTCTTTGGCACCGCCGGCAGCCCCAGGCCCAGAGGAGCAGCTACGGCGTTCCTTGGTTGAGACCGTTCGCTGGATGCGGGACTCCCTACTTCGATATGTTGACTCAGGGAATGAAACACAGGGCAACCGGTGTCTCTTGGGACGCCTTAGAAACCACGGGGATGTACGCTGAGTGTGCCCATGAAAACGGGGGCCTGCTGGAACTAGCCCTGCTTTCCCATTTGGAGGGCGGCATTCATGCCTACCTTGAAGCTCCCTGACATTCCCGGCTCCCGACAGGCCAGTGAGCCCTGGAAGAATGCTTCGGGGAAAATTGTGAGTTTGCTCTCTCTCAACCAGGGGCTTCCGTGGCCGCGGTGGCGGTCCGCATGACAGGCTCTAGAGCTAAAGGGAACCTCAGCGTGAGAACTCGCCTCCAGGTTAGGCCCTGAGTAGCCGTGCAGAAAGGGAGGCATGCAGCTCTTTCCAGGAGTTCTTAGTCGCTTTGCTTTAAAGGAAGTACGCGTCCGGGGACTCCTAGGCCCCACGGGTGTGCATCATTTTCCCTCCAAGGTCACTGAGTGCCTCCAGACAGACACCTGTGGGCCGGCTGAGCAACGTCGAGGTCCATTGGTTGATTGCCTCGGAGGACCCCTGAGCGTGCCGGGTGCTGGGCAACCACACACTGCGCGTTCCTTGAGGAGCGCTACATCTCCGGAGCCCTCGAACGCCCTCAGGACAGCATGGCTGGTGAGTGCCAAGTGCCCAGGAAGACTCTGTCATGGCCCTTTGTGTGAGCTGCCATGAGAGAACGCTGTGCTTGGAACACTGCGAGGCCCGCCCTCGTACCTGAAGTCACTCCGCTGGAGGAGAGAGTCAGCCTCTTAGCAGGCTGTGTGGCTCCCGGCACACCCAGCGTGAACCCGTGCCTGGAAGTAAGGCCCTGATTTGCCGTGCAGAAGCGGAGGCGTGCTGCAGCTTCCAGGAGGCGGTGGCCTCTGCCCTGCCTACCTTGAACGGCAGCACAGCTTTCTGGACACCTGGGAGGCTAGCCGGGGCACCCTGTTCCCGGCAGGAACACTGAGTAACCCCAGGCGCACCTGGGTCTGCTAAGCAACATCCGGGCCCGTGGCCCTTTAGAGCCCCTCTGCGCACGCCGAGCGTAGGGAAACGCACTGCCCTCTCTTTTGGAGCAGCTTGGTTTCCTCAGCACTCGCACACGTTCACGAACACCGTTCTGGCACATGCCACATGGCGCGGAGGTCTTACGCGTTGCCCCAATCGGAGCTGCGCTCAGAGTAACCCTCGTCTTCGCATTCCATCCAGGACCTCCTGACTGAAGGCACCGTGCCTCCTAGAGGATGGCGGCTTGGGTTCTTACTGCCATGCAAGTCCTGTTCCTTCTTTGGCACCGCCGGCAGCCCCAGGCCCAGAGGAGCAGCTACGGCGTTCCTTGGTTGAGACCGTTCGCTGGATGCGGGACTCCCTACTTCGATAAGTTGACTCAGGGAAGGAAACACAGGGCAACCGGTGTCTCTTGGGACGCCTTAGAAACCACGGGGATGTACGCTGAGTGTGCCCATGAAAACGGGGGCCTGCTGGAACTAGCCCTGCTTTCCCATTTGGAGGGCGGCATTCATGCCTGCCTTGAAGCTCCCTGACATTCCCGGCTCCCGACAGGCCAGTGAGCCCTGGAAGAATGCTTCGGGGAAAATTGTGAGTTTGCTCTCTCTCAACCAGGGGCTTCCGTGGCCGCGGTGGCGGTCCGCATGACAGGCTCTAGAGCTAAAGGGAACCTCAGCGTGAGAACTCGCCTCCAGGTTAGGCCCTGAGTAGCCGTGCAGAAAGGGAGGCATGCAGCTCTTTCCAGGAGTTCTTAGTCGCTTTGCTTTAAAGGAAGTACGCGTCCGGGGACTCCTAGGCCCCACGGGTGTGCATCATTTTCCCTCCAAGGTCACTGAGTGCCTCCAGACAGACACCTGTGGGCCGGCTGAGCAACGTCGAGGTCCATTGGTTGATTCCCTCGGAGGACCCCTGAGCGTGCCGGGTGCTGGGCAACCACACACTGCGCGTTCCTTGAGGAGCGCTACATCTCCGGAGCCCTCGAACGCCCTCAGGACAGCATGGCTGGTGAGTGCCAAGTGCCCAGGAAGACTCTGTCATGGCCCTTTGTGTGAGCTGCCATGAGAGAACGCTGTGCTTGGAACACTGCGAGGCCCGCCCTCGTACCTGAAGTCACTCCGCTGGAGGAGAGAGTCAGCCTCTTAGCAGGCTGTGTGGCTCCCGGCACACCCAGCGTGAACCCGTGCCTGGAAGTAAGGCCCTGATTTGCCGTGCAGAAGCGGAGGCGTGCTGCAGCTTCCAGGAGGCGGTGGCCTCTGCCCTGCCTACCTTGAACGGCAGCACAGCTTTCTGGACACCTGGGAGGCTAGCCGGGGCACCCTGTTCCCGGCAGGAACACTGAGTAACCCCAGGCGCACCTGGGTCTGCTAAGCAACATCCGGGCCCGTGGCCCTTTAGAGCCCCTCTGCGCACGCCGAGCGTAGGGAAACGCACTGCCCTCTCTTTTGGAGCAGCTTGGTTTCCTCAGCACTCGCACACGTTCACGAACACCGTTCTGGCACATCCCACATGGCGCGGAGGTCTTACGCGTTGCCCCAATCGGAGCTGCGCTCAGAGTAACCCTCGTCTTCGCATTCCACCCAGGACCTCCTGACTGAAGGCACCGTGCCTCCTAGAGGACGGCGGCTTGGGTTCTTACTGCCATGCAAGTCCTGTTCCTTCTTTGGCACCGCCGGCAGCCCCAGGCCCAGAGGAGCAGCTACGGCGTTCCTTGGTTGAGACCGTTCGCTGGATGCGGGACTCCCTACTTCGATATGTTGACTCAGGGAATGAAACACAGGGCAACCGGTGTCTCTTGGGACGCCTTAGAAACCACGGGGATGTACGCTGAGTGTGCCCATGAAAACGGGGGCCTGCTGGAACTAGCCCTGCTTTCCCATTTGGAGGGCGGCATTCATGCCTACCTTGAAGCTCCCTGACATTCCCGGCTCCCGACAGGCCAGTGAGCCCTGGAAGAATGCTTCGGGGAAAATTGTGAGTTTGCTCTCTCTCAACCAGGGGCTTCCGTGGCCGCGGTGGCGGTCCGCATGACAGGCTCTAGAGCTAAAGGGAACCTCAGCGTGAGAACTCGCCTCCAGGTTAGGCCCTGAGTAGCCGTGCAGAAAGGGAGGCATGCAGCTCTTTCCAGGAGTTCTTAGTCGCTTTGCTTTAAAGGAAGTACGCGTCCGGGGACTCCTAGGCCCCACGGGTGTGCATCATTTTCCCTCCAAGGTCACTGAGTGCCTCCAGACAGACACCTGTGGGCCGGCTGAGCAACGTCGAGGTCCATTGGTTGATTGCCTCGGAGGACCCCTGAGCGTGCCGGGTGCTGGGCAACCACACACTGCGCGTTCCTTGAGGAGCGCTACATCTCCGGAGCCCTCGAACGCCCTCAGGACAGCATGGCTGGTGAGTGCCAAGTGCCCAGGAAGACTCTGTCATGGCCCTTTGTGTGAGCTGCCATGAGAGAACGCTGTGCTTGGAACACTGCGAGGCCCGCCCTCGTACCTGAAGTCACTCCGCTGGAGGAGAGAGTCAGCCTCTTAGCAGGCTGTGTGGCTCCCGGCACACCCAGCGTGAACCCGTGCCTGGAAGTAAGGCCCTGATTTGCCGTGCAGAAGCGGAGGCGTGCTGCAGCTTCCAGGAGGCGGTGGCCTCTGCCCTGCCTACCTTGAACGGCAGCACAGCTTTCTGGACACCTGGGAGGCTAGCCGGGGCACCCTGTTCCCGGCAGGAACACTGAGTAACCCCAGGCGCACCTGGGTCTGCTAAGCAACATCCGGGCCCGTGGCCCTTTAGAGCCCCTCTGCGCACGCCGAGCGTAGGGAAACGCACTGCCCTCTCTTTTGGAGCAGCTTGGTTTCCTCAGCACTCGCACACGTTCACGAACACCGTTCTGGCACATGCCACATGGCGCGGAGGTCTTACGCGTTGCCCCAATCGGAGCTGCGCTCAGAGTAACCCTCGTCTTCGCATTCCATCCAGGACCTCCTGACTGAAGGCACCGTGCCTCCTAGAGGATGGCGGCTTGGGTTCTTACTGCCATGCAAGTCCTGTTCCTTCTTTGGCACCGCCGGCAGCCCCAGGCCCAGAGGAGCAGCTACGGCGTTCCTTGGTTGAGACCGTTCGCTGGATGCGGGACTCCCTACTTCGATAAGTTGACTCAGGGAAGGAAACACAGGGCAACCGGTGTCTCTTGGGACGCCTTAGAAACCACGGGGATGTACGCTGAGTGTGCCCATGAAAACGGGGGCCTGCTGGAACTAGCCCTGCTTTCCCATTTGGAGGGCGGCATTCATGCCTGCCTTGAAGCTCCCTGACATTCCCGGCTCCCGACAGGCCAGTGAGCCCTGGAAGAATGCTTCGGGGAAAATTGTGAGTTTGCTCTCTCTCAACCAGGGGCTTCCGTGGCCGCGGTGGCGGTCCGCATGACAGGCTCTAGAGCTAAAGGGAACCTCAGCGTGAGAACTCGCCTCCAGGTTAGGCCCTGAGTAGCCGTGCAGAAAGGGAGGCATGCAGCTCTTTCCAGGAGTTCTTAGTCGCTTTGCTTTAAAGGAAGTACGCGTCCGGGGACTCCTAGGCCCCACGGGTGTGCATCATTTTCCCTCCAAGGTCACTGAGTGCCTCCAGACAGACACCTGTGGGCCGGCTGAGCAACGTCGAGGTCCATTGGTTGATTCCCTCGGAGGACCCCTGAGCGTGCCGGGTGCTGGGCAACCACACACTGCGCGTTCCTTGAGGAGCGCTACATCTCCGGAGCCCTCGAACGCCCTCAGGACAGCATGGCTGGTGAGTGCCAAGTGCCCAGGAAGACTCTGTCATGGCCCTTTGTGTGAGCTGCCATGAGAGAACGCTGTGCTTGGAACACTGCGAGGCCCGCCCTCGTACCTGAAGTCACTCCGCTGGAGGAGAGAGTCAGCCTCTTAGCAGGCTGTGTGGCTCCCGGCACACCCAGCGTGAACCCGTGCCTGGAAGTAAGGCCCTGATTTGCCGTGCAGAAGCGGAGGCGTGCTGCAGCTTCCAGGAGGCGGTGGCCTCTGCCCTGCCTACCTTGAACGGCAGCACAGCTTTCTGGACACCTGGGAGGCTAGCCGGGGCACCCTGTTCCCGGCAGGAACACTGAGTAACCCCAGGCGCACCTGGGTCTGCTAAGCAACATCCGGGCCCGTGGCCCTTTAGAGCCCCTCTGCGCACGCCGAGCGTAGGGAAACGCACTGCCCTCTCTTTTGGAGCAGCTTGGTTTCCTCAGCACTCGCACACGTTCACGAACACCGTTCTGGCACATCCCACATGGCGCGGAGGTCTTACGCGTTGCCCCAATCGGAGCTGCGCTCAGAGTAACCCTCGTCTTCGCATTCCATCCAGGACCTCCTGACTGAAGGCACCGTGCCTCCTAGAGGACGGCGGCTTCGGTTCTTACTGCCATGCAAGTCCTGTTCCTTCTTTGGCACCGCCGGCAGCCCCAGGCCCAGAGGAGCAGCTACGGCGTTCCTTGGTTGAGACCGTTCGCTGGATGCGGGACTCCCTACTTCGATAAGTTGACTCAGGGAAGGAAACACAGGGCAACCGGTGTCTCTTGGGACGCCTTAGAAACCACGGGGATGTACGCTGAGTGTGCCCATGAAAACGGGGGCCTGCTGGAACTAGCGCTGCTTTCCCATTTGGAGGGCGGCACTCATGCCTGCCTTGAAGCTCCCTGACATTCCCGGCTCCCGACAGGCCAGTGAGCCCTGGAAGAATGCTTCGGGGAAAATTGTGAGTTTGCTCTCTCACAACCAGGGGCTTCCGTGGCCGCGGTGGCGGTCCGCATGACAGGCTCTAGAGCTAAAGGGAACCTCAGCGTGAGAACTCGCCTCCAGGTTAGGCCCTGAGTAGCCGTGCAGAAAGGGAGGCATGCAGCTCTTTCCAGGAGTTCTTAGTCGCTTTGCTTTAAAGGAAGTACACGTCCGGGGACTCCTAGGCCCCACGGGTGTGCATCATTTTCCCTCCAAGGTCACTGAGTGCCTCCAGACAGACACCTGTGGGCCGGCTGAGCAACGTCGAGGTCCATTGGTTGATTCCCTCGGAGGACCCCTGAGCGTGCCGGGTGCTGGGCAACCACACACTGCACGTTCCTTGAGGAGCGCTACATCTCCGGAGCCCTCGAACGCCCTCAGGACAGCATGGCTGGTGAGTGCCAAGTGCCCAGGAAGACTCTGTCATGGCCCTTTGTGTGAGCTGCCATGAGAGAACGCTGTGCTTGGAACACTGCGAGGCCCGCCCTCGTACCTGAAGTCACTCCGCTGGAGGAGAGAGTCAGCCTCTTAGCAGGCTGTGTGGCTCCCGGCACACCCAGCGTGAACCCGTGCCTGGAAGTAAGGCCCTGATTTGCCGTGCAGAAGCGGAGGCGTGCTGCAGCTTCCAGGAGGCGGTGGCCTCTGCCCTGCCTACCTTGAACGGCAGCACAGCTTTCTGGACACCTGGGAGGCTAGCCGGGGCACCCTGTTCCCGGCAGGAACACTGAGTAACCCCAGGCGCACCTGGGTCTGCTAAGCAACATCCGGGCCCGTGGCCCTTTAGAGCCCCTCTGCGCACGCCGAGCGTAGGGAAACGCACTGCCCTCTCTTTTGGAGCAGCTTGGTTTCCTCAGCACTCGCACACGTTCACGAACACCGTTCTGGCACATCCCACATGGCGCGGAGGTCTTACGCGTTGCCCCAATCGGAGCTGCGCTCAGAGTAACCCTCGTCTTCGCATTCCATCCAGGACCTCCTGACTGAAGGCACCGTGCCTCCTAGAGGACGGCGGCTTGGGTTCTTACTGCCATGCAAGTCCTGTTCCTTCTTTGGCACCGCCGGCAGCCCCAGGCCCAGAGGAGCAGCTACGGCGTTCCTTGGTTGAGACCGTTCGCTGGATGCGGGACTCCCTACTTCGATAAGTTGACTCAGGGAAGGAAACACAGGGCAACCGGTGTCTCTTGGGACGCCTTAGAAACCACGGGGATGTACGCTGAGTGTGCCCATGAAAACGGGGGCCTGCTGGAACTAACTCTGCTTTCCCATTTGGAGGGCGGCATTCATGCCTGCCTTGAAGCTCCCTGACATTCCCGGCTCCCGACAGGCCAGTGAGCCCTGGAAGAATGCTTCGGGGAAAATTGTGAGTTTGCTCTCTCTCAACCAGGGGCTTCCGTGGCCGCGGTGGCGGTCCGCATGACAGGCTCTAGAGCTAAAGGGAACCTCAGCGTGAGAACTCGCCTCCAGGTTAGGCCCTGAGTAGCCGTGCAGAAAGGGAGGCATGCAGCTCTTTCCAGGAGTTCTTAGTCGCTTTGCTTTAAAGGAAGTACGCGTCCGGGGACTCCTAGGCCCCACGGGTGTGCATCATTTTCCCTCCAAGGTCACTGAGTGCCTCCAGACAGACACCTGTGGGCCGGCTGAGCAACGTCGAGGTCCATTGGTTGATTCCCTCGGAGGACCCCTGAGCGTGCCGGGTGCTGGGCAACCACACACTGCGCGTTCCTTGAGGAGCGCTACATCTCCGGAGCCCTCGAACGCCCTCAGGACAGCATGGCTGGTGAGTGCCAAGTGCCCAGGAAGACTCTGTCATGGCCCTTTGTGTGAGCTGCCATGAGAGAACGCTGTGCTTGGAACACTGCGAGGCCCGCCCTCGTACCTGAAGTCACTCCGCTGGAGGAGAGAGTCAGCCTCTTAGCAGGCTGTGTGGCTCCCGGCACACCCAGCGTGAACCCGTGCCTGGAAGTAAGGCCCTGATTTGCCGTGCAGAAGCGGAGGCGTGCTGCAGCTTCCAGGAGGCGGTGGCCTCTGCCCTGCATACCTTGAACGGCAGCACAGCTTTCTGGACACCTGGGAGGCTAGCCGGGGCACCCTGTTCCCGGCAGGAACACTGAGTAACCCCAGGCGCACCTGGGTCTGCTAAGCAACATCCGGGCCCGTGGCCCTTTAGAGCCCCTCTGCGCACGCCGAGCGTAGGGAAACGCACTGCCCTCTCTTTTGGAGCAGCTTGGTTTCCTCAGCACTCGCACACGTTCACGAACACTGTTCTGGCACATCCCACATGGCGCGGAGGTCTTACGCGTTGCCCCAATCGGAGCTGCGCTCAGAGTAACCCTCGTCTTCGCATTCCATCCAGGACCTCCTGACTGAAGGCACCGTGCCTCCTAGAGGACGGCGGCTTGGGTTCTTACTGCCATGCAAGTCCTGTTCCTTCTTTGGCACCGCCGGCAGCCCCAGGCCCAGAGGAGCAGCTACGGCGTTCCTTGGTTGAGACCGTTCGCTGGATGCGGGACTCCCTACTTCGATAAGTTGACTCAGGGAAGGAAACACAGGGCAACCGGTGTCTCTTGGGACGCCTTAGAAACCACGGGGATGTACGCTGAGTGTGCCCATGAAAACGGGGGCCTGCTGGAACTAGCGCTGCTTTCCCATTTGGAGGGCGGCATTCATGCCTGCCTTGAAGCTCCCTGACATTCCCGGCTCCCGACAGGCCAGTGAGCCCTGGAAGAATGCTTCGGGGAAAATTGTGAGTTTGCTCTCTCTCAACCAGGGGCTTCCGTGGCCGCGGTGGCGGTCCACATGACAGGCTCTAGAGCTAAAGGGAACCTCAGCGTGAGAACTCGCCTCCAGGTTAGGCCCTGAGTAGCCGTGCAGAAAGGGAGGCATGCAGCTCTTTCCAGGAGTTCTTAGTCGCTTTGCTTTAAAGGAAGTACGCGTCCGGGGACTCCTAGGCCCCACGGGTGTGCATCATTTTCCCTCCAAGGTCACTGAGTGCCTCCAGACAGACACCTGTGGGCCGGCTGAGCAACGTCGAGGTCCATTGGTTGATTCCCTCGGAGGACCCCTGAGCGTGCCGGGTGCTGGGCAACCACACACTGCGCGTTCCTTGAGGAGCGCTACATCTCCGGAGCCCTCGAACGCCCTCAGGACAGCATGGCTGGTGAGTGCCAAGTGCCCAGGAAGACTCTGTCATGGCCCTTTGTGTGAGCTGCCATGAGAGAACGCTGTGCTTGGAACACTGCGAGGCCCGCCCTCGTACCTGAAGTCACTCCGCTGGAGGAGAGAGTCAGCCTCTTAGCAGGCTGTGTGGCTCCCGGCACACCCAGCGTGAACCCGTGCTGGAAGTAAGGCCCTGATTTGCCGTGCAGAAGCGGAGGCGTGCTGCAGCTTCCAGGAGGCGGTGGCCTCTGCCCTGCCTACCTTGAACGGCAGCACAGCTTTCTGGACACCTGGGAGGCTAGCCGGGGCACCCTGTTCCCGGCAGGAACACTGAGTAACCCCAGGCGCACCTGGGTCTGCTAAGCAACATCCGGGCCCGTGGCCCTTTAGAGCCCCTCTGCGCACGCCGAGCGTAGGGAAACGCACTGCCCTCTCTTTTGGAGCAGCTTGGTTTCCTCAGCACTCGCACACGTTCACGAACACCGTTCTGGCACATCCCACATGGCGTGGAGGTCTTACGCGTTGCCCCAATCGGAGCTGCGCTCAGAGTAACCCTCGTCTTCGCATTCCATCCAGGACCTCCTGACTGAAGGCACCGTGCCTCCTAGAGGACGGCGGCTTGGGTTCTTACTGCCATGCAAGTCCTGTTCCTTCTTTGGCACCGCCGGCAGCCCCAGGCCCAGAGGAGCAGCTACGGCGTTCCTTGGTTGAGACCGTTCGCTGGATGCGGGACTCCCTACTTCGATAAGTTGACTCAGGGAAGGAAACACAGGGCAACCGGTGTCTCTTGGGACGCCTTAGAAACCACGGGGATGTACGCTGAGTGTGCCCATGAAAACGGGGGCCTGCTGGAACTAGCGCTGCTTTCCCATTTGGAGGGCGGCATTCATGCCTGCCTTGAAGCTCCCTGACATTCCCGGCTCCCGACAGGCCAGTGAGCCCTGGAAGAATGCTTCGGGGAAAATTGTGAGTTTGCTCTCTCTCAACCAGGGGCTTCCGTGGCCGCGGTGGCGGTCCGCATGACAGGCTCTAGAGCTAAAGGGAACCTCAGCGTGAGAACTCGCCTCCAGGTTAGGCCCTGAGTAGCCGTGCAGAAAGGGAGGCATGCAGCTCTTTCCAGGAGTTCTTAGTCGCTTTGCTTTAAAGGAAGTACACGTCCGGGGACTCCTAGGCCCCACGGGTGTGCATCATTTTCCCTCCAAGGTCACTGAGTGCCTCCAGACAGACACCTGTGGGCCGGCTGAGCAACGTCGAGGTCCATTGGTTGATTCCCTCGGAGGACCCCTGAGCGTGCCGGGTGCTGGGCAACCACACACTGCGCGTTCCTTGAGGAGCGCTACATCTCCGGAGCCCTCGAACGCCCTCAGGACAGCATGGCTGGTGAGTGCCAAGTGCCCAGGAAGACTCTGTCATGGCCCTTTGTGTGAGCTGCCATGAGAGAACGCTGTGCTTGGAACACTGCGAGGCCCGCCCTCGTACCTGAAGTCACTCCGCTGGAGGAGAGAGTCAGCCTCTTAGCAGGCTGTGTGGCTCCCGGCACACCCAGCGTGAACCCGTGCCTGGAAGTAAGGCCCTGATTTGCCGTGCAGAAGCGGAGGCGTGCTGCAGCTTCCAGGAGGCGGTGGCCTCTGCCCTGCCTACCTTGAACGGCAGCACAGCTTTCTGGACACCTGGGAGGCTAGCCGGGGCACCCTGTTCCCGGCAGGAACACTGAGTAACCCCAGGCGCACCTGGGTCTGCTAAGCAACATCCGGGCCCGTGGCCCTTTAGAGCCCCTCTGCGCACGCCGAGCGTAGGGAAACGCACTGCCCTCTCTTTTGGAGCAGCTTGGTTTCCTCAGCACTCGCACACGTTCACGAACACCGTTCTGGCACATCCCACATGGCGCGGAGGTCTTACGCGTTGCCCCAATCGGAGCTGCGCTCAGAGTAACCCTCGTCTTCGCATTCCATCCAGGACCTCCTGACTGAAGGCACCGTGCCTCCTAGAGGACGGCGGCTTGGGTTCTTACTGCCATGCAAGTCCTGTTCCTTCTTTGGCACCGCCGGCAGCCCCAGGCCCAGAGGAGCAGCTACGGCGTTCCTTGGTTGAGACCGTTCGCTGGATGCGGGACTCCCTACTTCGATAAGTTGACTCAGGGAAGGAAACACAGGGCAACCGGTGTCTCTTGGGACGCCTTAGAAACCACGGGGATGTACGCTGAGTGTGCCCATGAAAACGGGGGCCTGCTGGAACTAGCCCTGCTTTCCCATTTGGAGGGCGGCATTCATGCCTGCCTTGAAGCTCCCTGACATTCCCGGCTCCCGACAGGCCAGTGAGCCCTGGAAGAATGCTTCGGGGAAAATTGTGAGTTTGCTCTCTCTCAACCAGGGGCTTCCGTGGCCGCGGTGGCGGTCCGCATGACAGGCTCTAGAGCTAAAGGGAACCTCAACGTGAGAACTCGCCTCCAGGTAAGGCCCT
Source organism: Globicephala melas (assembly GCF_963455315.2). Lineage (NCBI taxonomy): Eukaryota > Metazoa > Chordata > Mammalia > Artiodactyla > Delphinidae > Globicephala > Globicephala melas. Next base: position 279,682 of record NW_027207445.1, on the reverse strand, counting down.
GAGTAGCCGTGCAGAAAGGGAGGCATGCAGTTCTTTCCAGGAGTTCGTAGTCGCTTTGCTTTAAAGGAAGTACACGTCCGGGGACTCCTAGGCCCCACGGGTGTGCATCATTTTCCCTCCAAGGTCACTGAGTGCCTCCAGACAGACACCTGTGGGCCGGCTGAGCAACGTCGAGGTCCATTGGTTGATTCCCTCGGAGGACCCCTGAGCGTGCCGGATGCTGGGCCACCACACCCTGCGCGTTCCTTGAGGAGCGCTACATCTCCGGAGCCCTCGAACGCCCTCAGGACAGCATGGCTGGTGAGTGCCAAGTGCCCAGGAAGACTCTGTCATGGCCCTTGTGTAAGCTGCCATGACAGAACGCTGTGCTTGGAACACTGCGAGGCCCGCCCTCGTACCTGAAGTCACTCCGCTGGAGGAGAGAGTCAGCCTCTTAGCACGCTGTGTGGCTCCCGGCACACCCAGCGTGAACCCGTGCCTGGAAGTAAGGCCCTGATTTGCCGTGCAGAAGCGGAGGCGTGCTGCAGCTTCCAGGAGGCGGTGGCCTCTGCCCTGCATACCTTGAACGGCAGCACAGCTTTCTGGACACCTGGGAGGCTAGCCGGGGCACCCTGTTCCCGGCAGGAACACTGAGTAACCCCAGGCGCACCTGGGTCTGCTAAGCAACATCCGGGCCCGTAGCCCTTTAGAGCCCCTCTGCGCACGCCGAGCGTAGGGAAACGCACTGCCCTCTCTTTTGGAGCAGCTTGGTTTCCTCAGCACTCGCACACGTTCACGAACACCGTTCTGGCACATCCCACATGGCGTGGAGGTCTTACGCGTTGCCCCAATCGGAGCTGCGCTCAGAGTAACCCTCGTCTTCGCATTCCATCCAGGACCTCCTGACTGAAGGCACCGTGCCTCCTAGAGGACGGCGGCTTGGGTTCTTACTGCCATGCAAGTCCTGTTCCTTCTTTGGCACCGCCGGCAGCCCCAGGCCCAGAGGAGCAGCTACGGCGTTCCTTGGTTGAGACCGTTCGCTGGATGCGGGACTCCCTACTTCGATAAGTTGACTCAGGGAAGGAAACACAGGGCAACCGGTGTCTCTTGGGACGCCTTAGAAACCACGGGGATGTACGCTGAGTGTGCCCATGAAAACGGGGGCCTGCTGGAACTAGCCCTGCTTTCCCATTTGGAGGGCGGCATTCATGCCTGCCTTGAAGCTCCCTGACATTCCCGGCTCCCGACAGGCCAGTGAGCCCTGGAAGAATGCTTCGGGGAAAATTGTGAGTTTGCTCTCTCTCAACCAGGGGCTTCCGTGGCCGCGGTGGCGGTCCGCATGACAGGCTCTAGAGCTAAAGGGAACCTCAACGTGAGAACTCGCCTCCAGGTTAGGCCCTGAGTAGCCGTGCAGAAAGGGAGGCATGCAGCTCTTTCCAGGAGTTCGTAGTCACTTTGCTTTAAAGGAAGTACACGTCCGGGGACTCCTAGGCCCCACGGGTGTGCATCATTTTCCCTCCAAGGCCACTGAGTGCCTCCAGACAGACACCTGTGGGCCGGCTGAGCAACGTCGAGGTCCATTGGTTGATTCCCTCGGAGGACCCCTGAGCGTGCCGGGTGCTGGGCCACCACACCCTGCGCGTTCCTTGAGGAGCGCTACATCTCCAGAGCCCTCGAACGCCCTCAGGACAGCATGGCTGGTGAGTGCCAAGTGCCCAGGAAGACTCTGTCATGGCCCTTTGTGTGAGCTGCCATGAGAGAACGCTGTGCTTGGAACACTGCGAGGCCCGCCCTCGTACCTGAAGTCACTCCGCTGGAGGAGAGAGTCAGCCTCTTAGCAGGCTGTGTGGCTCCCGGCACACCCGGCGTGAACCCGTGCCTGGAAGTAAGGCCCTGATTTGCCGTGCAGAAGCGGAGGCGTGCTGCAGCTTCCAGGAGGCGGTGGCCTCTGCCCTGCATACCTTGAACGGCAGCACAGCTTTCTGGACACCTGGGAGGCTAGCCGGGGCACCCTGTTCCCGGCAGGAACACTGAGTAACCCCAGGCGCACCTGGGTCTGCTAAGCAACATCCGGGCCCGTAGCCCTTTAGAGCCCCTCTGCACAAGCCGAGCGTAGGGAAACGCACTGCCCTCTCTTTTGGAGCAGCTTGGTTTCCTCAGCACTCGCACACGTTCACGAACACCGTTCTGGCACATGCCACATGGCGCGGAGGTCTTACGCGTTGCCCCAATCGGAGCTGCGCTCAGAGTAACCCTCGTCTTCGCATTCCATCCAGGACCTCCTGACTGAAGGCACCGTGCCTCCTAGAGGACGGCGGCTTGGGTTCTTACTGCCATGCAAGTCCTGTTCCTTCTTTGGCACCGCCGGCAGCCCCAGGCCCAGAGGAGCAGCTACGGCGTTCCTTGGTTGAGACCGTTCGCTGGATGCGGGACTCCCTACTTCGATAAGTTGACTCAGGGAAGGAAACACAGGGCAACGGGTGTCTCTTGGGACGCCTTAGAAACCACGGGGATGTACGCTGAGTGTGCCCATGAAAACGGGGGCCTGCTGGAACTATCCCTGCTTTCCCATTTGGAGGGCGGCATTCATGCCTGCCTTGAAGCTCCCTGACATTCCCGGCTCCCGACAGGCCAGTGAGCCCTGGAAGAATGCTTCGGGGAAAATTGTGAGTTTGCTCTCTCTCAACCAGGGGCTTCCGTGGCCGCGGTGGCGGTCCGCATGACAGGCTCTAGAGCTAAAGGGAACCTCAACGTGAGAACTCGCCTCCAGGTTAGGCCCTGAGTAGCCGTGCAGAAAGGGAGGCATGCAGCTCTTTCCAGGAGTTCGTAGTCGCTTTGCTTTAAAGGAAGTACACGTCCGGGGACTCCTAGGCCCCACGGGTGTGCATCATTTTCCCTCCAAGGCCACTGAGTGCCTCCAGACAGACACCTGTGGGCCGGCTGAGCAACGTCGAGGTCCATTGGTTGATTCCCTCGGAGGACCCCTGAGCGTGCCGGGTGCTGGGCCACCACACCCTGCGCGTTCCTTGAGGAGCGCTACAACTCCAGAGCCCTCGAACGCCCTCAGGACAGCATGGCTGGTGAGTGCCAAGTGCCCAGGAAGACTCTGTCATGGCCCTTTGTGTGAGCTGCCATGAGAGTACGCTGTACTTGGAACACTGCGAGGCCCGCCCTCGTACCTGAAGTCACTCCGCTGGAGGAGAGAGTCAGCCTCTTAGCAGGCTGTGTGGCTCCCGGCACACCCGGCGTGAACCCGTGCCTGGAAGTAAGGCCCTGATTTGCCGTGCAGAAGCGGAGGCGTGCTGCAGCTTCCAGGAGGCGGTGGCCTCTGCCCTGCATACCTTGAACGGCAGCACAGCTTTCTGGACACCTGGGAGGCTAGCCGGGGCATCCTGTTCCCGGCAGGAACACTGAGTAACCCCAGGCGCACCTGGGTCTGCTAAGCAACATCCGGGCCCGTAGCCCTTTAGAGCCCCTCTGCGCACGCCGAGCGTAGGGAAACGCACTGCCCTCTCTTTTGGAGCAGCTTGGTTTCCTCAGCACTCGCACACGTTCACGAACACCGTTCTGGCACATCCCACATGGCGCGGAGGTCTTACGCGTTGCCCCAATCGGAGCTGCGCTCAGAGTAACCCTCGTCTTCGCATTCCATCCAGGACCTCCTGACTGAAGGCACCGTGCCTCCTAGAGGACGGCGGCTTGGGTTCTTACTGCCATGCAAGTCCTGTTCCTTCTTTGGCACCGCCGGCAGCCCCAGGCCCAGAGGAGCAGCTACGGCGTTCCTTGGTTGAGACCGTTCGCTGGATGCGGGACTCCCTACTTCGATAAGTTGACTCAGGGAAGGAAACACAGGGCAACCGGTGTCTCTTGGGACGCCTTAGAAACCACGGGGATGTACGCTGAGTGTGCCCATGAAAACGGGGGCCTGCTGGAACTAGCCCTGCTTTCCCATTTGGAGGGCGGCATTCATGCCTGCCTTGAAGCTCCCTGACATTCCCGGCTCCCGACAGGCCAGTGAGCCCTGGAAGAATGCTTCGGGGAAAATTGTGAGTTTGCTCTCTCTCAACCAGGGGCTTCCGTGGCCGCGGTGGCGGTCCGCATGACAGGCTCTAGAGCTAAAGGGAACCTCAACGTGAGAACTCGCCTCCAGGTTAGGCCCTGAGTAGCCGTGCAGAAAGGGAGGCATGCAGCTCTTTCCAGGAGTTCGTAGTCGCTTTGCTTTAAAGGAAGTACACGTCCGGGGACTCCTAGGCCCCACGGGTGTGCATCATTTTCCCTCCAAGGCCACTGAGTGCCTCCAGACAGACACCTGTGGGCCGGCTGAGCAACGTCGAGGTCCATTGGTTGATTCCCTCGGAGGACCCCTGAGCGTGCCGGGTGCTGGGCCACCACACCCTGCGCGTTCCTTGAGGAGCGCTACATCTCCGGAGCCCTCGAACGCCCTCAGGACAGCATGGCTGGTGAGTGCCAAGTGCCCAGGAAGACTCTGTCATGGCCCTTTGTGTGAGCTGCCATGAGAGAACGCTGTGCTTGGAACACTGCGAGGCCCGCCCTCGTACCTGAAGTCACTCCGCTGGAGGAGAGAGTCAGCCTCTTAGCAGGCTGTGTGGCTCCCGGCACACCCGGCGTGAACCCGTGCCTGGAAGTAAGGCCCTGATTTGCCGTGCAGAAGCGGAGGCGTGCTGCAGCTTCCAGGAGGCGGTGGCCTCTGCCCTGCATACCTTGAACGGCAGCACAGCTTTCTGGACACCTGGGAGGCTAGCCGGGGCACCCTGTTCCCGGCAGGAACACTGAGTAACCCCAGGCGCACCTGGGTCTGCTAAGCAACATCCGGGCCCGTAGCCCTTTAGAGCCCCTCTGCGCACGCCGAGCGTAGGGAAACGCACTGCCCTCTCTTTTGGAGCAGCTTGGTTTCCTCAGCACTCGCACACGTTCACGAACACCGTTCTGGCACATCCCACATGGCGCGGAGGTCTTACGCGTTGCCCCAATCGGAGCTGCGCTCAGAGTAACCCTCGTCTTCGCATTCCATCCAGGACCTCCTGACTGAAGGCACCGTGCCTCCTAGAGGACGGCGGCTTGGGTTCTTACTGCCATGCAAGTCCTGTTCCTTCTTTGGCACCGCCGGCAGCCCCAGGCCCAGAGGAGCAGCTACGGCGTTCCTTGGTTGAGACCGTTCGCTGGATGCGGGACTCCCTACTTCGATAAGTTGACTCAGGGAAGGAAACACAGGGCAACCGGTGTCTATTGGGACGCCTTAGAAACCACGGGGATGTACGCTGAGTGTGCCCATGAAAACGGGGGCCTGCTGGAACTAGCCCTGCTTTCCCATTTGGAGGGCGGCATTCATGCCTGCCCTGAAGCTCCCTGACATTCCCGGCTCCCGACAGGCCAGTGAGCCCTGGAAGAATGCTTCGGGGAAAATTGTGAGTTTGCTCTCTCTCAACCAGGGGCTTCCGTGGCCGCGGTGGCGGTCCGCATGACAGGCTCTAGAGCTAAAGGGAACCTCAACGTGAGAACTCGCCTCCAGGTTAGGCCCTGAGTAGCCGTGCAGAAAGGGAGGCATGCAGCTCTTTCCAGGAGTTCGTAGTCGCTTTGCTTTAAAGGAAGTACACGTCCGGGGACTCCTAGGCCCCACGGGTGTGCATCATTTTCCCTCCAAGGTCACTGAGTGCCTCCAGACAGACACCTGTGGGCCGGCTGAGCAACGTCGAGGTCCATTGGTTGATTCCCTCGGAGGACCCCTGAGCGTGCCGGGTGCTGGGCCACCACACCCTGCACGTTCCTTGAGGAGCGCTACATCTCCGGAGCCCTCGAACGCCCTCAGGACAGCATGGCTGGTGAGTGCCAAGTGCCCAGGAAGACTCTGTCATGGCCCTTTGTGTGAGCTGCCATGAGAGAACGCTGTGCTTGGAACACTGCGAGGCCCGCCCTCGTACCTGAAGTCACTCCGCTGGAGGAGAGAGTCAGCCTCTTAGCACGCTGTGTGGCTCCCGGCACACCCAGCGTGAACCCGTGCCTGGAAGTAAGGCCCTGATTTGCCGTGCAGAAGCGGAGGCGTGCTGCAGCTTCCAGGAGGCGGTGGCCTCTGCCCTGCATACCTTGAAAGGCAGCACAGCTTTCTGGACACCTGGGAGGCTAGCCGGGGCACCCTGTTCCCGGCAGGAACACTGAGTAACCCCAGGCGCACCTGGGTCTGCTAAGCAACATCCGGGCCCGTAGCCCTTTAGAGCCCCTCTGCGCACGCCGAGCGTAGGGAAACGCACTGCCCTCTCTTTTGGAGCAGCTTGGTTTCCTCAGCACTCGCACACGTTCACGAACACCGTTCTGGCACATGCCACATGGCGCGGAGGTCTTACGCGTTGCCCCAATCGGAGCTGCGCTCAGAGTAACCCTCGTCTTCGCATTCCATCCAGGACCTCCTGACTGAAGGCACCGTGCCTCCTAGAGGACGGCGGCTTGGGTTCTTACTGCCATGCAAGTCCTGTTCCTTCTTTGGCACCGCCGGCAGCCCCAGGCCCAGAGGAGCAGCTACGGCGTTCCTTGGTTGAGACCGTTCGCTGGATGCGGGACTCCCTACTTCGATAAGTTGACTCAGGGAAGGAAACACAGGGCAACCGGTGTCTCTTGGGACGCCTTAGAAACCACGGGGATGTACGCTGAGTGTGCCCATGAAAACGGGGGCCTGCTGGAACTAGCCCTGCTTTCCCATTTGGAGGGCGGCATTCATGCCTGCCCTGAAGCTCCCTGACATTCCCGGCTCCCGACAGGCCAGTGAGCCCTGGAAGAATGCTTCGGGGAAAATTGTGAGTTTGCTCTCTCTCAACCAGGGGCTTCCGTGGCCGCGGTGGCGGTCCGCATGACAGGCTCTAGAGCTAAAGGGAACCTCAACGTGAGAACTCGCCTCCAGGTTAGGCCCTGAGTAGCCGTGCAGAAAGGGAGGCATGCAGCTCTTTCCAGGAGTTCGTAGTCGCTTTGCTTTAAAGGAAGTACACGTCCGGGGACTCCTAGGCCCCACGGGTGTGCATCATTTTCCCTCCAAGGTCACTGAGTGCCTCCAGACAGACACCTGTGGGCCGGCTGAGCAACGTCGAGGTCCATTGGTTGATTCCCACGGAGGACCCCTGAGCGTGCCGGGTGCTGGGCAACCACACCCTGCGCGTTCCTTGAGGAGCGCTACATCTCCAGAGGCCTCGAACGCCCTCAGGACAGCATGGCTGGTGAGTGCCAAGTGCCCAGGAAGACTCTGTCATGGCCCTTTGTGTGAGCTGCCATGAGAGAACGCTGTGCTTGGAACACTGCGAGGCCCGCCCTCGTACCTGAAGTCACTCCGCTGGAGGAGAGAGTCAGCCTCTTAGCACGCTGTGTGGCTCCCGGCACACCCAGCGTGAACCCGTGCCTGGAAGTAAGGCCCTGATTTGCCGTGCAGAAGCGGAGGCGTGCTGCAGCTTCCAGGAGGCGGTGGCCTCTGCCCTGCCTACCTTGAACGGCAGCACAGCTTTCTGGACACCTGGGAGGCTAGCCGGGGCACCCTGTTCCCGGCAGGAACACTGAGTAACCCCAGGCGCACCTGGGTCTGCTAAGCAACATCCGGGCCCGTAGCCCTTTAGAGCCCCTCTGCGCACGCCGAGCGTAGGGAAACGCACTGCCCTCTCTTTTGGAGCAGCTTGGTTTCCTCAGCACTCGCACACGTTCACGAACACCGTTCTGGCACATCCCACATGGCGCGGAGGTCTTACGCGTTGCCCCAATCGGAGCTGCGCTCAGAGTAACCCTCGTCTTCGCATTCCATCCAGGACCTCCTGACTGAAGGCACCGTGCCTCCTAGAGGACGGCGGCTTGGGTTCTTACTGCCATGCAAGTCCTGTTCCTTCTTTGGCACCGCCGGCAGCCCCAGGCCCAGAGGAGCAGCTACGGCGTTCCTTGGTTGAGACCGTTCGCTGGATGCGGGACTCCCTACTTCGATAAGTTGACTCAGGGAAGGAAACACAGGGCAACCGGTGTCTCTTGGGACGCCTTAGAAACCACGGGGATGTACGCTGAGTGTGCCCATGAAAACGGGGGCCTGCTGGAACTAGCCCTGCTTTCCCATTTGGAGGGCGGCATTCATGCCTGCCCTGAAGCTCCCTGACATTCCCGGCTCCCGACAGGCCAGTGAGCCCTGGAAGAATGCTTCGGGGAAAATTGTGAGTTTGCTCTCTCTCAACCAGGGGCTTCCGTGGCCGCGGTGGCGGTCCGCATGACAGGCTCTAGAGCTAAAGGGAACCTCAACGTGAGAACTCGCCTCCAGGTTAGGCCCTGAGTAGCCGTGCAGAAAGGGAGGCATGCAGCTCTTTCCAGGAGTTCGTAGTCGCTTTGCTTTAAAGGAAGTACACGTCCGGGGACTCCTAGGCCCCACGGGTGTGCATCATTTTCCCTCCAAGGTCACTGAGTGCCTCCAGACAGACACCTGTGGGCCGGCTGAGCAACGTCGAGGTCCATTGGTTGATTCCCACGGAGGACCCCTGAGCGTGCCGGGTGCTGGGCAACCACACCCTGCGCGTTCCTTGAGGAGCGCTACATCTCCAGAGGCCTCGAACGCCCTCAGGACAGCATGGCTGGTGAGTGCCAAGTGCCCAGGAAGACTCTGTCATGGCCCTTTGTGTGAGCTGCCATGAGAGAACGCTGTGCTTGGAACACTGCGAGGCCCGCCCTCGTACCTGAAGTCACTCCGCTGGAGGAGAGAGTCAGCCTCTTAGCACGCTGTGTGGCTCCCGGCACACCCAGCGTGAACCCGTGCCTGGAAGTAAGGCCCTGATTTGCCGTGCAGAAGCGGAGGCGTGCTGCAGCTTCCAGGAGGCGGTGGCCTCTGCCCTGCCTACCTTGAACGGCAGCACAGCTTTCTGGACACCTGGGAGGCTAGCCGGGGCACCCTGTTCCCGGCAGGAACACTGAGTAACCCCAGGCGCACCTGGGTCTGCTAAGCAACATCCGGGCCCGTAGCCCTTTAGAGCCCCTCTGCGCACGCCGAGCGTAGGGAAACGCACTGCCCTCTCTTTTGGAGCAGCTTGGTTTCCTCAGCACTCGCACACGTTCACGAACACCGTTCTGGCACATGCCACATGGCGCGGAGGTCTTACGCGTTGCCCCAATCGGAGCTGCGCTCAGAGTAACCCTCGTCTTCGCATTCCATCCAGGACCTCCTGACTGAAGGCACCGTGCCTCCTAGAGGACGGCGGCTTGGGTTCTTACTGCCATGCAAGTCCTGTTCCTTCTTTGGCACCGCCGGCAGCCCCAGGCCCAGAGGAGCAGCTACGGCGTTCCTTGGTTGAGACCGTTCGCTGGATGCGGGACTCCCTACTGCGATAAGTTGACTCAGGGAAGGAAACACAGGGCAACCGGTGTCTCTTGGGACGCCTTAGAAACCACGGGGATGTACGCTGAGTGTGCCCATGAAAACGGGGGCCTGCTGGAACTAGCCCTGCTTTCCCATTTGGAGGGCGGCATTCATGCCTGCCTTGAAGCTCCCTGACATTCCCGGCTCCCGACAGGCCAGTGAGCCCTGGAAGAATGCTTCGGGGAAAATTGTCAGTTTGCTCTCTCTCAACCAGGGGCTTCCGTGGCCGCGGTGGCGGTCCGCATGACAGGCTCTAGAGCTAAAGGGAACCTCAACGTGAGAACTCGCCTCCAGGTTAGGCCCTGAGTAGCCGTGCAGAAAGGGAGGCATGCAGCTCTTTCCAGGAGTTCGTAGTCGCTTTGCTTTAAACGAAGTACGCGTCCGGGGACTCCTAGGCCCCACGGGTGTGCATCATTTTCCCTCCAAGGTCACTGAGTGCCTCCAGACAGACACCTGTGGGCCGGCTGAGCAACGTCGAGGTCCATTGGTTGATTCCCTCGGAGGACCCCTGAGCGTGCCGGGTGCTGGGCAACCACACCCTGCGCGTTCCTTGAGGAGCGCTACATCTCCAGAGCCCTCGAACGCCCTCAGGACAGCATGGCTGGTGAGTGCCAAGTGCCCAGGAAGACTCTGTCATGGCCCTTTGTGTGAGCTGCCATGAGAGAACGCTGTGCTTGGAACACTGCGAGGCCCGCCCTCGTACCTGAAGTCACTCCGCTGGAGGAGAGAGTCAGCCTCTTAGCAGGCTGTGTGGCTCCCGGCACACCCAGCGTGAACCCGTGCCTGGAAGTAAGGCCCTGATTTGCCGTGCAGAAGCGGAGGCGTGCTGCAGCTTCTAGGAGGCGGTGGCCTCTGCCCTGCATACCTTGAACGGCAGCACAGCTTTCTGGACACCTGGGAGGCTAGCCGGGGCACCCTGTTCCCGGCAGGAACACTGAGTAACCCCAGGCGCACCTGGGTCTGCTAAGCAACATCCGGGCCCGTAGCCCTTTAGAGCCCCTCTGCGCACGCCGAGCGTAGGGAAACGCACTGCCCTCTCTTTTGGAGCAGCTTGGTTTCCTCAGCACTCGCACACGTTCACGAACACCGTTCTGGCACATGCCACATGGCGCGGAGGTCTTACGCGTTGCCCCAATCGGAGCTTCGCTCAGAGTAACCCTCGTATTCGCATTCCATCCAGGACCTCCTGACTGAAGGCACCGTGCCTCCTAGAGGACGGCGGCTTGGGTTCTTACTGCCATGCAAGTCCTGTTCCTTCTTTGGCACCGCCGGCAGCCCCAGGCCCAGAGGAGCAGCTACGGCGTTCCTTGGTTGAGACCGTTCGCTGGATTCGGGACTCCCTACTTCGATAAGTTGACTCAGGGAAGGAAACACAGGGCAACCGGTGTCTCTTGGGACGCCTTAGAAACCACGGGGATGTACGCTGAGTGTGCCCATGAAAACGGGGGCCTGCTGGAACTAGCCCTGCTTTCCCATTTGGAGGGCGGCATTCATGCCTGCCTTGAAGCTCCCTGACATTCCCGGCTCCCGACAGGCCAGTGAGCCCTGGAAGAATGCTTCGGGGAAAATTGTGACTTTGCTCTCTCTCAACCAGGGGCTTCCGTGGCCGCGGTGGCGGTCCGCATGACAGGCTCTAGAGCTAAAGGGAACCTCAACGTGAGAACTCGCCTCCAGGTTAGGCCCTGAGTAGCCGTGCAGAAAGGGAGGCATGCAGCTCTTTCCAGGAGTTCGTAGTCGCTTTGCTTTAAAGGAAGTACACGTCCGGGGACTCCTAGGCCCCACGGGTGTGCATCATTTTCCCTCCAAGGTCACTGAGTGCCTCCAGACAGACACCTGTGGGCCGGCTGAGCAACGTCGAGGTCCATTGGTTGATTCCCTCGGAGGACCCCTGAGCGTGCCGGGTGCTGGGCAACCACAAATGCGCGTTCCTTGAGGAGCGCTACATCTCCAGAGCCCTCGAACGCCCTCAGGACAGCATGGCTGGTGAGTGCCAAGTGCCCAGGAAGACTCTGTCATGGCCCTTTGTGTGAGCTACCATGAGAGAACGCTGTGCTTGGAACACTGCGAGGCCCGCCCTCGTACCTGAAGTCACTCCGCTGGAGGAGAGAGTCAGCCTCTTAGCACGCTGTGTGGCTCCCGGCACACCCAGCGTGAACCCGTGCCTGGAAGTAAGGCCCTGATTTGCCGTGCAGAAGCGGAGGCGTGCTGCAGCTTCCAGGAGGCGGTGGCCTCTGCCCTGCATACCTTGAACGGCAGCACAGCTTTCTGGACACCTGGGAGGCTAGCCGGGGCACCCTGTTCCCGGCAGGAACACTGAGTAACCCCAGGCGCACCTGGGTCTGCTAAGCAACATCCGGGCCCGTGGCCCTTTAGAGCCCCTCTGCGCACGCCGAGCGTAGGGAAACGCACTGCCCTCTCTTTTGGAGCAGCTTGGTTTCCTCAGCACTCGCACACGTTCACGAACACCGTTCTGGCACATCCCACATGGCGCGGAGGTCTTACGCGTTGCCCCAATCGGAGCTGCGCTCAGAGTAACCCTCGTCTTCGCATTCCATCCAGGACCTCCTGACTGAAGGCACCGTGCCTCCTAGAGGACGGCGGCTTGGGTTCTTACTGCCATGCAAGTCCTGTTCCTTCTTTGGCACCGCCGGCAGCCCCAGGCCCAGAGGAGCAGCTACGGCGTTCCTTGGTTGAGACCGTTCGCTGGATGCGGGACTCCCTACTGCGATAAGTTGACTCAGGGAAGGAAACACAGGGCAACCGGTGTCTCTTGGGACGCCTTAGAAACCACGGGGATGTACGCTGAGTGTGCCCATGAAAACGGGGGCCTGCTGGAACTGGCCCTGCTTTCCCATTTGGAGGGCTGCATTCATGCCTGCCCTGAAGCTCCCTGACATTACCGGCTCCCGACAGGCCAGTGAGCCCTGGAAGAATGCTTCGGGGAAAATTGTGAGTTTGCTCTCTCTCACCCAGGGGCTTCCGTGGCCGCGGTGGCGGTCCGCATGACAGGCTCTAGAGCTAAAGGGAACCTCAACTTGAGAACTCGCCTCCAGGTTAGGCCCTGAGTAGCCGTGCAGAAAGGGAGGCATGCAGCTCTTTCCAGGAGTTCGTAGTCGCTTTGCTTTAAAGGAAGTACACGTCCGGGGACTCCTAGGCCCCACGGGTGTGCATCATTTTCCCTCCAAGGCCACTGAGTGCCTCCAGACAGACACCTGTGTGCCGGCTGAGCAACGTCGAGGTCCATTGGTTGATTCCCTCGGAGGACCCCTGAGCGTGCCGGGTGCTGGGCAACCACACCCTGCGCGTTCCTTGAGGAGCGCTACATCTCCAGAGCCCTCGAACGCCCTCAGGACAGCATGGCTGGTGAGTGCCAAGTGCCCAGGAAGACTCTGTCATGGCCCTTGTGTGAGCTGCCATGAGAGAACGCTGTGCTTGGAACACTGCGAGGCCCGCCCTCGTACCTGAAGTCACTCCGCTGGAGGAGAGAGTCAGCCTCTTAGCAGGCTGTGCGGCTCCCGGCACACCCAGCGTGAACCCGTGCCTGGAAGTAAGGCCCTGATTTGCCGTGCAGAAGCGGAGGCGTGCTGCAGCTTCCAGGAGGCGGTGGCCTCTGCCCTGCATACCTTGAACGGCAGCACAGCTTTCTGGACACCTGGGAGGCTAGCCGGGGCACCCTGTTCCCGGCAGGAACACTGAGTAACCCCAGGCGCACCTGGGTCTGCTAAGCAACATCCGGGCCCGTAGCCCTTTAGAGCCCCTCTGCGCACGCCGAGCGTAGGGAAACGCACTGCCCTCTCTTTTGGAGCAGCTTGGTTTCCTCAGCACTCGCACACGTTCACGAACACCGTTCTGGCACATCCCACATGGCGCGGAGGTCTTACGCGTTGCCCCAATCGGAGCTGCGCTCAGAGTAACCCTCGTCTTCGCATTCCATCCAGGACCTCCTGACTGAAGGCACCGTGCCTCCTAGAGGACGGCGGCTTGGGTTCTTACTGCCATGCAAGTCCTGTTCCTTCTTTGGCACCGCCGGCAGCCCCAGGCCCAGAGGAGCAGCTACGGCGTTCCTTGGTTGAGACCGTTCGCTGGATGCGGGACTCCCTACTTCGATAAGTTGACTCAGGGAAGGAAACACAGGGCAACCGGTGTCTCTTGGGACGCCTTAGAAACCACGGGGATGTACGCTGAGTGTGCCCATGAAAACGGGGGCCTGCTGGAACTGGCCCTGCTTTCCCATTTGGAGGGCTGCATTCATGCCTGCCCTGAAGCTCCCTGACATTCCCGGCTCCCGACAGGCCAGTGAGCCCTGGAAGAATGCTTCGGGGAAAATTGTGAGTTTGCTCTCTCTCACCCAGGGGCTTCCGTGGCCGCGGTGGCGGTCCGCATGACAGGCTCTAGAGCTAAAGGGAACCTCAACGTGAGAACTCGCCTCCAGGTTAGGCCCTGAGTAGCCGTGCAGAAAGGGAGGCATGCAGCTCTTTCCAGGAGTTCGTAGTCGCTTTGCTTTAAAGGAAGTACACGTCCGGGGACTCCTAGGCCCCACGGGTGTGCATCATTTTCCCTCCAAGGCCACTGAGTGCCTCCAGACAGACACCTGTGGGCCGGCTGAGCAACGTCGAGGTCCATTGGTTGATTCCCTCGGAGGACCCCTGAGCGTGCCGGGTGCTGGGCAACCACACCCTGCGCGTTCCTTGAGGAGCGCTACATCTCCGGAGCCCTCGAACGCCCTCAGGACAGCATGGCTGGTGAGTGCCAAGTGCCCAGGAAGACTCTGTCATGGCCCTTGTGTGAGCTGCCATGAGAGAACGCTGTGCTTGGAACACTGCGAGGCCCGCCCTCGTACCTGAAGTCACTCCGCTGGAGGAGAGAGTCAGCCTCTTAGCACGCTGTGTGGCTCCCGGCACACCCAGCGTGAACCCGTGCCTGGAAGTAAGGCCCTGATTTGCCGTGCAGAAGCGGAGGCGTGCTGCAGCTTCCAGGAGGCGGTGGCCTCTGCCCTGCATACCTTGAACGGCAGCACAGCTTTCTGGACACCTGGGAGGCTAGCCGGGGCACCCTGTTCCCGGCAGGAACACTGAGTAACCCCAGGCGCACCTGGGTCTGCTAAGCAACATCCGGGCCCGTGGCCCTTTAGAGCCCCTCTGCGCACGCCGAGCGTAGGGAAACGCACTGCCCTCTCTTTTGGAGCAGCTTGGTTTCCTCAGCACTCGCACACGTTCACGAACACCGTTCTGGCACATCCCACATGGCGCGGAGGTCTTACGCGTTGCCCCAATCGGAGCTGCGCTCAGAGTAACCCTCGTCTTCGCATTCCATCCAGGACCTCCTGACTGAAGGCACCGTGCCTCCTAGAGGACGGCGGCTTGGGTTCTTACTGCCATGCAAGTCCTGTTCCTTCTTTGGCACCGCTGGCAGCCCCAGGCCCAGAGGAGCAGCTACGGCGTTCCTTGGTTGAGACCGTTCGCTGGATGCGGGACTCCCTACTGCGATAAGTTGACTCAGGGAAGGAAACACAGGGCAACCGGTGTCTCTTGGGACGCCTTAGAAACCACGGGGATGTACGCTGAGTGTGCCCATGAAAACGGGGGCCTGCTGGAACTAGCCCTGCTTTCCCATTTGGAGGGCGGCATTCATGCCTGCCCTGAAGCTCCCTGACATTCCCGGCTCCCGACAGGCCAGTGAGCCCTGGAAGAATGCTTCGGGGAAAATTGTGAGTTTGCTCTCTCTCAACCAGGGGCTTCCGTGGCCGCGGTGGCGGTCCGCATGACAGGCTCTAGAGCTAAAGGGAACCTCAACGTGAGAACTCGCCTCCAGGTTAGGCCCTGAGTAGCCGTGCAGAAAGGGAGGCATGCAGCTCTTTCCAGGAGTTCGTAGTCGCTTTGCTTTAAAATAAGTACACGTCCGGGGACTCCTAGGCCCCACGGGTGTGCATCATTTTCCCTCCAAGGCCACTGAGTGCCTCCAGACAGACACCTGTGGGCCGGCTGAGCAACGTCGAGGTCCATTGGTTGATTCCCTCGGAGGACCCCTGAGCGTGCCGGGTGCTGGGCAACCACACCCTGCGCGTTCCTTGAGGAGCGCTACATCTCCAGAGCCCTCGAACGCCCTCAGGACAGCATGGCTGGTGAGTGCCAAGTGCCCAGGAAGACTCTGTCTTGGCCCTTGTGTGAGCTGCCATGAGAGAACGCTGTGCTTGGAACACTGCGAGGCCCGCCCTCGTACCTGAAGTCACTCCGCTGGAGGAGAGAGTCAGCCTCTTAGCAGGCTGTGTGGCTCCCGGCACACCCAGCGTGAACCCGTGCCTGGAAGTAAGGCCCTGATTTGCCGTGCAGAAGCGGAGGCGTGCTGCAGCTTCCAGCAGGCGGTGGCCTCTGCCCTGCATACCTTGAACGGCAGCACAGCTTTCTGGACACCTGGGAGGCTAGCCGGGGCACCCTGTTCCCGGCAGGAACACTGAGTAACCCCAGGCGCACCTGGGTCTGCTAAGCAACATCCGGGCCCGTAGCCCTTTAGAGCCCCTCTGCGCACGCCGAGCGTAGGGAAACGCACTGCCCTCTCTTTTGGAGCAGCTTGGTTTCCTCAGCACTCGCACACGTTCACGAACACCGTTCTGGCACATGCCACATGGCGCGGAGGTCTTACGCGTTGCCCCAATCGGAGCTGCGCTCAGAGTAACCCTCGTCTTCGCATTCCATCCAGGACCTCCTGACTGAAGGCACCGTGCCTCCTAGAGGACGGCGGCTTGGGTTCTTACTGCCATGCAAGTCCTGTTCCTTCTTTGGCACCGCCGGCAGCCCCAGGCCCAGAGGAGCAGCTACGGCGTTCCTTGGTTGAGACCGTTCGCTGGATGCGGGACTCCCTACTTCGATAAGTTGACTCAGGGAAGGAAACACAGGGCAACCGGTGTCTCTTGGGACGCCTTAGAAACCACGGGGATGTACGCTGAGTGTGCCCATGAAAACGGGGGCCTGCTGGAACTGGCCCTGCTTTCCCATTTGGAGGGCTGCATTCATGCCTGCCCTGAAGCTCCCTGACATTACCGGCTCCCGACAGGCCAGTGAGCCCTGGAAGAATGCTTCGGGGAAAATTGTGAGTTTGCTCTCTCTCACCCAGGGGCTTCCGTGGCCGCGGTGGCGGTCCGCATGACAGGCTCTAGAGCTAAAGGGAACCTCAACGTGAGAACTCGCCTCCAGGTTAGGCCCTGAGTAGCCGTGCAGAAAGGGAGGCATGCAGCTCTTTCCAGGAGTTCGTAGTCGCTTTGCTTTAAAGGAAGTACACGTCCGGGGACTCCTAGGCCCCACGGGTGTGCATCATTTTCCCTCCAAGGCCACTGAGTGCCTCCAGACAGACACCTGTGGGCCGGCTGAGCAACGTCGAGGTCCATTGGTTGATTCCCTCGGAGGACCCCTGAGCGTGCCGGGTGCTGGGCAACCACACACTGCGCGTTCCTTGAGGAGCGCTACATCTCCAGAGCCCTCGAACGCCCTCAGGACAGCATGGCTGGTGAGTGCCAAGTGCCCAGGAAGACTCTGTCATGGCCCTTTGTGTGAGCTACCATGAGAGAACGCTGTGCTTGGAACACTGCGAGGCCCGCCCTCGTACCTGAAGTCACTCCGCTGGAGGAGAGAGTCAGCCTCTTAGCAGGCTGTGTGGCTCCCGGCACACCCAGCGTGAACCCGTGCCTGGAAGTAAGGCCCTGATTTGCCGTGCAGAAGCGGAGGCGTGCTGCAGCTTCCAGGAGGCGGTGGCCTCTGCCCTGCATACCTTGAACGGCAGCACAGCTTTCTGGACACCTGGGAGGCTAGCCGGGGCACCCTGTTCCCGGCAGGAACACTGAGTAACCCCAGGCGCACCTGGGTCTGCTAAGCAACATCCGGGCCCGTGGCCCTTTAGAGCCCCTCTGCGCACGCCGAGCGTAGGGAAACGCACTGCCCTCTCTTTTGGAGCAGCTTGGTTTCCTCAGCACTCGCACACGTTCACGAACACCGTTCTGGCACATCCCACATGGCGCGGAGGTCTTACGCGTTGCCCCAATCGGAGCTGCGCTCAGAGTAACCCTCGTCTTCGCATTCCATCCAGGACCTCCTGACTGAAGGCACCGTGCCTCCTAGAGGACGGCGGCTTGGGTTCTTACTGCCATGCAAGTCCTGTTCCTTCTTTGGCACCGCTGGCAGCCCCAGGCCCAGAGGAGCAGCTACGGCGTTCCTTGGTTGAGACCGTTCGCTGGATGCGGGACTCCCTACTGCGATAAGTTGACTCAGGGAAGGAAACACAGGGCAACCGGTGTCTCTTGGCACGCCTTAGAAACCACGGGGATGTACGCTGAGTGTGCCCATGAAAACGGGGGCCTGCTGGAACTAGCCCTGCTTTCCCATTTGGAGGGCGGCATTCATGCCTGCCCTGAAGCTCCCTGACATTCCCGGCTCCCGACAGGCCAGTGAGCCCTGGAAGAATGCTTCGGGGAAAATTGTGAGTTTGCTCTCTCTCAACCAGGGGCTTCCGTGGCCGCGGTGGCGGTCCGCATGACAGGCTCTAGAGCTAAAGGGAACCTCAACGTGAGAACTCGCCTCCAGGTTAGGCCCTGAGTAGCCGTGCAGAAAGGGAGGCATGCAGCTCTTTCCAGGAGTTCGTAGTCGCTTTGCTTTAAAATAAGTACACGTCCGGGGACTCCTAGGCCCCACGGGTGTGCATCATTTTCCCTCCAAGGCCACTGAGTGCCTCCAGACAGACACCTGTGGGCCGGCTGAGCAACGTCGAGGTCCATTGGTTGATTCCCTCGGAGGACCCCTGAGCGTGCCGGGTGCTGGGCAACCACACCCTGCGCGTTCCTTGAGGAGCGCTACATCTCCAGAGCCCTCGAACGCCCTCAGGACAGCATGGCTGGTGAGTGCCAAGTGCCCAGGAAGACTCTGTCTTGGCCCTTGTGTGAGCTGCCATGAGAGAACGCTGTGCTTGGAACACTGCGAGGCCCGCCCTCGTACCTGAAGTCACTCCGCTGGAGGAGAGAGTCAGCCTCTTAGCAGGCTGTGTGGCTCCCGGCACACCCAGCGTGAACCCGTGCCTGGAAGTAAGGCCCTGATTTGCCGTGCAGAAGCGGAGGCGTGCTGCAGCTTCCAGCAGGCGGTGGCCTCTGCCCTGCATACCTTGAACGGCAGCACAGCTTTCTGGACACCTGGGAGGCTAGCCGGGGCACCCTGTTCCCGGCAGGAACACTGAGTAACCCCAGGCGCACCTGGGTCTGCTAAGCAACATCCGGGCCCGTAGCCCTTTAGAGCCCCTCTGCGCACGCCGAGCGTAGGGAAACGCACTGCCCTCTCTTTTGGAGCAGCTTGGTTTCCTCAGCACTCGCACACGTTCACGAACACCGTTCTGGCACATGCCACATGGCGCGGAGGTCTTACGCGTTGCCCCAATCGGAGCTGCGCTCAGAGTAACCCTCGTCTTCGCATTCCATCCAGGACCTCCTGACTGAAGGCACCGTGCCTCCTAGAGGACGGCGGCTTGGGTTCTTACTGCCATGCAAGTCCTGTTCCTTCTTTGGCACCGCCGGCAGCCCCAGGCCCAGAGGAGCAGCTACGGCGTTCCTTGGTTGAGACCGTTCGCTGGATGCGGGACTCCCTACTTCGATAAGTTGACTCAGGGAAGGAAACACAGGGCAACCGGTGTCTCTTGGGACGCCTTAGAAACCACGGGGATGTACGCTGAGTGTGCCCATGAAAACGGGGGCCTGCTGGAACTGGCCCTGCTTTCCCATTTGGAGGGCTGCATTCATGCCTGCCCTGAAGCTCCCTGACATTACCGGCTCCCGACAGGCCAGTGAGCCCTGGAAGAATGCTTCGGGGAAAATTGTGAGTTTGCTCTCTCTCACCCAGGGGCTTCCGTGGCCGCGGTGGCGGTCCGCATGACAGGCTCTAGAGCTAAAGGGAACCTCAACGTGAGAACTCGCCTCCAGGTTAGGCCCTGAGTAGCCGTGCAGAAAGGGAGGCATGCAGCTCTTTCCAGGAGTTCGTAGTCGCTTTGCTTTAAAGGAAGTACACGTCCGGGGACTCCTAGGCCCCACGGGTGTGCATCATTTTCCCTCCAAGGCCACTGAGTGCCTCCAGACAGACACCTGTGGGCCGGCTGAGCAACGTCGAGGTCCATTGGTTGATTCCCTCGGAGGACCCCTGAGCATGCCGGGTGCTGGGCAACCACACCCTGCGCGTTCCTTGAGGAGCGCTACATCTCCAGAGCCCTCGAACGCCCTCAGGACAGCATGGCTGGTGAGTGCCAAGTGCCCAGGAAGACTCTGTCATGGCCCTTGTGTGAGCTGCCATGAGAGAACGCTGTGCTTGTAACACTGCGAGGCCCGCCCTCGTACCTGAAGTCACTCCGCTGGAGGAGAGAGTCAGCCTCTTAGCACGCTGTGTGGCTCCCGGCACACCCAGCGTGAACCCGTGCCTGGAAGTAAGGCCCTGATTTGCCGTGCATAAGCGGAGGCGTGCTGCAGCTTCCAGGAGGCGGTGACCTCTGCCCTGCATACCTTGAACGGCAGCACAGCTTTCTGGACACCTGGGAGGCTAGCCGGGGCACCCTATTCCCGGCAGGAACACTGAGTAACCCCAGGCGCACCTGGGTCTGCTAAGCAACATCCGGGCCCGTAGCCCTTTAGAGCCCCTCTGCGCACGCCGAGCGTAGGGAAACGCACTGCCCTCTCTTTTGGAGCAGCTTGGTTTCCTCAGCACTCGCACACGTTCACGAACACCGTTCTGGCACATCCCACATGGCGCGGAGGTCTTACGCGTTGCCCCAATCGGAGCTGCGCTCAGAGTAACCCTCGTCTTCGCATTCCATCCAGGACCTCCTGACTGAAGGCACCGTGCCTCCTAGAGGACGGCGGCTTGGGTTCTTACTGCCATGCAAGTCCTGTTCCTTCTTTGGCACCGCCGGCAGCCCCAGGCCCAGAGGAGCAGCTACGGCGTTCCTTGGTTGAGACCGTTCGCTGGATGCGGGACTCCCTACTGCGATAAGTTGACTCAGGGAAGGAAACACAGGGCAACCGGTGTCTCTTGGGACGCCTTAGAAACCACGGGGATGTACGCTGAGTGTGCCCATGAAAACAGGGGCCTGCTGGAACTGGCCCTGCTTTCCCATTTGGAGGGCTGCATTCATGCCTGCCCTGAAGCTCCCTGACATTACCGGCTCCCGACAGGCCAGTGAGCCCTGGAAGAATGCTTCGGGGAAAATTGTGAGTTTGCTCTCTCTCACCCAGGGGCTTCCGTGGCCGCGGTGGCGGTCCGCATGACAGGCTCTAGAGCTAAAGGGAACCTCAACGTGAGAACTCGCCTCCAGGTTAGGCCCTGAGTAGCCGTGCAGAAAGGGAGGCATGCAGCTCTTTCCAGGAGTTCGTAGTCGCTTTGCTTTAAAGGAAGTACACGTCCGGGGACTCCTAGGCCCCACGGGTGTGCATCATTTTCCCTCCAAGGCCACTGAGTGCCTCCAGACAGACACCTGTGGGCCGGCTGAGCAACGTCGAGGTCCATTGGTTGATTCCCTCGGAGGACCCCTGAGCGTGCCGGGTGCTGGGCAACCACACCCTGCGCGTTCCTTGAGGAGCGCTACATCTCCGGAGCCCTCGAACGCCCTCAGGACAGCATGGCTGGTGAGTGCCAAGTGCCCAGGAAGACTCTGTCATGGCCCTTGTGTGAGCTGCCATGAGAGAACGCTGTGCTTGGAACACTGTGAGGCCCGCCCTCGTACCTGAAGTCACTCCGCTGGAGGAGAGAGTCAGCCTCTTAGCACGCTGTGTGGCTCCCGGCACACCCAGCGTGAACCCGTGCCTGGAAGTAAGGCCCTGATTTGCCGTGCAGAAGCGGAGGCGTGCTGCAGCTTCCAGGAGGCGGTGGCCTCTGCCCTGCATACCTTGCACGGCAGCACAGCTTTCTGGACACCTGGGAGGCTAGCCGGGGCACCCTGTTCCCGGCAGGAACACTGAGTAACCCCAGGCGCACCTGGGTCTGCTAAGCAACATCCGGGCCCGTAGCCCTTTAGAGCCCCTCTGCGCATGCCGAGCGTAGGGAAACGCACTGCCCTCTCTTTTGGAGCAGCTTGGTTTCCTCAGCACTCGCACACGTTCACGAACACCGTTCTGGCACATCCCACATGGCGCGGAGGTCTTACGCGTTGCCCCAATCGGAGCTGCGCTCAGAGTAACCCTCGTCTTCGCATTCCATCCAGGACCTCCTGACTGAAGGCACCGTGCCTCCTAGAGGACGGCGGCTTGGGTTCTTACTGCCATGCAAGTCCTGTTCCTTCTTTGGCACCGCCGGCAGCCCCAGGCCCAGAGGAGCAGCTACGGCGTTCCTTGGTTGAGACCGTTCGCTGGATGCGGGACTCCCTACTTCGATAAGTTGACTCAGGGAAGGAAACACAGGGCAACCGGTGTCTCTTGGGACGCCTTAGAAACCACGGGGATGTACGCTGAGTGTGCCCATGAAAACGGGGGCCTGCTGGAACTAGCCCTGCTTTCCCATTTGGAGGGCGGCATTCATGCCTGCCTTGAAGCTCCCTGACATTCCCGGCTCCCGACAGGCCAGTGAGCCCTGGAAGAATGCTTCGGGGAAAATTGTGAGTTTGCTCTCTCTCACCCAGGGGCTTCCGTGGCCGCGGTGGCGGTCCGCATGACAGGCTCTAGAGCTAAAGGGAACCTCAACGTGAGAACTCGCCTCCAGGTTAGGCCCTGAGTAGCCGTGCAGAAAGGGAGGCATGCAGCTCTTTCCAGGAGTTCGTAGTCGCTTTGCTTTAAAGGAAGTACACGTCCAGGGACTCCTAGGCCCCACGGGTGTGCATCATTTTCCCTCCAAGGTCACTGAGTGCCTCCAGACAGACACCTGTGGGCCGGCTGAGCAACGTCGAGGTCCATTGGTTGATTCCCTCGGAGGACCCCTGAGCATGCCGGGTGCTGGGCAACGACACCCTGCGCGTTCCTTGAGGAGCGCTACATCTCCAGAGCCCTCGAACGCCCTCAGGACAGCATGGCTGGTGAGTGCCAAGTGCCCAGGAAGACTCTGTCATGGCCCTTGTGTGAGCTGCCATGAGAGAACGCTGTGCTTGTAACACTGCGAGGCCCGCCCTCGTACCTGAAGTCACTCCGCTGGAGGAGAGAGTCAGCCTCTTAGCACGCTGTGTGGCTCCCGGCACACCCAGCGTGAACCCGTGCCTGGAAGTAAGGCCCTGATTTGCCGTGCATAAGCGGAGGCGTGCTGCAGCTTCCAGGAGGCGGTGACCTCTGCCCTGCATACCTTGAACGGCAGCACAGCTTTCTGGACACCTGGGAGGCTAGCCGGGGCACCCTATTCCCGGCAGGAACACTGAGTAACCCCAGGCGCACCTGGGTCTGCTAAGCAACATCCGGGCCCGTAGCCCTTTAGAGCCCCTCTGCGCACGCCGAGCGTAGGGAAACGCACTGCCCTCTCTTTTGGAGCAGCTTGGTTTCCTCAGCACTCGCACACGTTCACGAACACCGTTCTGGCACATCCCACATGGCGCGGAGGTCTTACGCGTTGCCCCAATCGGAGCTGCGCTCAGAGTAACCCTCGTCTTCGCATTCCATCCAGGACCTCCTGACTGAAGGCACCGTGCCTCCTAGAGGACGGCGGCTTGGGTTCTTACTGCCATGCAAGTCCTGTTCCTTCTTTGGCACCGCCGGCAGCCCCAGGCCCAGAGGAGCAGCTACGGCGTTCCTTGGTTGAGACCGTTCGCTGGATGCGGGACTCCCTACTGCGATAAGTTGACTCAGGGAAGGAAACACAGGGCAACCGGTGTCTCTTGGGACGCCTTAGAAACCACGGGGATGTACGCTGAGTGTGCCCATGAAAACGGGGGCCTGCTGGAACTAGCCCTGCTTTCCCATTTGGAGGGCGGCATTCATGCCTGCCCTGAAGCTCCCTGACATTCCCGGCTCCCGACAGGCCAGTGAGCCCTGGAAGAATGCTTCGGGGAAAATTGTGAGTTTGCTCTCTCTCAACCAGGGGCTTCCGTGGCCGCGGTGGCGGTCCGCATGACAGGCTCTAGAGCTAAAGGGAACCTCAACGTGAGAACTCGCCTCCAGGTTAGGCCCTGAGTAGCCGTGCAGAAAGGGAGGCATGCAGCTCTTTCCAGGAGTTCGTAGCCGCTTTGCTTTAAAGGAAGTACACGTCCGGGGACTCCTAGGCCCCACGGGTGTGCATCATTTTCCCTCCAAGGTCACTGAGTGCCTCCAGACAGACACCTGTGGGCCGGCTGAGCAACGTCGAGGTCCATTGGTTGATTCCCTCGGAGGACCCCTGAGCGTGCCGGGTGCTGGGCAACCACACCCTGCGCGTTCCTTGAGGAGCGCTACATCTCCAGAGCCCTCGAACGCCCTCAGGACAGCATGGCTGGTGAGTGCCAAGTGCCCAGGAAGACTCTGTCATGGCCCTTGTGTGAGCTGCCATGAGAGAACGCTGTGCTTGGAACACTGCGAGGCCCGCCCTCGTACCTGAAGTCACTCCGCTGGAGGAGAGAGTCAGCCTCTTAGCACGCTGTGTGGCTCCCGGCACACCCAGCGTGAACCCGTGCCTGGAAGTAAGGCCCTGATTTGCCGTGCAGAAGCGGAGTCATGCTGCAGCTTCCAGGAGGCGGTGGCCTCTGCCCTGCATACCTTGAACGGCAGCACAGCTTTCTGGACACCTGGGAGGCTAGCCGGGGCACCCTGTTCCCGGCAGGAACACTGAGTAACCGCAGGCGCACCTGGGTCTGCTAAGCAACATCCGGGCCCGTGGCCCTTTAGAGCCCCTCTGCACACGCCGAGCGTAGGGAAACGCACTGCCCTCTCTTTTGGAGCAGCTTGGTTTCCTCAGCACTCGCACACGTTCACGAACACCGTTCTGGCACATCCCACATGGCGCGGAGGTCTTACGCGTTGCCCCAATCGGAGCTGCGCTCAGAGTAACCCTCGTCTTCGCATTCCATCCAGGACCTCCTGACTGAAGGCACCGTGCCTCCTAGAGGACGGCGGCTTGGGTTCTTACTGCCATGCAAGTCCTGTTCCTTCTTTGGCACCGCCGGCAGCCCCAGGCCCAGAGGAGCAGCTACGGCGTTCCTTGGTTGAGACCGTTCGCTGGATGCGGGACTCCCTACTTCGATAAGTTGACTCAGGGAAGGAAACACAGGGCAACCGGTGTCTCTTGGGACGCCTTAGAAACCACGGGGATGTACGCTGAGTGTGCCCATGAAAACGGGGGCCTGCTGGAACTAGCCCTGCTTTCCCATTTGGAGGGCGGCATTCATGCCTGCCCTGAAGCTCCCTGACATTCCCGGCTCCCGACAGGCCAGTGAGCCCTGGAAGAATGCTTCGGGGAAAATTGTGAGTTTGCTCTCTCTCAACCAGGGGCTTCCGTGGCCGCGGTGGTGGTCCGCATGACAGGCTCTAGAGCTAAAGGGAACCTCAACGTGAGAACTCGCCTCCAGGTTAGGCCCTGAGTAGCCGTGCAGAAAGGGAGGCATGCAGCTCTTTCCAGGAGTTCGTAGTCGCTTTGCTTTAAAGGAAGTACACGTCCGGGGACTCCTAGGCCCCACGGGTGTGCATCATTTTCCCTCCAAGTCCACTGAGTGCCTCCAGACAGACACCTGTGGGCCGGCTGAGCAACGTCGAGGTCCATTGGTTGATTCCCTCGGAGGACCCCTGAGCGTGCCGGGTGCTGGGCAACCACACCCTGCGCGTTCCTTGAGGAGCGCTACATCTCCGGAGACCTCGAACGCCCTCAGGACAGCATGGCTGGTGAGTGCCAAGTGCCCAGGAAGACTCTGTCATGGCCCTTTGTGTGAGCTGCCATGAGAGAACGCTGTGCTTGGAACACTGCGAGGCCCGCCCTCGTACCTGAAGTCACTCCGCTGGAGGAGAGAGTCAGCCTCTTAGCAGGCTGTGTGGCTCCCGGCACACCCAGCATGAACCCGTGCCTGGAAGTAAGGCCCTGATTTGCCGTGCAGAAGCGGAGGCGTGCTGCAGCTTCCAGGAGGCGGTGGCCTCTGCCCTGCATACCTTGAACGGCAGCACAGCTTTCTGGACACCTGGGAGGCTAGCCGGGGCACCCTGTTCCCGGCAGGAACACTGAGTAACCCCAGGCGCACCTGGGTCTGCTAAGCAACATCCGGGCCCGTAGCCCTTTAGAGCCCCTCTGCGCACGCCGAGCGTAGGGAAACGCACTGCCCTCTCTTTTGGAGCAGCTTGGTTTCCTCAGCACTCGCACACGTTCACGAACACCGTTCTGGCACATCCCACATGGCGCGGAGGTCTTACGCGTTGCCCCAATCGGAGCTGCGCTCAGAGTAACCCTCGTCTTCGCATTCCATCCAGGACCTCCTGACTGAAGGCACCGTGCCTCCTAGAGGACGGCGGCTTGGGTTCTTACTGCCATGCAAGTCCTGTTCCTTCTTTGGCACCGCCGGCAGCCCCAGGCCCAGAGGAGCAGCTACGGCGTTCCTTGGTTGAGACCGTTCGCTGGATGCGGGACTCCCTACTTCGATAAGTTGACTCAGGGAAGGAAACACAGGGCAACCGGTGTCTCTTGGGACGCCTTAGAAACCACGGGGATGTACGCTGAGTGTGCCCATGAAAACGGGGGCCTGCTGGAACTAGCCCTGCTTTCCCATTTGGAGGGCGGCATTCATGCCTGCCTTGAAGCTCCCTGACATTCCCGGCTCCCGACAGGCCAGTGAGCCCTGGAAGAATGCTTCGGGGAAAATTGTGAGTTTGCTCTCTCTCAACCAGGGGCTTCCGTGGCCGCGGTGGCGGTCCGCATGACAGGCTCTAGAGCTAAAGGGAACCTCAACGTGAGAACTCGCCTCCAGGTTAGGCCCTGAGTAGCCGTGCAGAAAGGGAGGCATGCAGCTCTTTCCAGGAGTTCTTAGTCGCTTTGCTTTAAAGGAAGTACACGTCCGGGGACTCCTAGGCCCCACGGGTGTGCATCATTTTCCCTCCAAGGCCACTGAGTGCCTCCAGACAGACACCTGTGGGCCGGCTGAGCAACGTCGAGGTCCATTGGTTGATTCCCTCGGAGGACCCCTGAGCGTGCCGGGTGCTGGGCAACCACACCCTGCGCGTTCCTTGAGGAGCGCTACATCTCCGGAGCCCTCGAACGCCCTCAGGACAGCATGGCTGGTGAGTGCCAAGTGCCCAGGAAGACTCTGTCATGGCCCTTGTGTGAGCTGCCATGAGAGAACGCTGTGCTTGGAACACTGCGAGGCCCGCCCTCGTACCTGAAGTCACTCAGCTGGAGGAGAGAGTCAGCCTCTTAGCACGCTGTGTGGCTCCCGGCACACCCAGCGTGAACCCGTGCCTGGAAGTAAGGCCCTGATTTGCCGTGCAGAAGCGGAGGCGTGCTGCAGCTTCCAGGAGGCGGTGGCCTCTGCCCTGCATACCTTAAACGGCAGCACAGCTTTCTGGACACCTGGGAGGCTAGCCGGGGCACCCTGTTCCCGGCAGGAACACTGAGTAACCCCAGGCGCACCTGGGTCTGCTAAGCAACATCCGGGCCCGTGGCCCTTTAGAGCCCCTCTGCGCACGCCGAGCGTAGGGAAACGCACTGCCCTCTCTTTTGGAGCAGCTTGGTTTCCTCAGCACTCGCACACGTTCACGAACACCGTTCTGGCACATGCCACATGGCGCGGAGGTCTTACGCGTTGCCCCAATCGGAGCTGCGCTCAGAGTAACCCTCGTCTTCGCATTCCATCCAGGACCTCCTGACTGAAGGCACCGTGCCTCCTAGAGGACGGCGGCTTGGGTTCTTACTGCCATGCAAGTCCTGTTCCTTCTTTGGCACCGCCGGCAGCCCCAGGCCCAGAGGAGCAGTTACGGCGTTCCTTGGTTGAGACCGTTCGCTGGATGCGGGACTCCCTACTTCGATAAGTTGACTCAGGGAAGGAAACACAGGGCAACCGGTGTCTCTTGGGACGCCTTAGAAACCACGGGGATGTACGCTGAGTGTGCCCATGAAAACGGGGGCCTGCTGGAACTAGCCCTGCTTTCCCATTTGGAGGGCGGCATTCATGCCTGCCTTGAAGCTCCCTGACATTCCCGGCTCCCGACAGGCCAGTGAGCCCTGGAAGAATGCTTCGGGGAAAATTGTGAGTTTGCTCTCTCTCACCCAGGGGCTTCCGTGGCCACGGTGGCGGTCCGCATGACAGGCTCTAGAGCTAAAGGGAACCTCAACGTGAGAACTCGCCTCCAGGTTAGGCCCTGAGTAGCCGTGCAGAAAGGGAGGCATGCAGCTCTTTCCAGGAGTTCTTAGTCGCTTTGCTTTAAAGGAAGTACACGTCCGGGGACTCCTAGGCCCCACGGGTGTGCATCATTTTCCCTCCAAGGTCACTGAGTGCCTCCAGACAGACACCTGTGGGCCGGCTGAGCAACGTCGAGGTCCACTGGTTGATTCCCTCGGAGGACCCCTGAGCGTGCCGGGTGCTGGGCAACCACACCCTGCGCGTTCCTTGAGGAGCGCTACATCTCCGGAGCCCTCGAACGCCCTCAGGACAGCATGGCTGGTGAGTGCCAAGTACCCAGGAAGACTCTGTCATGGCCCTTTGTGTGAGCTGCCATGAGAGAACGCTGTGCTTGGAACACTGCGAGGCCCGCCCTCGTACCTGAAGTCACTCCGCTGGAGGAGAGAGTCAGCCTCTTAGCAGGCTGTGTGGCTCCCGGCACACCCAGCGTGAACCCGTGCCTGGAAGTAAGGCCCTGATTTGCCGTGCAGAAGCGGAGGCGTGCTGCAGCTTCCAGGAGGTGGTGGCCTCTGCCCTGCATACCTTGAACGGCAGCACAGCTTTCTGGACACCTGGGAGGCTAGCCGGGGCACCCTGTTCCCGGCAGGAACACTGAGTAACCCCAGGCGCACCTGGGTCTGCTAAGCAACATCCGGGCCCGTAGCCCTTTAGAGCCCCTCTGCGCACGCCGAGCGTAGGGAAACGCACTGCCCTCTCTTTTGGAGCAGCTTGGTTTCCTCAGCACTCGCACACGTTCACGAACACCGTTCTGGCACATGCCACATGGCGCGGAGGTCTTACGCGTTGCCCCAATCGGAGCTGCGCTCAGAGTAACCCTCGTCTTCGCATTCCATCCAGGACCTCCTGACTGAAGGCACCGTGCCTCCTAGAGGACGGCGGCTTGGGTTCTTACTGCCATGCAAGTCCTGTTCCTTCTTTGGCACCGCCGGCAGCCCCAGGCCCAGAGGAGCAGCTACGGCGTTCCTTGGTTGAGACCGTTCGCTGGATGCGGGACTCCCTACTTCGATAAGTTGACTCAGGGAAGGAAACACAGGGCAACCGGTGTCTCTTGGGACGCCTTAGAAACCACGGGGATGTACGCTGAGTGTGCCCATGAAAACGGGGGCCTGCTGGAACTAGCCCTGCTTTCCCATTTGGAGGGCGGCATTCATGCCTGCCTTGAAGCTCCCTGACATTCCCGGCTCCCGACAGGCCAGTGAGCCCTGGAAGAATGCTTCGGGGAAAATTGTGAGTTTGCTCTCTCTCAACCAGGGGCTTCCGTGGCCGCGGTGGCGGTCCGCATGACAGGCTCTAGAGCTAAAGGGAACCTCAACGTGAGAACTCGCCTCCAGGTTAGGCCCTGAGTAGCCGTGCAGAAAGGGAGGCATGCAGCTCTTTCCAGGAGTTCGTAGTCGCTTTGCTTTAAAGGAAGTACACGTCCGGGGACTCCTAGGCCCCACGGGTGTGCATCATTTTCCCTCCAAGGTCACTGAGTGCCTCCAGACAGACACCTGTGGGCCGGCTGAGCAACGTCGAGGTCCATTGGTTGATTCCCTCGGAGGACCCCTGAGCGTGCCGGGTGCTGGGCAACCACACACTGCGCGTTCCTTGAGGAGCGCTACATCTCCAGAGCCCTCGAACGCCCTCAGGACAGCATGGCTGGTGAGTGCCAAGTGCCCAGGAAGACTCTGTCATGGCCCTTTGTGTGAGCTACCATGAGAGAACGCTGTGCTTGGAACACTGCGAGGCCCGCCCTCGTACCTGAAGTCACTCCGCTGGAGGAGAGAGTCAGCCTCTTAGCAGGCTGTGTGGCTCCCGGCACACCCAGCGTGAACCCGTGCCTGGAAGTAAGGCCCTGATTTGCCGTGCAGAAGCGGAGGCGTGCTGCAGCTTCCAGGAGGCGGTGGCCTCTGCCCTGCATACCTTGAACGGCAGCACAGCTTTCTGGACACCTGGGAGGCTAGCCGGGGCACCCTGTTCCCGGCAGGAACACTGAGTAACCCCAGGCGCACCTGGGTCTGCTAAGCAACATCCGGGCCCGTGGCCCTTTAGAGCCCCTCTGCGCACGCCGAGCGTAGGGAAACGCACTGCCCTCTCTTTTGGAGCAGCTTGGTTTCCTCAGCACTCGCACACGTTCACGAACACCGTTCTGGCACATCCCACATGGCGCGGAGGTCTTACGCGTTGCCCCAATCGGAGCTGCGCTCAGAGTAACCCTCGTCTTCGCATTCCATCCAGGACCTCCTGACTGAAGGCACCGTGCCTCCTAGAGGACGGCGGCTTGGGTTCTTACTGCCATGCAAGTCCTGTTCCTTCTTTGGCACCGCCGGCAGCCCCAGGCCCAGAGGAGCAGCTACGGCGTTCCTTGGTTGAGACTGTTCGCTGGATGCGGGACTCCCTACTTCGATAGGTTGACTCAGGGAAGGAAACACAGGGCAACCGGTGTCTCTTGGGACGCCTTAGAAACCACGGGGATGTACGCTGAGTGTGCCCATGAAAACGGGGGCCTGCTGGAACTAGCCCTGCTTTCCCATTTGGAGGGCGGCATTCATGCCTGCCCTGAAGCTCCCTGACATTCCCGGCTCCCGACAGGCCAGTGAGCCCTGGAAGAATGCTTCGGGGAAAATTGTGAGTTTGCTCTCTCTCAACCAGGGGCTTCCGTGGCCGCGGTGGCGGTCCGCATGACAGGCTCTAGAGCTAAAGGGAACCTCAACGTGAGAACTCGCCTCCAGGTTAGGCCCTGAGTAGCCATGCAGAAAGGGAGGCATGCAGCTCTTTCCAGGAGTTCGTAGTCACTTTGCTTTAAAGGAAGTACACGTCCGGGGACTCCTAGGCCCCACGGGTGTGCATCATTTTCCCTCCAAGGTCACTGAGTGCCTCCAGACAGACACCTGTGGGCCGGCTGAGCAACGTCGAGGTCCATTGGTTGATTCCCTCGGAGGACCCCTGAGCGTGCCGGGTGCTGGGCAACCACACCCTGCGCGTTCCTTGAGGAGCGCTACATCTCCAGAGCCCTCGAACGCCCTCAGGACAGCATGGCTGGTGAGTGCCAAGTGCCCAGGAAGACTCTGTCATGGCCCTTGTGTGAGCTGCCATGAGAGAACGCTGTGCTTGGAACACTGCGAGGCCCGCCCTCGTACCTGAAGTCACTCCGCTGGAGGAGAGAGTCAGCCTCTTAGCACGCTGTGTGGCTCCCGGCACACCCAGCGTGAACCCGTGCCTGGAAGTAAGGCCCTGATTTGCCGTGCAGAAGCGGAGGCGTGCTGCAGCTTCCAGGAGGCGGTGGCCTCTGCCCTGCATACCTTGAACGGCAGCACAGCTTTCTGGACACCTGGGAGGCTAGCCGGGGCACCCTGTTCCCGGCAGGAACACTTAGTAACCCCAGGCGCACCTGGGTCTGCTAAGCAACACCCGGGCCCGTGGCCCTTTAGAGCCCCTCTGCGCACGCCGAGCGTAGGGAAACGCACTGCCCTCTCTTTTGGAGCAGCTTGGTTTCCTCAGCACTCGCACACGTTCACGAACACCGTTCTGGCACATGCCACATGGCGCGGAGGTCTTACGCGTTGCCCCAATCGGAGCTGCGCTCAGAGTAACCCTCGTCTTCGCATTCCATCCAGGACCTCCTGACTGAAGGCACCGTGCCTCCTAGAGGACGGCGGCTTGGGTTCTTACTGCCATGCAAGTCCTGTTCCTTCTTTGGCACCGCCGGCAGCCCCAGGCCCAGAGGAGCAGCTACGGCGTTCCTTGGTTGAGACCGTTCGCTGGATGCGGGACTCCCTACTGCGATAAGTTGACTCAGGGAAGGAAACACAGGGCAACCGGTGTCTCTTGGGACGCCTTAGAAACCACGGGGATGTACGCTGAGTGTGCCCATGAAAACGGGGGCCTGCTGGAACTAGCCCTGCTTTCCCATTTGGAGGGCGGCATTCATGCCTGCCCTGAAGCTCCCTGACATTCCCGGCTCCCGACAGGCCAGTGAGCCCTGGAAGAATGCTTCGGGGAAAATTGTGAGTTTGCTCTCTCTCAACCAGGGGCTTCCGTGGCCGCGGTGGCGGTCCGCATGACAGGCTCTAGAGCTAAAGGGAACCTCAACGTGAGAACTCGCCTCCAGGTTAGGCCCTGAGTAGCCGTGCAGAAAGGGAGGCATGCAGCTCTTTCCAGGAGTTCGTAGTCGCTTTGCTTTAAAGGAAGTACACGTTCGGGGACTCCTAGGCCCCACGGGTGTGCATCATTTTCCCTCCAAGGCCACTGAGTGCCTCCAGACAGACACCTGTGGGCCGGCTGAGCAACGTCGAGGTCCATTGGTTGATTCCCTCGGAGGACCCCTGAGCGTGCCGGGTGCTGGGCAACCACACCCTGCGCGTTCCTTGAGGAGCGCTACATCTCCAGAGCCCTCGAACGCCCTCAGGACAGCATGGCTTGTGAGTGCCAAGTGCCCAGGAAGACTCTGTCATGGCCCTTGTGTGAGCTGCCATGAGAGAACGCTGTGCTTGGAACACTGCGAGGCCCGCCCTCGTACCTAAAGTCACTCCGCTGGAGGAGAGAGTCAGCCTCTTAGCAGGCTGTGTGGCTCCCGGCACACCCAGCGTGAACCCGTGCCTGGAAGTAAGGCCCTGATTTGCCGTGCAGAAGCGGAGGCGTGCTGCAGCTTCCAGGAGGCGGTGGCCTCTGCCCTGCATACCTTGAACGGCAGCACAGCTTTCTGGACACCTGGGAGGCTAGCCGGGGCACCCTGTTCCCGGCAGGAACACTGAGTAACCCCAGGCGCACCTGGGTCTGCTAAGCAACATCCGGGCCCGTGGCCCTTTAGAGCCCCTCTGCGCACGCCGAGCGTAGGGAAACGCACTGCCCTCTCTTTTGGAGCAGCTTGGTTTCCTCAGCACTCGCACACGTTCACGAACACCGTTCTGGCACATCCCACATGGCGCGGAGGTCTTACGCGTTGCCCCAATTGGAGCTGCGCTCAGAGTAACCCTCGTCTTCGCATTCCATCCAGGACCTCCTGACTGAAGGCACCGTGCCTCCTAGAGGATGGCGGCTTGGGTTCTTACTGCCATGCAAGTCCTGTTCCTTCTTTGGCACCGCCGGCAGCCCCAGGCCCAGAGGAGCAGCTACGGCGTTCCTTGGTTGAGACCGTTCGCTGGATGCGGGACTCCCTACTTCGATAAGTTGACTCAGGGAAGGAAACACAGGGCAACCGGTGTCTCTTGGGACGCCTTAGAAACCACGGGGATGTACGCTGAGTGTGCCCATGAAAACGGGGGCCTGCTGGAACTAGCCCAGCTTTCCCATTTGGAGGGCGGCATTCATGCCTGCCCTGAAGCTCCCTGACATTCCCGGCTCCCGACAGGCCAGTGAGCCCTGGAAGAATGCTTCGGGGAAAATTGTGAGTTTGCTCTCTCTCAACCAGGGGCTTCCGTGGCCGTGGTGGCGGTCCGCATGACAGGCTCTAGAGCTAAAGGGAACCTCATCGTGAGAACTCGCCTCCAGGTTAGGCCCTGAGTAGCCGTGCAGAAAGGGAGGCATGCAGCTCTTTCCAGGAGTTCGTAGTCGCTTTGCTTTAAAGGAAGTACACGTCCGGGGACTCCTAGGCCCCACGGGTGTGCATCATTTTCCCTCGAAGGCCACTGAGTGCCTCCAGACAGACACCTGTGGGCCGGCTGAGCAACGTCGAGGTCCATTGGTTGATTCCCTCGGAGGACCCCTGAGCGTGCCGGGTGCTGGGCAACCACACCCTGCGCGTTCCTTGAGGAGCGCTACATCTCCGGAGCCCTCGAACGCCCTCAGGACAGCATGGCTGGTGAGTTCCAAGTGCCCAGGAAGACTCTGTCATGGCCCTTGTGTGAGCTGCCATGAGAGAACGCTGTGCTTGGAACACTGCGAGGCCCGCCCTCGTACCTGAAGTCACTCCGCTGGAGGAGAGAGTCAGCCTCTTAGCACGCTGTGTGGCTCCCGGCACACCCAGCGTGAACCCGTGCCTGGAAGTAAGGCCCTGATTTGCCGTGCAGAAGCGGAGGCGTGCTGCAGCTTCCAGGAGGCGGTGGCCTCTGCCCTGCATACCTTGAACGGCAGCACAGCTTTCTGGACACCTGGGAGGCTAGCCGGGGCACCCTGTTCCCGGCAGGAACACTGAGTAACCCCAGGCGCACCTGGGTCTGCTAAGCAACATCCGGGCCCGTGGCCCTTTAGAGCCCCTCTGCGCACGCCGAGCGTAGGGAAACGCACTGCCCTCTCTTTTGGAGCAGCTTGGTTTCCTCAGCACTCGCACACGTTCACGAACACCGTTCTGGCACATCCCACATGGCGCGGAGGTCTTACGCGTTGCCCCAATCGGAGCTGCGCTCAGAGTAACCCTCGTCTTCGCATTCCATCCAGGACCTCCTGACTGAAGGCACCGTGCCTCCTAGAGGACGGCGGCTTGGGTTCTTACTGCCATGCAAGTCCTGTTCCTTCTTTGGCACCGCCGGCAGCCCCAGGCCCAGAGGAGCAGCTACGGCGTTCCTTGGTTGAGACCGTTCGCTGGATGCGGGACTCCCTACTTGGATAATTTGACTTAGGGAAGGAAACACAGGGCAACCGGTGTCTCTTGGGACGCCTTAGAAACCACGGGGATGTACGCTGAGTGTGCCCATGAAAACGGGGGCCTGCTGGAACTAGCCCTGCTTTCCCATTTGGAGGGCGGCATTCATGCCTGCCTTGAAGCTCCCTGACATTCCCGGCTCCCGACAGGCCAGTGAGCCCTGGAAGAATGCTTCGGGGAAAATTGTGAGTTTGCTCTCTCTCAACCAGGGGCTTCCGTGGCCGCGGTGGCGGTCCGCATGACAGGCTCTAGAGCTAAAGGGAACCTCAACGTGAGAACTCGCCTCCAGGTTAGGCCCTGAGTAGCCGTGCAGAAAGGGAGGCATGCAGCTCTTTCCAGGAGTTCTTAGTCGCTTTGCTTTAAAGGAAGTACACGTCCGGGGACTCCTAGGCCCCACGGGTGTGCATCATTTTCCCTCCAAGGCCACTGAGTGCCTCCAGACAGACACCTGTGGGCCGGCTGAGCAACGTCGAGGTCCACTGGTTGATTCCCTCGGAGGACCCCTGAGCGTGCCGGGTGCTGGGCAACCACACCCTGCGCGTTCCTTGAGGAGCGCTACATCTCCGGAGCCCTCGAACGCCCTCAGGACAGCATGGCTGGTGAGTGCCAAGTGCCCAGGAAGACTCTGTCATGGCCCTTGTGTGAGCTGCCATGAGAGAACGCTGTGCTTGGAACACTGCGAGGCCCGCCCTCGTACCTGAAGTCACTCAGCTGGAGGAGAGAGTCAGCCTCTTAGCACGCTGTGTGGCTCCCGGCACACCCAGCGTGAACCCGTGCCTGGAAGTAAGGCCCTGATTTGCCGTGCAGAAGCGGAGGCGTGCTGCAGCTTCCAGGAGGCGGTGGCCTCTGCCCTGCATACCTTGAACGGCAGCACAGCTTTCTGGACACCTGGGAGGCTAGCCGGGGCACCCTGTTCCCGGCAGGAACACTGAGTAACCCCAGGCGCACCTGGGTCTGCTCAGCAACATCCGGGCCCGTAGCCCTTTAGAGCCCCTCTGCGCACGCCGAGCGTAGGGAAACGCACTGCCCTCTCTTTTGGAGCAGCTTGGTTTCCTCAGCACTCGCACACGTTCACGAACAGCGTTCTGGCACATCCCACATGGCGCGGAGGTCTTACGCGTTGCCCCAATCGGAGCTGCGCTCAGAGTAACCCTCGTCTTCGCATTCCATCCAGGACCTCCTGACTGAAGGCACCGTGCCTCCTAGAGGACGGCGGCTTGGGTTCTTACTGCCATGCAAGTCCTGTTCCTTCTTTGGCACCGCCGGCAGCCCCAGGCCCAGAGGAGCAGCTACGGCGTTCCTTGGTTGAGACCGTTCGCTGGATGCGGGACTCCCTACTTCGATAAGTTGACTCAGGGAAGGAAACACAGGGCAACCGGTGTCTCTTGGGACGCCTTAGAAACCACGGGGATGTACGCTGAGTGTGCCCATGAAAACGGGGGCCTGCTGGAACTAGCCCTGCTTTCCCATTTGGAGGGCGGCATTCATGCCTGCCCTGAAGCTCCCTGACATTCCCGGCTCCCGACAGGCCAGTGAGCCCTGGAAGAATGCTTCGGGGAAAATTGTGAGTTTGCTCTCTCTCAACCAGGGGCTTCCGTGGCCGCGGTGGCGGTCCGCATGACAGGCTCTAGAGCTAAAGGGAACCTCAACGTGAGAACTCGCCTCCAGGTTAGGCCCTGAGTAGCCGTGCAGAAAGGGAGGCATGCAGCTCTTTCCAGGAGTTCTTAGTCGCTTTGCTTTAAAGGAAGTACACGTCCGGGGATTCCTAGGCCCCACGGGTGTGCATCATTTTCCCTCCAAGGCCACTGAGTGCCTCCAGACAGACATCTGTGGGCCGGCTGAGCAACGTCGAGGTCCATTGGTTGATTCCCTCGGAGGACCCCTGAGCGTGCCGGGTGCTGGGCAACCACACCCTGCGCGTTCCTTGAGGAGCGCTACATCTCCGGAGCCCTCGAACGCCCTCAGGACAGCATGGCTGGTGAGTGCCAAGTGCCCAGGAAGACTCTGTCATGGCCCTTGTGTGAGCTGCCATGAGAGAACGCTGTGCTTGGAACACTGCGAGGCCCGCCCTCGTACCTGAAGTCACTCCGCTGGAGGAGAGAGTCAGCCTCTTAGCACGCTGTGTGGCTCCCGGCACACCCAGCGTGAACCCGTGCCTGGAAGTAAGGCCCTGATTTGCCGTGCAGAAGCGGAGGCGTGCTGCAGCTTCCAGGAGGCGGTGGCCTCTGCCCTGCATACCTTGAACGGCAGCACAGCTTTCTGGACACCTGGGAGGCTAGCCGGGGCACCCTGTTCCCGGCAGGAACACTGAGTAACCCCAGGCGCACCTGGGTCTGCTCAGCAACATCCGGGCCCGTAGCCCTTTAGAGCCCCTCTGCGCACGCCGAGCGTAGGGAAACGCACTGCCCTCTCTTTTGGAGCAGCTTGGTTTCCTCAGCACTCGCACACGTTCACGAACACCGTTCTGGCACATGCCACATGGCGCGGAGGTCTTACGCGTTGCCCCAATCGGAGCTGCGCTCAGAGTAACCCTCGTCTTCGCATTCCATCCAGGACCTCCTGACTGAAGGCACCGTGCCTCCTAGAGGACGGCGGCTTGGGTTCTTACTGCCATGCAAGTCCTGTTCCTTCTTTGGCACCGCCGGCAGCCCCAGGCCCAGAGGAGCAGCTACGGCGTTCCTTGGTTGAGACCGTTCGCTGGATGCGGGACTCCCTACTTCGATAAGTTGACTCAGGGAAGGAAACACAGGGCAACCGGTGTCTCTTGGGACGCCTTAGAAACCACGGGGATGTACGCTGAGTGTGCCCATGAAAACGGGGGCCTGCTGGACCTAGCCCTGCTTTCCATTTGGAGGGTGGCATTCATGCCTGCCTTGAAGCTCCCTGACATTCCCGGCTCCCGACAGGCCAGTGAGCCCTGGAAGAATGCTTCGGGGAAAATTGTGAGTTTGCTCTCTCTCAACCAGGGGCTTCCGTGGCCGCGGTGGCGGTCCGCATGACAGGCTCTAGAGCTAAAGGGAACCTCAACGTGAGAACTCGCCTCCAGGTTAGGCCCTGAGTAGCCGTGCAGAAAGGGAGGCATGCAGCTCTTTCCAGGAGTTCGTAGTCGCTTTGCTTTAAAGGAAGTACACGTCCGGGGACTCCTAGGCCCCACGGGTGTGCATCATTTTCCCTCGAAGGCCACTGAGTGCCTCCAGACAGACACCTGTGGGCCGGCTGAGCAACGTCGAGGTCCACTGGTTGATTCCCTCGGAGGACCCCTGAGCGTGCCGGGTGCTGGGCAACCACACCCTGCGCGTTCCTTGAGGAGCGCTATATCTCCGGAGCCCTCGAACGCCCTCAGGACAGCATGGCTGGTGAGTGCCAAGTGCCCAGGAAGACTCTGTCATGGCCCTTGTGTGAGCTGCCATGAGAGAACGCTGTGCTTGGAACACTGCGAGGCCCGCCCTCGTACCTGAAGTCACTCCGCTGGAGGAGAGAGTCAGCCTCTTAGCACGCTGTGTGGCTCCCGGCACACCCAGCGTGAACCTGTGCCTGGAAGTAAGGCCCTGATTTGCCGTGCAGAAGCGGAGGCGTGCTGCAGCTTCCAGGAGGCGGTGGCCTCTGCCCTGCATACCTTGAACGGCAGCACAGCTTTCTGGACACCTGGGAGGCTAGCCGGGGCACCCTGTTCCCGGCAGGAACACTGAGTAACCCCAGGCGCACCTGGGTCTGCTCAGCAACATCCGGGCCCGTAGCCCTTTATAGCCCCTCTGCGCACGCCGAGCGTAGGGAAACGCACTGCCCTCTCTTTTGGAGCAGCTTGGTTTCCTCAGCACTCGCACACGTTCACGAACACCGTTCTGGCACATCCCACATGGCGCGCAGGTCTTACGCGTTGCCCCAATCGGAGCTGCGCTCAGAGTAACCCTCGTCTTCGCATTCCATCCAGGACCTCCTGACTGAAGGCACCGTGCCTCCTAGAGGACGGCGGCTTGGGTTCTTACTGCCATGCAAGTCCTGTTCCTTCTTTGGCACCGCCGGCAGCCCCAGGCCCAGAGGAGCAGCTACGGCGTTCCTTGGTTGAGACCGTTCGCTGGATGCGGGACTCCCTACTTCGATAAGTTGACTCAGGGAAGGAAACACAGGGCAACCGGTGTCTCTTGGGACGCCTTAGAAACCACGGGGATGTACGCTGAGTGTGCCCATGAAAACGGGGGCCTGCTGGACCTAGCCCTGCTTTCCATTTGGAGGGTGGCATTCATGCCTGCCTTGAAGCTCCCTGACATTCCCGGCTCCCGACAGGCCAGTGAGCCCTGGAAGAATGCTTCGGGGAAAATTGTGAGTTTGCTCTCTCTCAACCAGGGGCTTCCGTGGCCGCGGTGGCGGTCCGCATGACAGGCTCTAGAGCTAAAGGGAACCTCAACGTGAGAACTCGCCTCCAGGTTAGGCCCTGAGTAGCCGTGCAGAAAGGGAGGCATGCAGCTCTTTCCAGGAGTTCGTAGTCGCTTTGCTTTAAAGGAAGTACACGTCCGGGGACTCCTAGGCCCCACGGGTGTGCATCATTTTCCCTCCAAGGTCACTGAGTGCCTCCAGACAGACACCTGTGGGCCGGCTGAGCAACGTCGAGGTCCATTGGTTGATTCCCACGGAGGACCCCTGAGCGTGCCGGGTGCTGGGCAACCACACCCTGCGCGTTCCTTGAGGAGCGCTACATCTCCAGAGGCCTCGAACGCCCTCAGGACAGCATGGCTGGTGAGTGCCAAGTGCCCAGGAAGACTCTGTCATGGCCCTTTGTGTGAGCTGCCATGAGAGAACGCTGTGCTTGGAACACTGCGAGGCCCGCCCTCGTACCTGAAGTCACTCCGCTGGAGGAGAGAGTCAGCCTCTTAGCACGCTGTGTGGCTCCCGGCACACCCAGCGTGAACCCGTGCCTGGAAGTAAGGCCCTGATTTGCCGTGCAGAAGCGGAGGCGTGCTGCAGCTTCCAGGAGGCGGTGGCCTCTGCCCTGCCTACCTTGAACGGCAGCACAGCTTTCTGGACACCTGGGAGGCTAGCCGGGGCACCCTGTTCCCGGCAGGAACACTGAGTAACCCCAGGCGCACCTGGGTCTGCTAAGCAACATCCGGGCCCGTAGCCCTTTAGAGCCCCTCTGCGCACGCCGAGCGTAGGGAAACGCACTGCCCTCTCTTTTGGAGCAGCTTGGTTTCCTCAGCACTCGCACACGTTCACGAACACCGTTCTGGCACATGCCACATGGCGCGGAGGTCTTACGCGTTGCCCCAATCGGAGCTGCGCTCAGAGTAACCCTCGTCTTCGCATTCCATCCAGGACCTCCTGACTGAAGGCACCGTGCCTCCTAGAGGACGGCGGCTTGGGTTCTTACTGCCATGCAAGTCCTGTTCCTTCTTTGGCACCGCCGGCAGCCCCAGGCCCAGAGGAGCAGCTACGGCGTTCCTTGGTTGAGACCGTTCGCTGGATGCGGGACTCCCTACTGCGATAAGTTGACTCAGGGAAGGAAACACAGGGCAACCGGTGTCTCTTGGGACGCCTTAGAAACCACGGGGATGTACGCTGAGTGTGCCCATGAAAACGGGGGCCTGCTGGAACTAGCCCTGCTTTCCCATTTGGAGGGCGGCATTCATGCCTGCCTTGAAGCTCCCTGACATTCCCGGCTCCCGACAGGCCAGTGAGCCCTGGAAGAATGCTTCGGGGAAAATTGTCAGTTTGCTCTCTCTCAACCAGGGGCTTCCGTGGCCGCGGTGGCGGTCCGCATGACAGGCTCTAGAGCTAAAGGGAACCTCAACGTGAGAACTCGCCTCCAGGTTAGGCCCTGAGTAGCCGTGCAGAAAGGGAGGCATGCAGCTCTTTCCAGGAGTTCGTAGTCGCTTTGCTTTAAAGGAAGTACGCGTCCGGGGACTCCTAGGCCCCACGGGTGTGCATCATTTTCCCTCCAAGGTCACTGAGTGCCTCCAGACAGACACCTGTGGGCCGGCTGAGCAACGTCGAGGTCCATTGGTTGATTCCCTCGGAGGACCCCTGAGCGTGCCGGGTGCTGGGCAACCACACCCTGCGCGTTCCTTGAGGAGCGCTACATCTCCAGAGCCCTCGATCGCCCTCAGGACAGCATGGCTGGTGAGTGCCAAGTGCCCAGGAAGACTCTGTCATGGCCCTTTGTGTGAGCTGCCATGAGAGAACGCTGTGCTTGGAACACTGCGAGGCCCGCCCTCGTACCTGAAGTCACTCCGCTGGAGGAGAGAGTCAGCCTCTTAGCAGGCTGTGTGGCTCCCGGCACACCCAGCGTGAACCCGTGCCTGGAAGTAAGGCCCTGATTTGCCGTGCAGAAGCGGAGGCGTGCTGCAGCTTCTAGGAGGCGGTGGCCTCTGCCCTGCATACCTTGAACGGCAGCACAGCTTTCTGGACACCTGGGAGGCTAGCCGGGGCACCCTGTTCCCGGCAGGAACACTGAGTAACCCCAGGCGCACCTGGGTCTGCTAAGCAACATCCGGGCCCGTAGCCCTTTAGAGCCCCTCTGCGCACGCCGAGCGTAGGGAAACGCACTGCCCTCTCTTTTGGAGCAGCTTGGTTTCCTCAGCACTCGCACACGTTCACGAACACCGTTCTGGCACATGCCACATGGCGCGGAGGTCTTACGCGTTGCCCCAATCGGAGCTTCGCTCAGAGTAACCCTCGTATTCGCATTCCATCCAGGACCTCCTGACTGAAGGCACCGTGCCTCCTAGAGGACGGCGGCTTGGGTTCTTACTGCCATGCAAGTCCTGTTCCTTCTTTGGCACCGCCGGCAGCCCCAGGCCCAGAGGAGCAGCTACGGCGTTCCTTGGTTGAGACCGTTCGCTGGATTCGGGACTCCCTACTTCGATAAGTTGACTCAGGGAAGGAAACACAGGGCAACCGGTGTCTCTTGGGACGCCTTAGAAACCACGGGGATGTACGCTGAGTGTGCCCATGAAAACGGGGGCCTGCTGGAACTAGCCCTGCTTTCCCATTTGGAGGGCGGCATTCATGCCTGCCTTGAAGCTCCCTGACATTCCCGGCTCCCGACAGGCCAGTGAGCCCTGGAAGAATGCTTCGGGGAAAATTGTGACTTTGCTCTCTCTCAACCAGGGGCTTCCGTGGCCGCGGTGGCGGTCCGCATGACAGGCTCTAGAGCTAAAGGGAACCTCAACGTGAGAACTCGCCTCCAGGTTAGGCCCTGAGTAGCCGTGCAGAAAGGGAGGCATGCAGCTCTTTCCAGGAGTTCGTAGTCGCTTTGCTTTAAAGGAAGTACACGTCCGGGGACTCCTAGGCCCCACGGGTGTGCATCATTTTCCCTCCAAGGTCACTGAGTGCCTCCAGACAGACACCTGTGGGCCGGCTGAGCAACGTCGAGGTCCATTGGTTGATTCCCTCGGAGGACCCCTGAGCGTGCCGGGTGCTGGGCAACCACAAATGCGCGTTCCTTGAGGAGCGCTACATCTCCAGAGCCCTCGAACGCCCTCAGGACAGCATGGCTGGTGAGTGCCAAGTGCCCAGGAAGACTCTGTCATGGCCCTTTGTGTGAGCTACCATGAGAGAACGCTGTGCTTGGAACACTGCGAGGCCCGCCCTCGTACCTGAAGTCACTCCGCTGGAGGAGAGAGTCAGCCTCTTAGCACGCTGTGTGGCTCCCGGCACACCCAGCGTGAACCCGTGCCTGGAAGTAAGGCCCTGATTTGCCGTGCAGAAGCGGAGGCGTGCTGCAGCTTCCAGGAGGCGGTGGCCTCTGCCCTGCATACCTTGAACGGCAGCACAGCTTTCTGGACACCTGGGAGGCTAGCCGGGGCACCCTGTTCCCGGCAGGAACACTGAGTAACCCCAGGCGCACCTGGGTCTGCTAAGCAACATCCGGGCCCGTGGCCCTTTAGAGCCCCTCTGCGCACGCCGAGCGTAGGGAAACGCACTGCCCTCTCTTTTGGAGCAGCTTGGTTTCCTCAGCACTCGCACACGTTCACGAACACCGTTCTGGCACATCCCACATGGCGCGGAGGTCTTACGCGTTGCCCCAATCGGAGCTGCGCTCAGAGTAACCCTCGTCTTCGCATTCCATCCAGGACCTCCTGACTGAAGGCACCGTGCCTCCTAGAGGACGGCGGCTTGGGTTCTTACTGCCATGCAAGTCCTGTTCCTTCTTTGGCACCGCCGGCAGCCCCAGGCCCAGAGGAGCAGCTACGGCGTTCCTTGGTTGAGACCGTTCGCTGGATGCGGGACTCCCTACTGCGATAAGTTGACTCAGGGAAGGAAACACAGGGCAACCGGTGTCTCTTGGGACGCCTTAGAAACCACGGGGATGTACGCTGAGTGTGCCCATGAAAACGGGGGCCTGCTGGAACTGGCCCTGCTTTCCCATTTGGAGGGCTGCATTCATGCCTGCCCTGAAGCTCCCTGACATTACCGGCTCCCGACAGGCCAGTGAG
Organism: Globicephala melas; assembly: GCF_963455315.2. Taxonomy (NCBI): domain Eukaryota; kingdom Metazoa; phylum Chordata; class Mammalia; order Artiodactyla; family Delphinidae; genus Globicephala; species Globicephala melas. The sequence continues at coordinate 237,063 of NW_027207445.1, read as the reverse complement.
CCCTGGAAGAATGCTTCGGGGAAAATTGTGAGTTTGCTCTCTCTCACCCAGGGGCTTCCGTGGCCGCGGTGGCGGTCCGCATGACAGGCTCTAGAGCTAAAGGGAACCTCAACTTGAGAACTCGCCTCCAGGTTAGGCCCTGAGTAGCCGTGCAGAAAGGGAGGCATGCAGCTCTTTCCAGGAGTTCGTAGTCGCTTTGCTTTAAAGGAAGTACACGTCCGGGGACTCCTAGGCCCCACGGGTGTGCATCATTTTCCCTCCAAGGCCACTGAGTGCCTCCAGACAGACACCTGTGTGCCGGCTGAGCAACGTCGAGGTCCATTGGTTGATTCCCTCGGAGGACCCCTGAGCGTGCCGGGTGCTGGGCAACCACACCCTGCGCGTTCCTTGAGGAGCGCTACATCTCCAGAGCCCTCGAACGCCCTCAGGACAGCATGGCTGGTGAGTGCCAAGTGCCCAGGAAGACTCTGTCATGGCCCTTGTGTGAGCTGCCATGAGAGAACGCTGTGCTTGGAACACTGCGAGGCCCGCCCTCGTACCTGAAGTCACTCCGCTGGAGGAGAGAGTCAGCCTCTTAGCAGGCTGTGCGGCTCCCGGCACACCCAGCGTGAACCCGTGCCTGGAAGTAAGGCCCTGATTTGCCGTGCAGAAGCGGAGGCGTGCTGCAGCTTCCAGGAGGCGGTGGCCTCTGCCCTGCATACCTTGAACGGCAGCACAGCTTTCTGGACACCTGGGAGGCTAGCCGGGGCACCCTGTTCCCGGCAGGAACACTGAGTAACCCCAGGCGCACCTGGGTCTGCTAAGCAACATCCGGGCCCGTAGCCCTTTAGAGCCCCTCTGCGCACGCCGAGCGTAGGGAAACGCACTGCCCTCTCTTTTGGAGCAGCTTGGTTTCCTCAGCACTCGCACACGTTCACGAACACCGTTCTGGCACATGCCACATGGCGCGGAGGTCTTACGCGTTGCCCCAATCGGAGCTGCGCTCAGAGTAACCCTCGTCTTCGCATTCCATCCAGGACCTCCTGACTGAAGGCACCGTGCCTCCTAGAGGACGGCGGCTTGGGTTCTTACTGCCATGCAAGTCCTGTTCCTTCTTTGGCACCGCCGGCAGCCCCAGGCCCAGAGGAGCAGCTACGGCGTTCCTTGGTTGAGACCGTTCGCTGGATGCGGGACTCCCTACTTCGATAAGTTGACTCAGGGAAGGAAACACAGGGCAACCGGTGTCTCTTGGGACGCCTTAGAAACCACGGGGATGTACGCTGAGTGTGCCCATGAAAACGGGGGCCTGCTGGAACTGGCCCTGCTTTCCCATTTGGAGGGCTGCATTCATGCCTGCCCTGAAGCTCCCTGACATTCCCGGCTCCCGACAGGCCAGTGAGCCCTGGAAGAATGCTTCGGGGAAAATTGTGAGTTTGCTCTCTCTCACCCAGGGGCTTCCGTGGCCGCGGTGGCGGTCCGCATGACAGGCTCTAGAGCTAAAGGGAACCTCAACGTGAGAACTCGCCTCCAGGTTAGGCCCTGAGTAGCCGTGCAGAAAGGGAGGCATGCAGCTCTTTCCAGGAGTTCGTAGTCGCTTTGCTTTAAAGGAAGTACACGTCCGGGGACTCCTAGGCCCCACGGGTGTGCATCATTTTCCCTCCAAGGCCACTGAGTGCCTCCAGACAGACACCTGTGGGCCGGCTGAGCAACGTCGAGGTCCATTGGTTGATTCCCTCGGAGGACCCCTGAGCGTGCCGGGTGCTGGGCAACCACACCCTGCGCGTTCCTTGAGGAGCGCTACATCTCCGGAGCCCTCGAACGCCCTCAGGACAGCATGGCTGGTGAGTGCCAAGTGCCCAGGAAGACTCTGTCATGGCCCTTGTGTGAGCTGCCATGAGAGAACGCTGTGCTTGGAACACTGCGAGGCCCGCCCTCGTACCTGAAGTCACTCCGCTGGAGGAGAGAGTCAGCCTCTTAGCACGCTGTGTGGCTCCCGGCACACCCAGCGTGAACCCGTGCCTGGAAGTAAGGCCCTGATTTGCCGTGCAGAAGCGGAGGCGTGCTGCAGCTTCCAGGAGGCGGTGGCCTCTGCCCTGCATACCTTGAACGGCAGCACAGCTTTCTGGACACCTGGGAGGCTAGCCGGGGCACCCTGTTCCCGGCAGGAACACTGAGTAACCCCAGGCGCACCTGGGTCTGCTAAGCAACATCCGGGCCCGTGGCCCTTTAGAGCCCCTCTGCGCACGCCGAGCGTAGGGAAACGCACTGCCCTCTCTTTTGGAGCAGCTTGGTTTCCTCAGCACTCGCACACGTTCACGAACACCGTTCTGGCACATCCCACATGGCGCGGAGGTCTTACGCGTTGCCCCAATCGGAGCTGCGCTCAGAGTAACCCTCGTCTTCGCATTCCATCCAGGACCTCCTGACTGAAGGCACCGTGCCTCCTAGAGGACGGCGGCTTGGGTTCTTACTGCCATGCAAGTCCTGTTCCTTCTTTGGCACCGCTGGCAGCCCCAGGCCCAGAGGAGCAGCTACGGCGTTCCTTGGTTGAGACCGTTCGCTGGATGCGGGACTCCCTACTGCGATAAGTTGACTCAGGGAAGGAAACACAGGGCAACCGGTGTCTCTTGGGACGCCTTAGAAACCACGGGGATGTACGCTGAGTGTGCCCATGAAAACGGGGGCCTGCTGGAACTAGCCCTGCTTTCCCATTTGGAGGGCGGCATTCATGCCTGCCCTGAAGCTCCCTGACATTCCCGGCTCCCGACAGGCCAGTGAGCCCTGGAAGAATGCTTCGGGGAAAATTGTGAGTTTGCTCTCTCTCAACCAGGGGCTTCCGTGGCCGCGGTGGCGGTCCGCATGACAGGCTCTAGAGCTAAAGGGAACCTCAACGTGAGAACTCGCCTCCAGGTTAGGCCCTGAGTAGCCGTGCAGAAAGGGAGGCATGCAGCTCTTTCCAGGAGTTCGTAGTCGCTTTGCTTTAAAATAAGTACACGTCCGGGGACTCCTAGGCCCCACGGGTGTGCATCATTTTCCCTCCAAGGCCACTGAGTGCCTCCAGACAGACACCTGTGGGCCGGCTGAGCAACGTCGAGGTCCATTGGTTGATTCCCTCGGAGGACCCCTGAGCGTGCCGGGTGCTGGGCAACCACACCCTGCGCGTTCCTTGAGGAGCGCTACATCTCCAGAGCCCTCGAACGCCCTCAGGACAGCATGGCTGGTGAGTGCCAAGTGCCCAGGAAGACTCTGTCTTGGCCCTTGTGTGAGCTGCCATGAGAGAACGCTGTGCTTGGAACACTGCGAGGCCCGCCCTCGTACCTGAAGTCACTCCGCTGGAGGAGAGAGTCAGCCTCTTAGCAGGCTGTGTGGCTCCCGGCACACCCAGCGTGAACCCGTGCCTGGAAGTAAGGCCCTGATTTGCCGTGCAGAAGCGGAGGCGTGCTGCAGCTTCCAGCAGGCGGTGGCCTCTGCCCTGCATACCTTGAACGGCAGCACAGCTTTCTGGACACCTGGGAGGCTAGCCGGGGCACCCTGTTCCCGGCAGGAACACTGAGTAACCCCAGGCGCACCTGGGTCTGCTAAGCAACATCCGGGCCCGTAGCCCTTTAGAGCCCCTCTGCGCACGCCGAGCGTAGGGAAACGCACTGCCCTCTCTTTTGGAGCAGCTTGGTTTCCTCAGCACTCGCACACGTTCACGAACACCGTTCTGGCACATGCCACATGGCGCGGAGGTCTTACGCGTTGCCCCAATCGGAGCTGCGCTCAGAGTAACCCTCGTCTTCGCATTCCATCCAGGACCTCCTGACTGAAGGCACCGTGCCTCCTAGAGGACGGCGGCTTGGGTTCTTACTGCCATGCAAGTCCTGTTCCTTCTTTGGCACCGCCGGCAGCCCCAGGCCCAGAGGAGCAGCTACGGCGTTCCTTGGTTGAGACCGTTCGCTGGATGCGGGACTCCCTACTTCGATAAGTTGACTCAGGGAAGGAAACACAGGGCAACCGGTGTCTCTTGGGACGCCTTAGAAACCACGGGGATGTACGCTGAGTGTGCCCATGAAAACGGGGGCCTGCTGGAACTGGCCCTGCTTTCCCATTTGGAGGGCTGCATTCATGCCTGCCCTGAAGCTCCCTGACATTACCGGCTCCCGACAGGCCAGTGAGCCCTGGAAGAATGCTTCGGGGAAAATTGTGAGTTTGCTCTCTCTCACCCAGGGGCTTCCGGGGCCGCGGTGGCGGTCCGCATGACAGGCTCTAGAGCTAAAGGGAACCTCAACGTGAGAACTCGCCTCCAGGTTAGGCCCTGAGTAGCCGTGCAGAAAGGGAGGCATGCAGCTCTTTCCAGGAGTTCGTAGTCGCTTTGCTTTAAAGGAAGTACACGTCCGGGGACTCCTAGGCCCCACGGGTGTGCATCATTTTCCCTCCAAGGCCACTGAGTGCCTCCAGACAGACACCTGTGGGCCGGCTGAGCAACGTCGAGGTCCATTGGTTGATTCCCTCGGAGGACCCCTGAGCGTGCCGGGTGCTGGGCAACCACACACTGCGCGTTCCTTGAGGAGCGCTACATCTCCAGAGCCCTCGAACGCCCTCAGGACAGCATGGCTGGTGAGTGCCAAGTGCCCAGGAAGACTCTGTCATGGCCCTTTGTGTGAGCTACCATGAGAGAACGCTGTGCTTGGAACACTGCGAGGCCCGCCCTCGTACCTGAAGTCACTCCGCTGGAGGAGAGAGTCAGCCTCTTAGCAGGCTGTGTGGCTCCCGGCACACCCAGCGTGAACCCGTGCCTGGAAGTAAGGCCCTGATTTGCCGTGCAGAAGCGGAGGCGTGCTGCAGCTTCCAGGAGGCGGTGGCCTCTGCCCTGCATACCTTGAACGGCAGCACAGCTTTCTGGACACCTGGGAGGCTAGCCGGGGCACCCTGTTCCCGGCAGGAACACTGAGTAACCCCAGGCGCACCTGGGTCTGCTAAGCAACATCCGGGCCCGTGGCCCTTTAGAGCCCCTCTGCGCACGCCGAGCGTAGGGAAACGCACTGCCCTCTCTTTTGGAGCAGCTTGGTTTCCTCAGCACTCGCACACGTTCACGAACACCGTTCTGGCACATCCCACATGGCGCGGAGGTCTTACGCGTTGCCCCAATCGGAGCTGCGCTCAGAGTAACCCTCGTCTTCGCATTCCATCCAGGACCTCCTGACTGAAGGCACCGTGCCTCCTAGAGGACGGCGGCTTGGGTTCTTACTGCCATGCAAGTCCTGTTCCTTCTTTGGCACCGCTGGCAGCCCCAGGCCCAGAGGAGCAGCTACGGCGTTCCTTGGTTGAGACCGTTCGCTGGATGCGGGACTCCCTACTGCGATAAGTTGACTCAGGGAAGGAAACACAGGGCAACCGGTGTCTCTTGGGACGCCTTAGAAACCACGGGGATGTACGCTGAGTGTGCCCATGAAAACGGGGGCCTGCTGGAACTAGCCCTGCTTTCCCATTTGGAGGGCGGCATTCATGCCTGCCCTGAAGCTCCCTGACATTCCCGGCTCCCGACAGGCCAGTGAGCCCTGGAAGAATGCTTCGGGGAAAATTGTGAGTTTGCTCTCTCTCAACCAGGGGCTTCCGTGGCCGCGGTGGCGGTCCGCATGACAGGCTCTAGAGCTAAAGGGAACCTCAACGTGAGAACTCGCCTCCAGGTTAGGCCCTGAGTAGCCGTGCAGAAAGGGAGGCATGCAGCTCTTTCCAGGAGTTCGTAGTCGCTTTGCTTTAAAATAAGTACACGTCCGGGGACTCCTAGGCCCCACGGGTGTGCATCATTTTCCCTCCAAGGCCACTGAGTGCCTCCAGACAGACACCTGTGGGCCGGCTGAGCAACGTCGAGGTCCATTGGTTGATTCCCTCGGAGGACCCCTGAGCGTGCCGGGTGCTGGGCAACCACACCCTGCGCGTTCCTTGAGGAGCGCTACATCTCCAGAGCCCTCGAACGCCCTCAGGACAGCATGGCTGGTGAGTGCCAAGTGCCCAGGAAGACTCTGTCTTGGCCCTTGTGTGAGCTGCCATGAGAGAACGCTGTGCTTGGAACACTGCGAGGCCCGCCCTCGTACCTGAAGTCACTCCGCTGGAGGAGAGAGTCAGCCTCTTAGCAGGCTGTGTGGCTCCTGGCACACCCAGCGTGAACCCGTGCCTGGAAGTAAGGCCCTGATTTGCCGTGCAGAAGCGGAGGCGTGCTGCAGCTTCCAGCAGGCGGTGGCCTCTGCCCTGCATACCTTGAACGGCAGCACAGCTTTCTGGACACCTGGGAGGCTAGCCGGGGCACCCTGTTCCCGGCAGGAACACTGAGTAACCCCAGGCGCACCTGGGTCTGCTAAGCAACATCCGGGCCCGTAGCCCTTTAGAGCCCCTCTGCGCACGCCGAGCGTAGGGAAACGCACTGCCCTCTCTTTTGGAGCAGCTTGGTTTCCTCAGCACTCGCACACGTTCACGAACACCGTTCTGGCACATGCCACATGGCGCGGAGGTCTTACGCGTTGCCCCAATCGGAGCTGCGCTCAGAGTAACCCTCGTCTTCGCATTCCATCCAGGACCTCCTGACTGAAGGCACCGTGCCTCCTAGAGGACGGCGGCTTGGGTTCTTACTGCCATGCAAGTCCTGTTCCTTCTTTGGCACCGCCGGCAGCCCCAGGCCCAGAGGAGCAGCTACGGCGTTCCTTGGTTGAGACCGTTCGCTGGATGCGGGACTCCCTACTTCGATAAGTTGACTCAGGGAAGGAAACACAGGGCAACCGGTGTCTCTTGGGACGCCTTAGAAACCACGGGGATGTACGCTGAGTGTGCCCATGAAAACGGGGGCCTGCTGGAACTGGCCCTGCTTTCCCATTTGGAGGGCTGCATTCATGCCTGCCCTGAAGCTCCCTGACATTACCGGCTCCCGACAGGCCAGTGAGCCCTGGAAGAATGCTTCGGGGAAAATTGTGAGTTTGCTCTCTCTCACCCAGGGGCTTCCGTGGCCGCGGTGGCGGTCCGCATGACAGGCTCTAGAGCTAAAGGGAACCTCAACGTGAGAACTCGCCTCCAGGTTAGGCCCTGAGTAGCCGTGCAGAAAGGGAGGCATGCAGCTCTTTCCAGGAGTTCGTAGTCGCTTTGCTTTAAAGGAAGTACACGTCCGGGGACTCCTAGGCCCCACGGGTGTGCATCATTTTCCCTCCAAGGCCACTGAGTGCCTCCAGACAGACACCTGTGGGCCGGCTGAGCAACGTCGAGGTCCATTGGTTGATTCCCTCGGAGGACCCCTGAGCATGCCGGGTGCTGGGCAACCACACCCTGCGCGTTCCTTGAGGAGCGCTACATCTCCAGAGCCCTCGAACGCCCTCAGGACAGCATGGCTGGTGAGTGCCAAGTGCCCAGGAAGACTCTGTCATGGCCCTTGTGTGAGCTGCCATGAGAGAACGCTGTGCTTGTAACACTGCGAGGCCCGCCCTCGTACCTGAAGTCACTCCGCTGGAGGAGAGAGTCAGCCTCTTAGCACGCTGTGTGGCTCCCGGCACACCCAGCGTGAACCCGTGCCTGGAAGTAAGGCCCTGATTTGCCGTGCATAAGCGGAGGCGTGCTGCAGCTTCCAGGAGGCGGTGACCTCTGCCCTGCATACCTTGAACGGCAGCACAGCTTTCTGGACACCTGGGAGGCTAGCCGGGGCACCCTATTCCCGGCAGGAACACTGAGTAACCCCAGGCGCACCTGGGTCTGCTAAGCAACATCCGGGCCCGTAGCCCTTTAGAGCCCCTCTGCGCACGCCGAGCGTAGGGAAACGCACTGCCCTCTCTTTTGGAGCAGCTTGGTTTCCTCAGCACTCGCACACGTTCACGAACACCGTTCTGGCACATCCCACATGGCGCGGAGGTCTTACGCGTTGCCCCAATCGGAGCTGCGCTCAGAGTAACCCTCGTCTTCGCATTCCATCCAGGACCTCCTGACTGAAGGCACCGTGCCTCCTAGAGGACGGCGGCTTGGGTTCTTACTGCCATGCAAGTCCTGTTCCTTCTTTGGCACCGCCGGCAGCCCCAGGCCCAGAGGAGCAGCTACGGCGTTCCTTGGTTGAGACCGTTCGCTGGATGCGGGACTCCCTACTGCGATAAGTTGACTCAGGGAAGGAAACACAGGGCAACCGGTGTCTCTTGGGACGCCTTAGAAACCACGGGGATGTACGCTGAGTGTGCCCATGAAAACAGGGGCCTGCTGGAACTGGCCCTGCTTTCCCATTTGGAGGGCTGCATTCATGCCTGCCCTGAAGCTCCCTGACATTACCGGCTCCCGACAGGCCAGTGAGCCCTGGAAGAATGCTTCGGGGAAAATTGTGAGTTTGCTCTCTCTCACCCAGGGGCTTCCGTGGCCGCGGTGGCGGTCCGCATGACAGGCTCTAGAGCTAAAGGGAACCTCAACGTGAGAACTCGCCTCCAGGTTAGGCCCTGAGTAGCCGTGCAGAAAGGGAGGCATGCAGCTCTTTCCAGGAGTTCGTAGTCGCTTTGCTTTAAAGGAAGTACACGTCCGGGGACTCCTAGGCCCCACGGGTGTGCATCATTTTCCCTCCAAGGCCACTGAGTGCCTCCAGACAGACACCTGTGGGCCGGCTGAGCAACGTCGAGGTCCATTGGTTGATTCCCTCGGAGGACCCCTGAGCGTGCCGGGTGCTGGGCAACCACACCCTGCGCGTTCCTTGAGGAGCGCTACATCTCCGGAGCCCTCGAACGCCCTCAGGACAGCATGGCTGGTGAGTGCCAAGTGCCCAGGAAGACTCTGTCATGGCCCTTGTGTGAGCTGCCATGAGAGAACGCTGTGCTTGGAACACTGTGAGGCCCGCCCTCGTACCTGAAGTCACTCCGCTGGAGGAGAGAGTCAGCCTCTTAGCACGCTGTGTGGCTCCCGGCACACCCAGCGTGAACCCGTGCCTGGAAGTAAGGCCCTGATTTGCCGTGCAGAAGCGGAGGCGTGCTGCAGCTTCCAGGAGGCGGTGGCCTCTGCCCTGCATACCTTGCACGGCAGCACAGCTTTCTGGACACCTGGGAGGCTAGCCGGGGCACCCTGTTCCCGGCAGGAACACTGAGTAACCCCAGGCGCACCTGGGTCTGCTAAGCAACATCCGGGCCCGTAGCCCTTTAGAGCCCCTCTGCGCATGCCGAGCGTAGGGAAACGCACTGCCCTCTCTTTTGGAGCAGCTTGGTTTCCTCAGCACTCGCACACGTTCACGAACACCGTTCTGGCACATCCCACATGGCGCGGAGGTCTTACGCGTTGCCCCAATCGGAGCTGCGCTCAGAGTAACCCTCGTCTTCGCATTCCATCCAGGACCTCCTGACTGAAGGCACCGTGCCTCCTAGAGGACGGCGGCTTGGGTTCTTACTGCCATGCAAGTCCTGTTCCTTCTTTGGCACCGCCGGCAGCCCCAGGCCCAGAGGAGCAGCTACGGCGTTCCTTGGTTGAGACCGTTCGCTGGATGCGGGACTCCCTACTTCGATAAGTTGACTCAGGGAAGGAAACACAGGGCAACCGGTGTCTCTTGGGACGCCTTAGAAACCACGGGGATGTACGCTGAGTGTGCCCATGAAAACGGGGGCCTGCTGGAACTAGCCCTGCTTTCCCATTTGGAGGGCGGCATTCATGCCTGCCTTGAAGCTCCCTGACATTCCCGGCTCCCGACAGGCCAGTGAGCCCTGGAAGAATGCTTCGGGGAAAATTGTGAGTTTGCTCTCTCTCACCCAGGGGCTTCCGTGGCCGCGGTGGCGGTCCGCATGACAGGCTCTAGAGCTAAAGGGAACCTCAACGTGAGAACTCGCCTCCAGGTTAGGCCCTGAGTAGCCGTGCAGAAAGGGAGGCATGCAGCTCTTTCCAGGAGTTCGTAGTCGCTTTGCTTTAAAGGAAGTACACGTCCAGGGACTCCTAGGCCCCACGGGTGTGCATCATTTTCCCTCCAAGGTCACTGAGTGCCTCCAGACAGACACCTGTGGGCCGGCTGAGCAACGTCGAGGTCCATTGGTTGATTCCCTCGGAGGACCCCTGAGCATGCCGGGTGCTGGGCAACGACACCCTGCGCGTTCCTTGAGGAGCGCTACATCTCCAGAGCCCTCGAACGCCCTCAGGACAGCATGGCTGGTGAGTGCCAAGTGCCCAGGAAGACTCTGTCATGGCCCTTGTGTGAGCTGCCATGAGAGAACGCTGTGCTTGTAACACTGCGAGGCCCGCCCTCGTACCTGAAGTCACTCCGCTGGAGGAGAGAGTCAGCCTCTTAGCACGCTGTGTGGCTCCCGGCACACCCAGCGTGAACCCGTGCCTGGAAGTAAGGCCCTGATTTGCCGTGCATAAGCGGAGGCGTGCTGCAGCTTCCAGGAGGCGGTGACCTCTGCCCTGCATACCTTGAACGGCAGCACAGCTTTCTGGACACCTGGGAGGCTAGCCGGGGCACCCTATTCCCGGCAGGAACACTGAGTAACCCCAGGCGCACCTGGGTCTGCTAAGCAACATCCGGGCCCGTAGCCCTTTAGAGCCCCTCTGCGCACGCCGAGCGTAGGGAAACGCACTGCCCTCTCTTTTGGAGCAGCTTGGTTTCCTCAGCACTCGCACACGTTCACGAACACCGTTCTGGCACATCCCACATGGCGCGGAGGTCTTACGCGTTGCCCCAATCGGAGCTGCGCTCAGAGTAACCCTCGTCTTCGCATTCCATCCAGGACCTCCTGACTGAAGGCACCGTGCCTCCTAGAGGACGGCGGCTTGGGTTCTTACTGCCATGCAAGTCCTGTTCCTTCTTTGGCACCGCCGGCAGCCCCAGGCCCAGAGGAGCAGCTACGGCGTTCCTTGGTTGAGACCGTTCGCTGGATGCGGGACTCCCTACTGCGATAAGTTGACTCAGGGAAGGAAACACAGGGCAACCGGTGTCTCTTGGGACGCCTTAGAAACCACGGGGATGTACGCTGAGTGTGCCCATGAAAACGGGGGCCTGCTGGAACTAGCCCTGCTTTCCCATTTGGAGGGCGGCATTCATGCCTGCCCTGAAGCTCCCTGACATTCCCGGCTCCCGACAGGCCAGTGAGCCCTGGAAGAATGCTTCGGGGAAAATTGTGAGTTTGCTCTCTCTCAACCAGGGGCTTCCGTGGCCGCGGTGGCGGTCCGCATGACAGGCTCTAGAGCTAAAGGGAACCTCAACGTGAGAACTCGCCTCCAGGTTAGGCCCTGAGTAGCCGTGCAGAAAGGGAGGCATGCAGCTCTTTCCAGGAGTTCGTAGCCGCTTTGCTTTAAAGGAAGTACACGTCCGGGGACTCCTAGGCCCCACGGGTGTGCATCATTTTCCCTCCAAGGTCACTGAGTGCCTCCAGACAGACACCTGTGGGCCGGCTGAGCAACGTCGAGGTCCATTGGTTGATTCCCTCGGAGGACCCCTGAGCGTGCCGGGTGCTGGGCAACCACACCCTGCGCGTTCCTTGAGGAGCGCTACATCTCCAGAGCCCTCGAACGCCCTCAGGACAGCATGGCTGGTGAGTGCCAAGTGCCCAGGAAGACTCTGTCATGGCCCTTGTGTGAGCTGCCATGAGAGAACGCTGTGCTTGGAACACTGCGAGGCCCGCCCTCGTACCTGAAGTCACTCCGCTGGAGGAGAGAGTCAGCCTCTTAGCACGCTGTGTGGCTCCCGGCACACCCAGCGTGAACCCGTGCCTGGAAGTAAGGCCCTGATTTGCCGTGCAGAAGCGGAGTCATGCTGCAGCTTCCAGGAGGCGGTGGCCTCTGCCCTGCATACCTTGAACGGCAGCACAGCTTTCTGGACACCTGGGAGGCTAGCCGGGGCACCCTGTTCCCGGCAGGAACACTGAGTAACCGCAGGCGCACCTGGGTCTGCTAAGCAACATCCGGGCCCGTGGCCCTTTAGAGCCCCTCTGCGCACGCCGAGCGTAGGGAAACGCACTGCCCTCTCTTTTGGAGCAGCTTGGTTTCCTCAGCACTCGCACACGTTCACGAACACCGTTCTGGCACATCCCACATGGCGCGGAGGTCTTACGCGTTGCCCCAATCGGAGCTGCGCTCAGAGTAACCCTCGTCTTCGCATTCCATCCAGGACCTCCTGACTGAAGGCACCGTGCCTCCTAGAGGACGGCGGCTTGGGTTCTTACTGCCATGCAAGTCCTGTTCCTTCTTTGGCACCGCCGGCAGCCCCAGGCCCAGAGGAGCAGCTACGGCGTTCCTTGGTTGAGACCGTTCGCTGGATGCGGGACTCCCTACTTCGATAAGTTGACTCAGGGAAGGAAACACAGGGCAACCGGTGTCTCTTGGGACGCCTTAGAAACCACGGGGATGTACGCTGAGTGTGCCCATGAAAACGGGGGCCTGCTGGAACTAGCCCTGCTTTCCCATTTGGAGGGCGGCATTCATGCCTGCCCTGAAGCTCCCTGACATTCCCGGCTCCCGACAGGCCAGTGAGCCCTGGAAGAATGCTTCGGGGAAAATTGTGAGTTTGCTCTCTCTCAACCAGGGGCTTCCGTGGCCGCGGTGGTGGTCCGCATGACAGGCTCTAGAGCTAAAGGGAACCTCAACGTGAGAACTCGCCTCCAGGTTAGGCCCTGAGTAGCCGTGCAGAAAGGGAGGCATGCAGCTCTTTCCAGGAGTTCGTAGTCGCTTTGCTTTAAAGGAAGTACACGTCCGGGGACTCCTAGGCCCCACGGGTGTGCATCATTTTCCCTCCAAGTCCACTGAGTGCCTCCAGACAGACACCTGTGGGCCGGCTGAGCAACGTCGAGGTCCATTGGTTGATTCCCTCGGAGGACCCCTGAGCGTGCCGGGTGCTGGGCAACCACACCCTGCGCGTTCCTTGAGGAGCGCTACATCTCCGGAGACCTCGAACGCCCTCAGGACAGCATGGCTGGTGAGTGCCAACTGCCCAGGAAGACTCTGTCATGGCCCTTTGTGTGAGCTGCCATGAGAGAACGCTGTGCTTGGAACACTGCGAGGCCCGCCCTCGTACCTGAAGTCACTCCGCTGGAGGAGAGAGTCAGCCTCTTAGCAGGCTGTGTGGCTCCCGGCACACCCAGCATGAACCCGTGCCTGGAAGTAAGGCCCTGATTTGCCGTGCAGAAGCGGAGGCGTGCTGCAGCTTCCAGGAGGCGGTGGCCTCTGCCCTGCATACCTTGAACGGCAGCACAGCTTTCTGGACACCTGGGAGGCTAGCCGGGGCACCCTGTTCCCGGCAGGAACACTGAGTAACCCCAGGCGCACCTGGGTCTGCTAAGCAACATCCGGGCCCGTAGCCCTTTAGAGCCCCTCTGCGCACGCCGAGCGTAGGGAAACGCACTGCCCTCTCTTTTGGAGCAGCTTGGTTTCCTCAGCACTCGCACACGTTCACGAACACCGTTCTGGCACATCCCACATGGCGCGGAGGTCTTACGCGTTGCCCCAATCGGAGCTGCGCTCAGAGTAACCCTCGTCTTCGCATTCCATCCAGGACCTCCTGACTGAAGGCACCGTGCCTCCTAGAGGACGGCGGCTTGGGTTCTTACTGCCATGCAAGTCCTGTTCCTTCTTTGGCACCGCCGGCAGCCCCAGGCCCAGAGGAGCAGCTACGGCGTTCCTTGGTTGAGACCGTTCGCTGGATGCGGGACTCCCTACTTCGATAAGTTGACTCAGGGAAGGAAACACAGGGCAACCGGTGTCTCTTGGGACGCCTTAGAAACCACGGGGATGTACGCTGAGTGTGCCCATGAAAACGGGGGCCTGCTGGAACTAGCCCTGCTTTCCCATTTGGAGGGCGGCATTCATGCCTGCCTTGAAGCTCCCTGACATTCCCGGCTCCCGACAGGCCAGTGAGCCCTGGAAGAATGCTTCGGGGAAAATTGTGAGTTTGCTCTCTCTCAACCAGGGGCTTCCGTGGCCGCGGTGGCGGTCCGCATGACAGGCTCTAGAGCTAAAGGGAACCTCAACGTGAGAACTCGCCTCCAGGTTAGGCCCTGAGTAGCCGTGCAGAAAGGGAGGCATGCAGCTCTTTCCAGGAGTTCGTAGTCGCTTTGCTTTAAAGGAAGTACACGTCCGGGGACTCCTAGGCCCCACGGGTGTGCATCATTTTCCCTCCAAGGTCACTGAGTGCCTCCAGACAGACACCTGTGGGCCGGCTGAGCAACGTCGAGGTCCATTGGTTGATTCCCTCGGAGGACCCCTGAGCGTGCCGGGTGCTGGGCAACCACACCCTGCGCGTTCCTTGAGGAGCGCTACATCTCCAGAGCCCTCGAACGCCCTCAGGACAGCATGGCTGGTGAGTGCCAAGTGCCCAGGAAGACTCTGTCATGGCCCTTGTGTGAGCTGCCATGAGAGAACGCTGTCCTTGGAACACTGCGAGGCCCGCCCTCGTACCTGAAGTCACTCCGCTGGAGGAGAGAGTCAGCCTCTTAGCACGCTGTGTGGCTCCCGGCACACCCAGCGTGAACCCGTGCCTGGAAGTAAGGCCCTGATTTGCCGTGCAGAAGCGGAGGCGTGCTGCAGCTTCCAGGAGGCGGTGGCCTCTGCCCTGCCTACCTTGAACGGCAGCACAGCTTTCTGGACACCTGGGAGGCTAGCCGGGGCACCCTGTTCCCGGCAGGAACACTTAGTAACCCCAGGCGCACCTGGGTCTGCTAAGCAACATCCGGGCCCGTGGCCCTTTAGAGCCCCTCTGCGCACGCCGAGCGTAGGGAAACGCACTGCCCTCTCTTTTGGAGCAGCTTGGTTTCCTCAGCACTCGCACACGTTCACGAACACCGTTCTGGCATATCCCACATGGCGCGCAGGTCTTACGCGTTGCCCCAATCGGAGCTGCGCTCAGAGTAACCCTCGTCTTCGCATTCCATCCAGGACCTCCTGACTGAAGGCACCGTGCCTCCTAGAGGACGGCGGCTTGGGTTCTTACTGCCATGCAAGTCCTGTTCCTTCTTTGGCACCGCCGGCAGCCCCAGGCCCAGAGGAGCAGCTACGGCGTTCCTTGGTTGAGACCGTTCGCTGGATGCGGGACTCCCTACTTCGATAAGTTGACTCAGGGAAGGAAACACAGGGCAACCGGTGTCTCTTGGGACGCCTTAGAAACCACGGGGATGTACGCTGAGTGTGCCCATGAAAACGGGGCCTGCTGGAACTAGCCCTGCTTTCCCATTTGGAGGGCGGCATTCATGCCTGCCTTGAAGCTCCCTGACATTCCCGGCTCACAACAGGCCAGTGAGCCCTGGAAGAATGCTTCGGGGAAAATTGTGAGTTTGCTCTCTCTCAACCAGGGGCTTCCGTGGCCGCGGTGGCGGTCCGCATGACAGGCTCTAGAGCTAAAGGGAACCTCAACGTGAGAACTCGCCTCCAGGTTAGGCCCTGAGTAGCCGTGCAGAAAGGGAGGCATGCAGGTCTTTCCAGGAGTTCGTAGTCGCTTTGCTTTAAAGGAAGTACACGTCCGGGGACTCCTAGGCCCCACGGGTGTGCATCATTTTCCCTCCAAGGCCACTGAGTGCCTCCAGACAGACACCTGTGGGCCGGCTGAGCAACGTCGAGGTCCATTGGTTGATTCCCTCGGAGGACCCCTGAGCGTGCCGGGTGCTGGGCAACCACACCCTGCGCGTTCCTTGAGGAGCGCTACATCTCCGGAGCCCTCGAACGCCCTCAGGACAGCATGGCTGGTGAGTGCCAAGTGCCCAGGAAGACTCTGTCATGGCCCTTGTGTGAGCTGCCATGAGAGAACGCTGTGCTTGGAACACTGCGAGGCCCGCCCTCGTACCTGAAGTCACTCCGCTGGAGGAGAGAGTCAGCCTCTTAGCACGCTGTGTGGCTCCCGGCACACCCAGCGTGAACCCGTGCCTGGAAGTAAGGCCCTGATTTGCCGTGCAGAAGCGGAGGCGTGCTGCAGCTTCCAGGAGGCGGTGGCCTCTGCCCTGCCTACCTTGAACGGCAGCACAGCTTTCTGGACACCTGGGAGGCTAGCCGGGGCACCCTGTTCCCGGCAGGAACACTGAGTAACCCCAGGCGCACCTGGGTCTGCTGAGCAACATCCGGGCCCGTAGCCCTTTAGAGCCCCTCTGCGCACGCCGAGCGTAGGGAAACGCACTGCCCTCTCTTTTGGAGCAGCTTGGTTTCCTCAGCACTCGCACACGTTCACGAACACCGTTCTGGCACATCCCACATGGCGCGGAGGTCTTACGCGTTGCCCCAATCGGAGCTGCGCTCAGAGTAACCCTCGTCTTCGCATTCCATCCAGGACCTCCTGACTGAAGGCACCGTGCCTCCTAGAGGACGGCGGCTTGGGTTCTTACTGCCATGCAAGTCCTGTTCCTTCTTTGGCACCGCCGGCAGCCCCAGGCCCAGAGGAGCAGCTACGGCGTTCCTTGGTTGAGACCGTTCGCTGGATGCGGGACTCCCTACTTCGATAAGTTGACTCAGGGAAGGAAACACAGGGCAACCGGTGTCTCTTGGGACGCCTTAGAAACCACCGGGATGTATGCTGAGTGTGCCCATGAAAACGGGGGCCTGCTGGAACTAGCCCTGCTTTCCATTTGGAGGGCGGCATTCATGCCTGCCTTGAAGCTCTCTGACATTCCCGGCTCCCGACAGGCCAGTGAGCCCTGGAAGAATGCTTCGGGGAAAATTGTGAGTTTGCTCTCTCTCAACCAGGGGCTTCCGTGGCCGCGGTGGCGGTCCGCATGACAGGCTCTAGAGCTAAAGGGAACCTCAACGTGAGAACTCGCCTCCAGGTTAGGCCCTGAGTAGCCGTGCAGAAAGGGAGGCATGCAGCTCTTTCCAGGAGTTCGTAGTCGCTTTGCTTTAAAGGAAGTACACGTCCGGGGACTCCTAGGCCCCACGGGTGTGCATCATTTTCCCTCCAAGGTCACTGAGTGCCTCCAGACAGACACCTCTGGGCCGGCTGAGCAACGTCGAGGTCCACTGGTTGATTCCCTCGGAGGACCCCTGAGCGTGCCGGGTGCTGGGCAACCACACCCTGCGCGTTCCTTGAGGAGCGCTACATCTCCGGAGCCCTCGAACGCCCTCAGGACAGCATGGCTGGTGAGTGCCAAGTGCCCAGGAAGACTCTGTCATGGCCCTTGTGTGAGCTGCCATGAGAGAACGCTGTGCTTGGAACACTGCGAGGCCCGCCCTCGTACCTGAAGTCACTCCGCTGGAGGAGAGAGTCAGCCTCTTAGCACGCTGTGTGGCTCCCGGCACACCCAGCGTGAACCCGTGCCTGGAAGTAAGGCCCTGATTTGCCGTGCAGAAGCGGAGGCGTGCTGCAGCTTCCAGGAGGCGGTGGCCTCTGCCCTGCATACCTTGAACGGCAGCACAGCTTTCTGGACACCTGGGAGGCTAGCCGGGGCACCCTGTTCCCGGCAGGAACACTGAGTAACCCCAGGCGCACCTGGGTCTGCTAAGCAACATCCGGGCCCGTAGCCCTTTAGAGCCCCTCTGCGCACGCCGAGCGTAGGGAAACGCACTGCCCTCTCTTTTGGAGCAGCTTGGTTTCCTCAGCACTCGCACACGTTCACGAACACCGTTCTGGCACATGCCACATGGCGCGGAGGTCTTACGCGTTGCCCCAATCGGAGCTGCGCTCAGAGTAACCCTCGTCTTCGCATTCCATCCAGGACCTCCTGACTGAAGGCACCGTGCCTCCTAGAGGACGGCGGCTTGGGTTCTTACTGCCATGCAAGTCCTGTTCCTTCTTTGGCACCGCCGGCAGCCCCAGGCCCAGAGGAGCAGCTACGGCGTTCCTTGGTTGAGACCGTTCGCTGGATGCGGGACTCCCTACTTCGATAAGTTGACTCAGGGAAGGAAACACAGGGCAACCGGTGTCTCTTGGGACGCCTTAGAAACCACGGGGATGTACGCTGAGTGTGCCCATGAAAACGGGGGCCTGCTGGAACTAGCCCTGCTTTCCCATTTGGAGGGCGGCATTCATGCCTGCCTTGAAGCTCCCTGACATTCCCGGCTCCCGACAGGCCAGTGAGCCCTGGAAGAATGCTTCGGGGAAAATTGTGAGTTTGCTCTCTCTCAACCAGGGGCTTCCGTGGCCGCGGTGGCGGTCCGCATGACAGGCTCTAGAGCTAAAGGGAACCTCAACGTGAGAACTCGCCTCCAGGTTAGGCCCTGAGTAGCCGTGCAGAAAGGGAGGCATGCAGCTCTTTCCAGGAGTTCTTAGTCGCTTTGCTTTAAAGGAAGTACACGTCCGGGGACTCCTAGGCCCCACGGGTGTGCATCATTTTCCCTCCAAGGCCACTGAGTGCCTCCAGACAGACACCTGTGGGCCGGCTGAGCAACGTCGAGGTCCATTGGTTGATTCCCTCGGAGGACCCCTGAGCGTGCCGGGTGCTGGGCAACCACACCCTGCGCGTTCCTTGAGGAGCGCTACATCTCCGGAGCCCTCGAACGCCCTCAGGACAGCATGGCTGGTGAGTGCCAAGTGCCCAGGAAGACTCTGTCATGGCCCTTGTGTGAGCTGCCATGAGAGAACGCTGTGCTTGGAACACTGCGAGGCCCGCCCTCGTACCTGAAGTCACTCCGCTGGAGGAGAGAGTCAGCCTCTTAGCACGCTGTGTGGCTCCCGGCACACCCAGCGTGAACCCGTGCCTGGAAGTAAGGCCCTGATTTGCCGTGCAGAAGCGGAGGCGTGCTGCAGCTTCCAGGAGGCGGTGGCCTCTGCCCTGCATACCTTAAACGGCAGCACAGCTTTCTGGACACCTGGGAGGCTAGCCGGGGCACCCTGTTCCCGGCAGGAACACTGAGTAACCCCAGGCGCACCTGGGTCTGCTAAGCAACATCCGGGCCCGTGGCCCTTTAGAGCCCCTCTGCGCACGCCGAGCGTAGGGAAACGCACTGCCCTCTCTTTTGGAGCAGCTTGGTTTCCTCAGCACTCGCACACGTTCACGAACACCGTTCTGGCACATGCCACATGGCGCGGAGGTCTTACGCGTTGCCCCAATCGGAGCTGCGCTCAGAGTAACCCTCGTCTTCGCATTCCATCCAGGACCTCCTGACTGAAGGCACCGTGCCTCCTAGAGGACGGCGGCTTGGGTTCTTACTGCCATGCAAGTCCTGTTCCTTCTTTGGCACCGCCGGCAGCCCCAGGCCCAGAGGAGCAGTTACGGCGTTCCTTGGTTGAGACCGTTCGCTGGATGCGGGACTCCCTACTTCGATAAGTTGACTCAGGGAAGGAAACACAGGGCAACCGGTGTCTCTTGGGACGCCTTAGAAACCACGGGGATGTACGCTGAGTGTGCCCATGAAAACGGGGGCCTGCTGGAACTAGCCCTGCTTTCCCATTTGGAGGGCGGCATTCATGCCTGCCTTGAAGCTCCCTGACATTCCCGGCTCCCGACAGGCCAGTGAGCCCTGGAAGAATGCTTCGGGGAAAATTGTGAGTTTGCTCTCTCTCACCCAGGGGCTTCCGTGGCCACGGTGGCGGTCCGCATGACAGGCTCTAGAGCTAAAGGGAACCTCAACGTGAGAACTCGCCTCCAGGTTAGGCCCTGAGTAGCCGTGCAGAAAGGGAGGCATGCAGCTCTTTCCAGGAGTTCTTAGTCGCTTTGCTTTAAAGGAAGTACACGTCCGGGGACTCCTAGGCCCCACGGGTGTGCATCATTTTCCCTCCAAGGTCACTGAGTGCCTCCAGACAGACACCTGTGGGCCGGCTGAGCAACGTCGAGGTCCACTGGTTGATTCCCTCGGAGGACCCCTGAGCGTGCCGGGTGCTGGGCAACCACACCCTGCGCGTTCCTTGAGGAGCGCTACATCTCCGGAGCCCTCGAACGCCCTCAGGACAGCATGGCTGGTGAGTGCCAAGTACCCAGGAAGACTCTGTCATGGCCCTTTGTGTGAGCTGCCATGAGAGAACGCTGTGCTTGGAACACTGCGAGGCCCGCCCTCGTACCTGAAGTCACTCCGCTGGAGGAGAGAGTCAGCCTCTTAGCAGGCTGTGTGGCTCCCGGCACACCCAGCGTGAACCCGTGCCTGGAAGTAAGGCCCTGATTTGCCGTGCAGAAGCGGAGGCGTGCTGCAGCTTCCAGGAGGTGGTGGCCTCTGCCCTGCATACCTTGAACGGCAGCACAGCTTTCTGGACACCTGGGAGGCTAGCCGGGGCACCCTGTTCCCGGCAGGAACACTGAGTAACCCCAGGCGCACCTGGGTCTGCTAAGCAACATCCGGGCCCGTAGCCCTTTAGAGCCCCTCTGCGCACGCCGAGCGTAGGGAAACGCACTGCCCTCTCTTTTGGAGCAGCTTGGTTTCCTCAGCACTCGCACACGTTCACGAACACCGTTCTGGCACATGCCACATGGCGCGGAGGTCTTACGCGTTGCCCCAATCGGAGCTGCGCTCAGAGTAACCCTCGTCTTCGCATTCCATCCAGGACCTCCTGACTGAAGGCACCGTGCCTCCTAGAGGACGGCGGCTTGGGTTCTTACTGCCATGCAAGTCCTGTTCCTTCTTTGGCACCGCCGGCAGCCCCAGGCCCAGAGGAGCAGCTACGGCGTTCCTTGGTTGAGACCGTTCGCTGGATGCGGGACTCCCTACTTCGATAAGTTGACTCAGGGAAGGAAACACAGGGCAACCGGTGTCTCTTGGGACGCCTTAGAAACCACGGGGATGTACGCTGAGTGTGCCCATGAAAACGGGGGCCTGCTGGAACTAGCCCTGCTTTCCCATTTGGAGGGCGGCATTCATGCCTGCCTTGAAGCTCCCTGACATTCCCGGCTCCCGACAGGCCAGTGAGCCCTGGAAGAATGCTTCGGGGAAAATTGTGAGTTTGCTCTCTCTCAACCAGGGGCTTCCGTGGCCGCGGTGGCGGTCCGCATGACAGGCTCTAGAGCTAAAGGGAACCTCAACGTGAGAACTCGCCTCCAGGTTAGGCCCTGAGTAGCCGTGCAGAAAGGGAGGCATGCAGCTCTTTCCAGGAGTTCGTAGTCGCTTTGCTTTAAAGGAAGTACACGTCCGGGGACTCCTAGGCCCCACGGGTGTGCATCATTTTCCCTCCAAGGTCACTGAGTGCCTCCAGACAGACACCTGTGGGCCGGCTGAGCAACGTCGAGGTCCATTGGTTGATTCCCTCGGAGGACCCCTGAGCGTGCCGGGTGCTGGGCAACCACACACTGCGCGTTCCTTGAGGAGCGCTACATCTCCAGAGCCCTCGAACGCCCTCAGGACAGCATGGCTGGTGAGTGCCAAGTGCCCAGGAAGACTCTGTCATGGCCCTTTGTGTGAGCTACCATGAGAGAACGCTGTGCTTGGAACACTGCGAGGCCCGCCCTCGTACCTGAAGTCACTCCGCTGGAGGAGAGAGTCAGCCTCTTAGCAGGCTGTGTGGCTCCCGGCACACCCAGCGTGAACCCGTGCCTGGAAGTAAGGCCCTGATTTGCCGTGCAGAAGCGGAGGCGTGCTGCAGCTTCCAGGAGGCGGTGGCCTCTGCCCTGCATACCTTGAACGGCAGCACAGCTTTCTGGACACCTGGGAGGCTAGCCGGGGCACCCTGTTCCCGGCAGGAACACTGAGTAACCCCAGGCGCACCTGGGTCTGCTAAGCAACATCCGGGCCCGTGGCCCTTTAGAGCCCCTCTGCGCACGCCGAGCGTAGGGAAACGCACTGCCCTCTCTTTTGGAGCAGCTTGGTTTCCTCAGCACTCGCACACGTTCACGAACACCGTTCTGGCACATCCCACATGGCGCGGAGGTCTTACGCGTTGCCCCAATCGGAGCTGCGCTCAGAGTAACCCTCGTCTTCGCATTCCATCCAGGACCTCCTGACTGAAGGCACCGTGCCTCCTAGAGGACGGCGGCTTGGGTTCTTACTGCCATGCAAGTCCTGTTCCTTCTTTGGCACCGCCGGCAGCCCCAGGCCCAGAGGAGCAGCTACGGCGTTCCTTGGTTGAGACTGTTCGCTGGATGCGGGACTCCCTACTTCGATAGGTTGACTCAGGGAAGGAAACACAGGGCAACCGGTGTCTCTTGGGACGCCTTAGAAACCACGGGGATGTACGCTGAGTGTGCCCATGAAAACGGGGGCCTGCTGGAACTAGCCCTGCTTTCCCATTTGGAGGGCGGCATTCATGCCTGCCCTGAAGCTCCCTGACATTCCCGGCTCCCGACAGGCCAGTGAGCCCTGGAAGAATGCTTCGGGGAAAATTGTGAGTTTGCTCTCTCTCAACCAGGGGCTTCCGTGGCCGCGGTGGCGGTCCGCATGACAGGCTCTAGAGCTAAAGGGAACCTCAACGTGAGAACTCGCCTCCAGGTTAGGCCCTGAGTAGCCATGCAGAAAGGGAGGCATGCAGCTCTTTCCAGGAGTTCGTAGTCACTTTGCTTTAAAGGAAGTACACGTCCGGGGACTCCTAGGCCCCACGGGTGTGCATCATTTTCCCTCCAAGGTCACTGAGTGCCTCCAGACAGACACCTGTGGGCCGGCTGAGCAACGTCGAGGTCCATTGGTTGATTCCCTCGGAGGACCCCTGAGCGTGCCGGGTGCTGGGCAACCACACCCTGCGCGTTCCTTGAGGAGCGCTACATCTCCAGAGCCCTCGAACGCCCTCAGGACAGCATGGCTGGTGAGTGCCAAGTGCCCAGGAAGACTCTGTCATGGCCCTTGTGTGAGCTGCCATGAGAGAACGCTGTGCTTGGAACACTGCGAGGCCCGCCCTCGTACCTGAAGTCACTCCGCTGGAGGAGAGAGTCAGCCTCTTAGCACGCTGTGTGGCTCCCGGCACACCCAGCGTGAACCCGTGCCTGGAAGTAAGGCCCTGATTTGCCGTGCAGAAGCGGAGGCGTGCTGCAGCTTCCAGGAGGCGGTGGCCTCTGCCCTGCATACCTTGAACGGCAGCACAGCTTTCTGGACACCTGGGAGGCTAGCCGGGGCACCCTGTTCCCGGCAGGAACACTTAGTAACCCCAGGCGCACCTGGGTCTGCTAAGCAACACCCGGGCCCGTGGCCCTTTAGAGCCCCTCTGCGCACGCCGAGCGTAGGGAAACGCACTGCCCTCTCTTTTGGAGCAGCTTGGTTTCCTCAGCACTCGCACACGTTCACGAACACCGTTCTGGCACATGCCACATGGCGCGGAGGTCTTACGCGTTGCCCCAATCGGAGCTGCGCTCAGAGTAACCCTCGTCTTCGCATTCCATCCAGGACCTCCTGACTGAAGGCACCGTGCCTCCTAGAGGACGGCGGCTTGGGTTCTTACTGCCATGCAAGTCCTGTTCCTTCTTTGGCACCGCCGGCAGCCCCAGGCCCAGAGGAGCAGCTACGGCGTTCCTTGGTTGAGACCGTTCGCTGGATGCGGGACTCCCTACTGCGATAAGTTGACTCAGGGAAGGAAACACAGGGCAACCGGTGTCTCTTGGGACGCCTTAGAAACCACGGGGATGTACGCTGAGTGTGCCCATGAAAACGGGGGCCTGCTGGAACTAGCCCTGCTTTCCCATTTGGAGGGCGGCATTCATGCCTGCCCTGAAGCTCCCTGACATTCCCGGCTCCCGACAGGCCAGTGAGCCCTGGAAGAATGCTTCGGGGAAAATTGTGAGTTTGCTCTCTCTCAACCAGGGGCTTCCGTGGCCGCGGTGGCGGTCCGCATGACAGGCTCTAGAGCTAAAGGGAACCTCAACGTGAGAACTCGCCTCCAGGTTAGGCCCTGAGTAGCCGTGCAGAAAGGGAGGCATGCAGCTCTTTCCAGGAGTTCGTAGTCGCTTTGCTTTAAAGGAAGTACACGTTCGGGGACTCCTAGGCCCCACGGGTGTGCATCATTTTCCCTCCAAGGCCACTGAGTGCCTCCAGACAGACACCTGTGGGCCGGCTGAGCAACGTCGAGGTCCATTGGTTGATTCCCTCGGAGGACCCCTGAGCGTGCCGGGTGCTGGGCAACCACACCCTGCGCGTTCCTTGAGGAGCGCTACATCTCCAGAGCCCTCGAACGCCCTCAGGACAGCATGGCTTGTGAGTGCCAAGTGCCCAGGAAGACTCTGTCATGGCCCTTGTGTGAGCTGCCATGAGAGAACGCTGTGCTTGGAACACTGCGAGGCCCGCCCTCGTACCTAAAGTCACTCCGCTGGAGGAGACAGTCAGCCTCTTAGCAGGCTGTGTGGCTCCCGGCACACCCAGCGTGAACCCGTGCCTGGAAGTAAGGCCCTGATTTGCCGTGCAGAAGCGGAGGCGTGCTGCAGCTTCCAGGAGGCGGTGGCCTCTGCCCTGCATACCTTGAACGGCAGCACAGCTTTCTGGACACCTGGGAGGCTAGCCGGGGCACCCTGTTCCCGGCAGGAACACTGAGTAACCCCAGGCGCACCTGGGTCTGCTAAGCAACATCCGGGCCCGTGGCCCTTTAGAGCCCCTCTGCGCACGCCGAGCGTAGGGAAACGCACTGCCCTCTCTTTTGGAGCAGCTTGGTTTCCTCAGCACTCGCACACGTTCACGAACACCGTTCTGGCACATCCCACATGGCGCGGAGGTCTTACGCGTTGCCCCAATTGGAGCTGCGCTCAGAGTAACCCTCGTCTTCGCATTCCATCCAGGACCTCCTGACTGAAGGCACCGTGCCTCCTAGAGGATGGCGGCTTGGGTTCTTACTGCCATGCAAGTCCTGTTCCTTCTTTGGCACCGCCGGCAGCCCCAGGCCCAGAGGAGCAGCTACGGCGTTCCTTGGTTGAGACCGTTCGCTGGATGCGGGACTCCCTACTTCGATAAGTTGACTCAGGGAAGGAAACACAGGGCAACCGGTGTCTCTTGGGACGCCTTAGAAACCACGGGGATGTACGCTGAGTGTGCCCATGAAAACGGGGGCCTGCTGGAACTAGCCCTGCTTTCCCATTTGGAGGGCGGCATTCATGCCTGCCCTGAAGCTCCCTGACATTCCCGGCTCCCGACAGGCCAGTGAGCCCTGGAAGAATGCTTCGGGGAAAATTGTGAGTTTGCTCTCTCTCAACCAGGGGCTTCCGTGGCCGCGGTGGCGGTCCGCATGACAGGCTCTAGAGCTAAAGGGAACCTCAACGTGAGAACTCGCCTCCAGGTTAGGCCCTGAGTAGCCGTGCAGAAAGGGAGGCATGCAGCTCTTTCCAGGAGTTCGTAGTCGCTTTGCTTTAAAGGAAGTACACGTCCGGGGACTCCTAGGCCCCACGGGTGTGCATCATTTTCCCTCCAAGGCCACTGAGTGCCTCCAGACAGACACCTGTGGGCCGGCTGAGCAACGTCGAGGTCCATTGGTTGATTCCCTCGGAGGACCCCTGAGCGTGCCGGGTGCTGGGCAACCACACCCTGCGCGTTCCTTGAGGAGCGCTACATCTCCGGAGCCCTCGAACGCCCTCAGGACAGCATGGCTGGTGAGTGCCAAGTGCCCAGGAAGACTCTGTCATGGCCCTTGTGTGAGCTGCCATGAGAGAACGCTGTGCTTGGAACACTGCGAGGCCCGCCCTCGTACCTGAAGTCACTCAGCTGGAGGAGAGAGTCAGCCTCTTAGCACGCTGTGTGGCTCCCGGCACACCCAGCGTGAACCCGTGCCTGGAAGTAAGGCCCTGATTTGCCGTGCAGAAGCGGAGGCGTGCTGCAGCTTCCAGGAGGCGGTGGCCTCTGCCCTGCATACCTTGAACGGCAGCACAGCTTTCTGGACACCTGGGAGGCTAGCCGGGGCACCCTGTTCCCGGCAGGAACACTGAGTAACCCCAGGCGCACCTGGGTCTGCTAAGCAACATCCGGGCCCGTAGCCCTTTAGAGCCCCTCTGCGCACGCCGAGCGTAGGGAAACGCACTGCCCTCTCTTTTGGAGCAGCTTGGTTTCCTCAGCACTCGCACACGTTCACGAACACCGTTCTGGCACATCCCACATGGCGCGGAGGTCTTACGCGTTGCCCCAATCGGAGCTGCGCTCAGAGTAACCCTCGTCTTCGCATTCCATCCAGGACCTCCTGACTGAAGGCACCGTGCCTCCTAGAGGACGGCGGCTTGGGTTCTTACTGCCATGCAAGTCCTGTTCCTTCTTTGGCACTGCCGGCAGCCCCAGGCCCAGAGGAGCAGCTACGGCGTTCCTTGGTTGAGACCGTTCGCTGGATGCGGGACTCCCTACTTCGATAAGTTGACTCAGGGAAGGAAACACAGGGCAACCGGTGTCTCTTGGGACGCCTTAGAAACCACGGGGATGTACGCTGAGTGTGCCCATGAAAACGGGGGCCTGCTGGAACTAGCCCAGCTTTCCCATTTGGAGGGCGGCATTCATGCCTGCCCTGAAGCTCCCTGACATTCCCGGCTCCCGACAGGCCAGTGAGCCCTGGAAGAATGCTTCGGGGAAAATTGTGAGTTTGCTCTCTCTCAACCAGGGGCTTCCGTGGCCGTGGTGGCGGTCCGCATGACAGGCTCTAGAGCTAAAGGGAACCTCATCGTGAGAACTCGCCTCCAGGTTAGGCCCTGAGTAGCCGTGCAGAAAGGGAGGCATGCAGCTCTTTCCAGGAGTTCGTAGTCGCTTTGCTTTAAAGGAAGTACACGTCCGGGGACTCCTAGGCCCCACGGGTGTGCATCATTTTCCCTCGAAGGCCACTGAGTGCCTCCAGACAGACACCTGTGGGCCGGCTGAGCAACGTCGAGGTCCATTGGTTGATTCCCTCGGAGGACCCCTGAGCGTGCCGGGTGCTGGGCAACCACACCCTGCGCGTTCCTTGAGGAGCGCTACATCTCCAGAGCCCTCGAACGCCCTCAGGACAGTATGGCTGGTGAGTTCCAAGTGCCCAGGAAGACTCTGTCATGGCCCTTGTGTGAGCTGCCATGAGAGAACGCTGTGCTTGGAACACTGCGAGGCCCGCCCTCGTACCTGAAGTCACTCCGCTGGAGGAGAGAGTCAGCCTCTTAGCACGCTGTGTGGCTCCCGGCACACCCAGCGTGAACCCGTGCCTGGAAGTAAGGCCCTGATTTGCCGTGCAGAAGCGGAGGCGTGCTGCAGCTTCCAGGAGGCGGTGGCCTCTGCCCTGCATACCTTGAACGGCAGCACAGCTTTCTGGACACCTGGGAGGCTAGCCGGGGCACCCTGTTCCCGGCAGGAACACTGAGTAACCCCAGGCGCACCTGGGTCTGCTAAGCAACATCCGGGCCCGTGGCCCTTTAGAGCCCCTCTGCGCACGCCGAGCGTAGGGAAACGCACTGCCCTCTCTTTTGGAGCAGCTTGGTTTCCTCAGCACTCGCACACGTTCACGAACACCGTTCTGGCACATCCCACATGGCGCGGAGGTCTTACGCGTTGCCCCAATCGGAGCTGCGCTCAGAGTAACCCTCGTCTTCGCATTCCATCCAGGACCTCCTGACTGAAGGCACCGTGCCTCCTAGAGGACGGCGGCTTGGGTTCTTACTGCCATGCAAGTCCTGTTCCTTCTTTGGCACCGCCGGCAGCCCCAGGCCCAGAGGAGCAGCTACGGCGTTCCTTGGTTGAGACCGTTCGCTGGATGCGGGACTCCCTACTTGGATAATTTGACTTAGGGAAGGAAACACAGGGCAACCGGTGTCTCTTGGGACGCCTTAGAAACCACGGGGATGTACGCTGAGTGTGCCCATGAAAACGGGGGCCTGCTGGAACTAGCCCTGCTTTCCCATTTGGAGGGCGGCATTCATGCCTGCCTTGAAGCTCCCTGACATTCCCGGCTCCCGACAGGCCAGTGAGCCCTGGAAGAATGCTTCGGGGAAAATTGTGAGTTTGCTCTCTCTCAACCAGGGGCTTCCGTGGCCGCGGTGGCGGTCCGCATGACAGGCTCTAGAGCTAAAGGGAACCTCAACGTGAGAACTCGCCTCCAGGTTAGGCCCTGAGTAGCCGTGCAGAAAGGGAGGCATGCAGCTCTTTCCAGGAGTTCTTAGTCGCTTTGCTTTAAAGGAAGTACACGTCCGGGGACTCCTAGGCCCCACGGGTGTGCATCATTTTCCCTCCAAGGCCACTGAGTGCCTCCAGACAGACACCTGTGGGCCGGCTGAGCAACGTCGAGGTCCACTGGTTGATTCCCTCGGAGGACCCCTGAGCGTGCCGGGTGCTGGGCAACCACACCCTGCGCGTTCCTTGAGGAGCGCTACATCTCCGGAGCCCTCGAACGCCCTCAGGACAGCATGGCTGGTGAGTGCCAAGTGCCCAGGAAGACTCTGTCATGGCCCTTGTGTGAGCTGCCATGAGAGAACGCTGTGCTTGGAACACTGCGAGGCCCGCCCTCGTACCTGAAGTCACTCAGCTGGAGGAGAGAGTCAGCCTCTTAGCACGCTGTGTGGCTCCCGGCACACCCAGCGTGAACCCGTGCCTGGAAGTAAGGCCCTGATTTGCCGTGCAGAAGCGGAGGCGTGCTGCAGCTTCCAGGAGGCGGTGGCCTCTGCCCTGCATACCTTGAACGGCAGCACAGCTTTCTGGACACCTGGGAGGCTAGCCGGGGCACCCTGTTCCCGGCAGGAACACTGAGTAACCCCAGGCGCACCTGGGTCTGCTCAGCAACATCCGGGCCCGTAGCCCTTTAGAGCCCCTCTGCGCACGCCGAGCGTAGGGAAACGCACTGCCCTCTCTTTTGGAGCAGCTTGGTTTCCTCAGCACTCGCACACGTTCACGAACACCGTTCTGGCACATCCCACATGGCGCGGAGGTCTTACGCGTTGCCCCAATCGGAGCTGCGCTCAGAGTAACCCTCGTCTTCGCATTCCATCCAGGACCTCCTGACTGAAGGCACCGTGCCTCCTAGAGGACGGCGGCTTGGGTTCTTACTGCCATGCAAGTCCTGTTCCTTCTTTGGCACCGCCGGCAGCCCCAGGCCCAGAGGAGCAGCTACGGCGTTCCTTGGTTGAGACCGTTCGCTGGATGCGGGACTCCCTACTTCGATAAGTTGACTCAGGGAAGGAAACACAGGGCAACCGGTGTCTCTTGGGACGCCTTAGAAACCACGGGGATGTACGCTGAGTGTGCCCATGAAAACGGGGGCCTGCTGGAACTAGCCCTGCTTTCCCATTTGGAGGGCGGCATTCATGCCTGCCCTGAAGCTCCCTGACATTCCCGGCTCCCGACAGGCCAGTGAGCCCTGGAAGAATGCTTCGGGGAAAATTGTGAGTTTGCTCTCTCTCAACCAGGGGCTTCCGTGGCCGCGGTGGCGGTCCGCATGACAGGCTCTAGAGCTAAAGGGAACCTCAACGTGAGAACTCGCCTCCAGGTTAGGCCCTGAGTAGCCGTGCAGAAAGGGAGGCATGCAGCTCTTTCCAGGAGTTCTTAGTCGCTTTGCTTTAAAGGAAGTACACGTCCGGGGATTCCTAGGCCCCACGGGTGTGCATCATTTTCCCTCCAAGGCCACTGAGTGCCTCCAGACAGACATCTGTGGGCCGGCTGAGCAACGTCGAGGTCCATTGGTTGATTCCCTCGGAGGACCCCTGAGCGTGCCGGGTGCTGGGCAACCACACCCTGCGCGTTCCTTGAGGAGCGCTACATCTCCGGAGCCCTCGAACGCCCTCAGGACAGCATGGCTGGTGAGTGCCAAGTGCCCAGGAAGACTCTGTCATGGCCCTTGTGTGAGCTGCCATGAGAGAACGCTGTGCTTGGAACACTGCGAGGCCCGCCCTCGTACCTGAAGTCACTCCGCTGGAGGAGAGAGTCAGCCTCTTAGCACGCTGTGTGGCTCCCGGCACACCCAGCGTGAACCCGTGCCTGGAAGTAAGGCCCTGATTTGCCGTGCAGAAGCGGAGGCGTGCTGCAGCTTCCAGGAGGCGGTGGCCTCTGCCCTGCATACCTTGAACGGCAGCACAGCTTTCTGGACACCTGGGAGGCTAGCCGGGGCACCCTGTTCCCGGCAGGAACACTGAGTAACCCCAGGCGCACCTGGGTCTGCTCAGCAACATCCGGGCCCGTAGCCCTTTAGAGCCCCTCTGCGCACGCCGAGCGTAGGGAAACGCACTGCCCTCTCTTTTGGAGCAGCTTGGTTTCCTCAGCACTCGCACACGTTCACGAACACCGTTCTGGCACATGCCACATGGCGCGGAGGTCTTACGCGTTGCCCCAATCGGAGCTGCGCTCAGAGTAACCCTCGTCTTCGCATTCCATCCAGGACCTCCTGACTGAAGGCACCGTGCCTCCTAGAGGACGGCGGCTTGGGTTCTTACTGCCATGCAAGTCCTGTTCCTTCTTTGGCACCGCCGGCAGCCCCAGGCCCAGAGGAGCAGCTACGGCGTTCCTTGGTTGAGACCGTTCGCTGGATGCGGGACTCCCTACTTCGATAAGTTGACTCAGGGAAGGAAACACAGGGCAACCGGTGTCTCTTGGGACGCCTTAGAAACCACGGGGATGTACGCTGAGTGTGCCCATGAAAACGGGGGCCTGCTGGACCTAGCCCTGCTTTCCATTTGGAGGGTGGCATTCATGCCTGCCTTGAAGCTCCCTGACATTCCCGGCTCCCGACAGGCCAGTGAGCCCTGGAAGAATGCTTCGGGGAAAATTGTGAGTTTGCTCTCTCTCAACCAGGGGCTTCCGTGGCCGCGGTGGCGGTCCGCATGACAGGCTCTAGAGCTAAAGGGAACCTCAACGTGAGAACTCGCCTCCAGGTTAGGCCCTGAGTAGCCGTGCAGAAAGGGAGGCATGCAGCTCTTTCCAGGAGTTCGTAGTCGCTTTGCTTTAAAGGAAGTACACGTCCGGGGACTCCTAGGCCCCACGGGTGTGCATCATTTTCCCTCGAAGGCCACTGAGTGCCTCCAGACAGACACCTGTGGGCCGGCTGAGCAACGTCGAGGTCCACTGGTTGATTCCCTCGGAGGACCCCTGAGCGTGCCGGGTGCTGGGCAACCACACCCTGCGCGTTCCTTGAGGAGCGCTACATCTCCGGAGCCCTCGAACGCCCTCAGGACAGCATGGCTGGTGAGTGCCAAGTGCCCAGGAAGACTCTGTCATGGCCCTTGTGTGAGCTGCCATGAGAGAACGCTGTGCTTGGAACACTGCGAGGCCCGCCCTCGTACCTGAAGTCACTCCGCTGGAGGAGAGAGTCAGCCTCTTAGCACGCTGTGTGGCTCCCGGCACACCCAGCGTGAACCTGTGCCTGGAAGTAAGGCCCTGATTTGCCGTGCAGAAGCGGAGGCGTGCTGCAGCTTCCAGGAGGCGGTGGCCTCTGCCCTGCATACCTTGAACGGCAGCACAGCTTTCTGGACACCTGGGAGGCTAGCCGGGGCACCCTGTTCCCGGCAGGAACACTGAGTAACCCCAGGCGCACCTGGGTCTGCTCAGCAACATCCGGGCCCGTAGCCCTTTATAGCCCCTCTGCGCACGCCGAGCGTAGGGAAACGCACTGCCCTCTCTTTTGGAGCAGCTTGGTTTCCTCAGCACTCGCACACGTTCACGAACACCGTTCTGGCACATCCCACATGGCGCGCAGGTCTTACGCGTTGCCCCAATCGGAGCTGCGCTCAGAGTAACCCTCGTCTTCGCATTCCATCCAGGACCTCCTGACTGAAGGCACCGTGCCTCCTAGAGGACGGCGGCTTGGGTTCTTACTGCCATGCAAGTCCTGTTCCTTCTTTGGCACCGCCGGCAGCCCCAGGCCCAGAGGAGCAGCTACGGCGTTCCTTGGTTGAGACCGTTCGCTGGATGCGGGACTCCCTACTTCGATAAGTTGACTCAGGGAAGGAAACACAGGGCAACCGGTGTCTCTTGGGACGCCTTAGAAACCACGGGGATGTACGCTGAGTGTGCCCATGAAAACGGGGGCCTGCTGGACCTAGCCCTGCTTTCCATTTGGAGGGTGGCATTCATGCCTGCCTTGAAGCTCCCTGACATTCCCGGCTCCCGACAGGCCAGTGAGCCCTGGAAGAATGCTTCGGGGAAAATTGTGAGTTTGCTCTCTCTCAACCAGGGGCTTCCGTGGCCGCGGTGGCGGTCCGCATGACAGGCTCTAGAGCTAAAGGGAACCTCAACGTGAGAACTCGCCTCCAGGTTAGGCCCTGAGTAGCCGTGCAGAAAGGGAGGCATGCAGCTCTTTCCAGGAGTTCATAGTCGCTTTGCTTTAAAGGAAGTACACGTCCGGGGACTCCTAGGCCCCACGGGTGTGCATCATTTTCCCTCCAAGGCCACTGAGTGCCTCCAGACAGACACCTGTGGGCCGGCTGAGCAACGTCGAGGTCCACTGGTTGATTCCCTCGGAGGACCCCTGAGCGTGCCGGGTGCTGGGCAACCACACCCTGCGCGTTCCTTGAGGAGCGCTACATCTCCGGAGCCCTCGAACGCCCTCAGGACAGCATGGCTGGTGAGTGCCAAGTGCCCAGGAAGACTCTGTCATGGCCCTTGTGTGAGCTGCCATGAGAGAACGCTGTGCTTGGAACACTGCGAGGCCCGCCCTCGTACCTGAAGTCACTCCGCTGGAGGAGAGAGTCAGCCTCTTAGCATGCTGTGTGGCTCCCGGCACACCCAGCGTGAACCCGTGCCTGGAAGTAAGGCCCTGATTTGCCGTGCAGAAGCGGAGGCGTGCTGCAGCTTCCAGGAGGCGGTGGCCTCTGCCCTGCATACCTTGAACGGCAGCACAGCTTTCTGGACACCTGGGAGGCTAGCCGGGGCACCCTGTTCCCGGCAGGAACACTGAGTAACCCCAGGCGCACCTGGGTCTGCTAAGCAACATCCGGGCCCGTAGCCCTTTAGAGCCCCTCTGCGCACGCCGAGCGTAGGGAAACGCACTGCCCTCTCTTTTGGAGCAGCTTGGTTTCCTCAGCACTCGCACACGTTCACGAACACCGTTCTGGCACATCCCACATGGCGCGCAGGTCTTACGCGTTGCCCCAATCGGAGCTGCGCTCAGAGTAACCCTCGTCTTCGCATTCCATCCAGGACCTCCTGACTGAAGGCACCGTGCCTCCTAGAGGACGGCGGCTTGGGTTCTTACTGCCATGCAAGTCCTGTTCCTTCTTTGGCACCGCCGGCAGCCCCAGGCCCAGAGGAGCAGCTACGGCGTTCCTTGGTTGAGACCGTTCGCTGGATGCGGGACTCCCTACTTCGATAAGTTGACTCAGGGAAGGAAACACAGGGCACCCGGTGTCTATTGGGACGCCTTAGAAACCACCGGGATGTATGCTGAGTGTGCCCATGAAAACGGGGGCCTGCTGGAACTAGCCCTGCTTTCCATTTGGAGGGCGGCATTCATGCCTGCCTTGAAACTCCCTGACATTCCCGGCTCCCGACAGGCCAGTGAGCCCTGGAAGAATGCTTCGGGGAAAATTGTGAGTTTGCTCTCTCTCAACCAGGGGCTTCCGTGGCCGCGGTGGCGGTCCGCATGACAGGCTCTAGAGCTAAAGGGAACCTCAACGTGAGAACTCGCCTCCAGGTTAGGCCCTGAGTAGCCGTGCAGAAAGGGAGGCATGCAGCTCTTTCCAGGAGTTCTTAGTCGCTTTGCTTTAAAGGAAGTACACGTCCGGGGACTCCTAGGCCCCACGGGTGTGCATCATTTTCCCTCCAAGGTCACTGAGTGCCTCCAGACAGACACCTGTGGGCCGGCTGAGCAACGTCGAGGTCCATTGGTTGATTCCCTCGGTGGACCCCTGAGCGTGCCGGGTGCTGGGCAACCACACCCTGCGCGTTCCTTGAGGAGCGCTACATCTCCGGAGCCCTCGAACGCCCTCAGGACAGCATGGCTTTTGAGTGCCAAGTGCCCAGGAAGACTCTGTCATGGCCCTTGTGTGAGCTGCCATGAGAGAACGCTGTGCTTGGAACACTGCGAGGCCCGCCCTCGTACCTGAAGTCACTCCGCTGGAGGAGAGAGTCAGCCTCTTAGCACGCTGTGTGGCTCCCGGCACACCCAGCGTGAACCCGTGCCTGGAAGTAAGGCCCTGATTTGCCGTGCAGAAGCGGAGGCGTGCTGCAGCTTCCAGGAGGCGGTGGCCTCTGCCCTGCATACCTTGAACGGCAGCACAGCTTTCTGGACACCTGGGAGGCTAGCCGGGGCACCCTGTTCCCGGCAGGAACACTGAGTAACCCCAGGCGCACCTGGGTCTGCTAAGCAACATCCGGGCCCGTAGCCCTTTAGAGCCCCTCTGCGCACGCCGAGCGTAGGGAAACGCACTGCCCTCTCTTTTGGAGCAGCTTGGTTTCCTCAGCACTCGCACACGTTCACGAACACCGTTCTGGCACATCCCACATGGCGCGGAGGTCTTACGCGTTGCCCCAATCGGAGCTGCGCTCAGAGTAACCCTCGTCTTCGCATTCCATCCAGGACCTCCTGACTGAAGGCACCGTGCCTCCTAGAGGACGGCGGCTTGGGTTCTTACTGCCATGCAAGTCCTGTTCCTTCTTTGGCACCGCCGGCAGCCCCAGGCCCAGAGGAGCAGCTACGGCGTTCCTTGGTTGAGACCGTTCGCTGGATGCGGGACTCCCTACTTCGATAAGTTGACTCAGGGAAGGAAACACAGGGCAACCGGTGTCTCTTGGGACGCCTTAGAAACCACGGGGATGTACGCTGAGTGTGCCCATGAAAACGGGGGCCTGCTGGAACTAGCCCTGCTTTCCCATTTGGAGGGCGGCATTCATGCCTGCCTTGAAGCTCCCTGACATTCCCGGCTCCCGACAGGCCAGTGAGCCCTGGAAGAATGCTTCGGGGAAAATTGTGAGTTTGCTCTCTCTCAACCATGGGCTTCCGTGGCCGCGGTGGCGGTCCGCATGACAGGCTCTAGAGCTAAAGGGAACCTCAACGTGAGAACTCGCCTCCAGGTTAGGCCCTGAGTAGCCGTGCAGAAAGGGAGGCATGCAGCTCTTTCCAGGAGTTCGTAGTCGCTTTGCTTTAAAGGAAGTACACGTCCGGGGACTCCTAGGCCCCACGGGTGTGCATCATTTTCCCTCCAAGGCCACTGAGTGCCTCCAGACAGACACCTGTGGGCCGGCTGAGCAACGTCGAGGTCCATTGGTTGATTCCCTCGGAGGACCCCTGAGCGTGCCGGGTGCTGGGCAACCACACCCTGCGCGTTCCTTGAGGAGCGCTACATCTCCGGAGCCCTCGAACGCCCTCAGGACAGCATGGCTGGTGAGTGCCAAGTGCCCAGGAAGACTCTGTCATGGCCCTTGTGTGAGCTGCCATGAGAGAACGCTGTGCTTGGAACACTGCGAGGCCCGCCATCGTACCTGAAGTCACTCCGCTGGAGGAGAGAGTCAGCCTCTTAGCACGCTGTGTGGCTCCCGGCACACCCAGCGTGAACCCGTGCCTGGAAGTAAGGCCCTGATTTGCCGTGCAGAAGCGGAGGCGTGCTGCAGCTTCCAGGAGGCGGTGGCCTCTGCCCTGCATACCTTGAACGGCAGCACAGCTTTCTGGACACCTGGGAGGCTAGCCGGGGCACCCTGTTCCCGGCAGGAACACTGAGTAACCCCAGGCGCACCTGGGTCTGCTAAGCAACATCCGGGCCCGTAGCCCTTTAGAGCCCCTCTGCGCACGCCGAGCGTAGGGAAACGCACTGCCCTCTCTTTTGGAGCAGCTTGGTTTCCTCAGCACTCGCACACGTTCACGAACACCGTTCTGGCACATGCCACATGGCGCGGAGGTCTTACGCGTTGCCCCAATCGGAGCTGCGCTCAGAGTAACCCTCGTCTTCGCATTCCATCCAGGACCTCCTGACTGAAGGCACCGTGCCTCCTAGAGGACGGCGGCTTGGGTTCTTACTGCCATGCAAGTCCTGTTCCTTCTTTGGCACCGCCGGCAGCCCCAGGCCCAGAGGAGCAGCTACGGCGTTCCTTGGTTGAGACCGTTCGCTGGATGCGGGACTCCCTACTTCGATAAGTTGACTCAGGGAAGGAAACACAGGGCAACCGGTGTCTCTTGGGACGCCTTAGAAACCACGGGGATGTACGCTGAGTGTGCCCATGAAAACGGGGGCCTGCTGGAACTAGCCCTGCTTTCCCATTTGGAGGGCGGCATTCATGCCTGCCTTGAAGCTCCCTGACATTCCCGGCTCCCGACAGGCCAGTGAGCCCTGGAAGAATGCTTCGGGGAAAATTGTGAGTTTGCTCTCTCTCAACCAGGGGCTTCCGTGGCCGCGGTGGCGGTCCGCATGACAGGCTCTAGAGCTAAAGGGAACCTCAACGTGAGAACTCGCCTCCAGGTTAGGCCCTGAGTAGCCGTGCAGAAAGGGAGGCATGCAGCTCTTTCCAGGAGTTCTTAGTCGCTTTGCTTTAAAGGAAGTACACGTCCGGGGACTCCTAGGCCCCACGGGTGTGCATCATTTTCCCTCCAAGGCCACTGAGTGCCTCCAGACAGACACCTGTGGGCCGGCTGAGCAACGTCGAGGTCCATTGGTTGATTCCCTCGGAGGACCCCTGAGCGTGCCGGGTGCTGGGCAACCACACCCTGCGCGTTCCTTGAGGAGCGCTACATCTCCGGAGCCCTCGAACGCCCTCAGGACAGCATGGCTGGTGAGTGCCAAGTGCCCAGGAAGACTCTGTCATGGCCCTTGTGTGAGCTGCCATGAGAGAACGCTGTGCTTGGAACACTGCGAGGCCCGCCATCGTACCTGAAGTCACTCCGCTGGAGGAGAGAGTCAGCCTCTTAGCACGCTGTGTGGCTCCCGGCACACCCAGCGTGAACCCGTGCCTGGAAGTAAGGCCCTGATTTGCCGTGCAGAAGCGGAGGCGTGCTGCAGCTTCCAGGAGGCGGTGGCCTCTGCCCTGCATACCTTGAACGGCAGCACAGCTTTCTGGACACCTGGGAGGCTAGCCGGGGCACCCTGTTCCCGGCAGGAACACTGAGTAACCCCAGGCGCACCTGGGTCTGCTAAGCAACATCCGGGCCCGTAGCCCTTTAGAGCCCCTCTGCGCACGCCGAGCGTAGGGAAACGCACTGCCCTCTCTTTTGGAGCAGCTTGGTTTCCTCAGCACTCGCACACGTTCACGAACACCGTTCTGGCACATGCCACATGGCGCGGAGGTCTTACGCGTTGCCCCAATCGGAGCTGCGCTCAGAGTAACCCTCGTCTTCGCATTCCATCCAGGACCTCCTGACTGAAGGCACCGTGCCTCCTAGAGGACGGCGGCTTGGGTTCTTACTGCCATGCAAGTCCTGTTCCTTCTTTGGCACCGCCGGCAGCCCCAGGCCCAGAGGAGCAGCTACGGCGTTCCT
Source organism: Globicephala melas (assembly GCF_963455315.2). Taxonomy (NCBI): domain Eukaryota; kingdom Metazoa; phylum Chordata; class Mammalia; order Artiodactyla; family Delphinidae; genus Globicephala; species Globicephala melas. The sequence continues at coordinate 200,066 of NW_027207445.1, read as the reverse complement.
TGGTTGAGACCGTTCGCTGGATGCGGGACTCCCTACTTCGATAAGTTGACTCAGGGAAGGAAACACAGGGCAACCGGTGTCTCTTGGGACGCCTTAGAAACCACGGGGATGTACGCTGAGTGTGCCCATGAAAACGGGGGCCTGCTGGAACTAGCCCTGCTTTCCCATTTGGAGGGTGGCATTCATGCCTGCCCTGAAGCTCCCTGACATTCCCGGCTCCCGACAGGCCAGTGAGCCCTGGAAGAATGCTTCGGGGAAAATTGTGAGTTTGCTCTCTCTCAACCAGGGGCTTCCGTGGCCGCGGTGGCGGTCCGCATGACAGGCTCTAGAGCTAAAGGGAACCTCAACGTGAGAACTCGCCTCCAGGTTAGGCCCTGAGTAGCCGTGCAGAAAGGGAGGCATGCAGCTCTTTCCAGGAGTTCTTAGTCGCTTTGCTTTAAAGGAAGTACACGTCCGGGGACTCCTAGGCCCCACGGGTGTGCATCATTTTCCCTCCAAGGTCACTGAGTGCCTCCAGACAGACACCTGTGGGCCGGCTGAGCAACGTCGAGGTCCACTGGTTGATTCCCTCGGAGGACCCCTGAGCGTGCCGGGTGCTGGGCAACCACACCCTGCGCGTTCCTTGAGGAGCGCTACATCTCCGTAGCCCTCGAACGCCCTCAGGACAGCATGGCTGGTGAGTGCCAAGTGCCCAGGAAGACTCTGTCATGGCCCTTGTGTGAGCTGCCATGAGAGAACGCTGTGCTTGGAACACTGCGAGGCCCGCCCTCGTACCTGAAGTCACTCCGCTGGAGGAGAGAGTCAGCCTCTTAGCACGCTGTGTGGCTCCCGGCACACCCAGCGTGAACCCGTGCCTGGAAGTAAGGCCCTGATTTGCCGTGCAGAAGCGGAGGCGTGCTGCAGCTTCCAGGAGGCGGTGGCCTCTGCCCTGCATACCTTGAACGGCAGCACAGCTTTCTGGACACCTGGGAGGCTAGCCGGGGCACCCTGTTCCCGGCAGGAACACTGAGTAACCCCAGGCGCACTTGGGTCTGCTAAGCAACATCCGGGCCCGTAGCCCTTTAGAGCCCCTCTGCGCACGCCGAGCATAGGGAAACGCACTGCCCTCTCTTTTGGAGCAGCTTGGTTTCCTCAGCACTCGCACACGTTCATGAACACCGTTCTGGCACATCCCACATGACGCGGAGGTCTTACGCGTTGCCCCAATCGGAGCTGCGCTCAGAGTAACCCTCGTCTTCGCATTCCATCCAGGACCTCCTGACTGAAGGCACCGTGCCTCCTAGAGGACGGCGGCTTGGGTTCTTACTGCCATGAAAGTCCTGTTCCTTCTTTGGCACCGCCGGCAGCCCCAGGCCCAGAGGAGCAGCTACGGCGTTCCTTGGTTGAGACCGTTCGCTGGATGCGGGACTCCCTACTTCGATAAGTTGACTCAGGGAAGGAAACACAGGGCAACCGGTGTCTCTTGGGACGCCTTAGAAACCACGGGGATGTACGCTGAGTGTGCCCATGAAAACGGGGGCCTGCTGGAACTAGCCCTGCTTTCCCATTTGGAGGGCGGCATTCATGCCTGCCTTGAAGCTCCCTGAGATTCCCGGCTCCCGACAGGCCAGTGAGCCCTGGAAGAATGCTTCGGGGAAAATTGTGAGTTTGCTCTCTCTCAACCAGGGGCTTCCGTGGCCGCGGTGGCGGTCCGCATGACAGGCTCTAGAGCTAAAGGGAACCTCAACGTGAGAACTCGCCTCCAGGTTAGGCCCTGAGTAGCCGTGCAGAAAGGGAGGCATGCAGCTCTTTCCAGGAGTTCGTAGTCGCTTTGCTTTAAAGGAAGTACACGTCCGGGGACACCTAGGCCCCACGGGTGTGCATCATTTTCCCTCCAAGGTCACTGAGTGCCTCCAGACAGACACCTGTGGGCCGGCTGAGCAACGTCGAGGTCCACTGGTTGATTCCCTCGGAGGACCCCTGAGCGTGCCGGGTGCTGGGCAACCACACCCTGCGCGTTCCTTGAGGAGCGCTACATCTCCGGAGCCCTCGAACGCCCTCAGGACAGCATGGCTGGTGAGTGCCAAGTGCCCAGGAAGACTCTGTCATGGCCCTTGTGTGAGCTGCCATGAGAGAACGCTGTGCTTGGAACACTGCGAGGCCCGCCATCGTACCTGAAGTCACTCCGCTGGAGGAGAGAGTCAGCCTCTTAGCACGCTGTGTGGCTCCCGGCACACCCAGCGTGAACCCGTGCCTGGAAGTAAGGCCCTGATTTGCCGTGCAGAAGCGGAGGCGTGCTGCAGCTTCCAGGAGGCGGTGGCCTCTGCCCTGCATACCTTGAACGGCAGCACAGCTTTCTGGACACCTGGGAGGCTAGCCGGGGCACCCTGTTCCCGGCAGGAACACTGAGTAACCCCAGGCGCACCTGGGTCTGCTGAGCAACATCCGGGCCCGTAGCCCTTTAGAGCCCCTCTGCGCACGCCGAGCGTAGGGAAACGCACTGCCCTCTCTTTTGGAGCAGCTTGGTTTCCTCAGCACTCGCACACGTTCACGAACACCGTTCTGGCACATCCCACATGGCGCGGAGGTCTTACGCGTTGCCCCAATCGGAGCTGCGCTCAGAGTAACCCTCGTCTTCGCATTCCATCCAGGACCTCCTGACTGAAGGCACCGTGCCTCCTAGAGGACGGCGGCTTGGGTTCTTACTGCCATGCAAGTCCTGTTCCTTCTTTGGCACCGCCGGCAGCCCCAGGCCCAGAGGAGCAGCTACGGCGTTCCTTGGTTGAGACCGTTCGCTGGATGCGGGACTCCCTACTTCGATAAGTTGACTCAGGGAAGGAAACACAGGGCAACCGGTGTCTCTTGGGACGCCTTAGAAACCACGGGGATGTACGCTGAGTGTGCCCATGAAAACGGGGGCCTGCTGGAACTAGCCCTGCTTTCCCATTTGGAGGGCGGCATTCATGCCTGCCTTGAAGCTCCCTGACATTCCCGGCTCCCGACAGGCCAGTGAGCCCTGGAAGAATGCTTCGGGGAAAATTGTGAGTTTGCTCTCTCTCAACCAGGGGCTTCCGTGGCCGCGGTGGCGGTCCGCATGACAGGCTCTAGAGCTAAAGGGAACCTCAACGTGAGAACTCGCCTCCAGGTTAGGCCCTGAGTAGCCGTGCAGAAAGGGAGGCATGCAGCTCTTTCCAGGAGTTCTTAGTCGCTTTGCTTTAAAGGAAGTACACGTCCGGGGACTCCTAGGCCCCACGGGTGTGCATCATTTTCTCTCCAAAGCCACTGAGTGCCTCCAGACAGACACCTGTGGGCCGGCTGAGCAACGTCGAGATCCATTGGTTGATTCCCTCGGAGGACCCCTGAGCGTGCCGGGTGCTGGGCAACCACACCCTGCGCGTTCCTTGAGGAGCGCTACATCTCCGGAGCCCTCGAACGCCCTCAGGACAGCATGGCTGGTGAGTGCCAAGTGCCCAGGAAGACTCTGTCATGGCCCTTGTGTGAGCTGCCATGAGAGAACGCTGTGCTTGGAACACTGCGAGGCCCGCCCTCGTACCTGAAGTCACTCCGCTGGAGGAGAGAGTCAGCCTCTTAGCACGCTGTGTGGCTCCCGGCACACCCAGCGTGAACCCGTGCCTGGAAGTAAGGCCCTGATTTGCCGTGCAGAAGCGGAGGCGTGCTGCAGCTTCCAGGAGGCGGTGGCCTCTGCCCTGCATACCTTGAACGGCAGCACAGCTTTCTGGACACCTGGGAGGCTAGCCGGGGCACCCTGTTCCCGGCAGGAACACTGAGTAACCCCAGGCGCACCTGGGTCTGCTAAGCAACATCCGGGCCCGTGGCCCTTTAGAGCCCCTCTGCGCACGCCGAGCGTAGGGAAACGCACTGCCCTCTCTTTTGGAGCAGCTTGGTTTCCTCAGCACTCGCACACGTTCACGAACACCGTTCTGGCACATGCCACATGGCGCGGAGGTCTTACGCGTTGCCCCAATCGGAGCTGCGCTCAGAGTAACCCTCGTCTTCGCATTCCATCCAGGACCTCCTGACTGAAGGCACCGTGCCTCCTAGAGGACGGCGGCTTGGGTTCTTACTGCCATGCAAGTCCTGTTCCTTCTTTGGCACCGCCGGCAGCCCCAGGCCCAGAGGAGCAGCTACGGCGTTCCTTGGTTGAGACCGTTCGCTGGATGCGGGACTCCCTACTTCGATAAGTTGACTCAGGGAAGGAAACACAGGGCAACCGGTGTCTCTTGGGACGCCTTAGAAACCACGGGGATGTACGCTGAGTGTGCCCATGAAAACGGGGGCCTGCTGGAACTAGCCCTGCTTTCCCATTTGGAGGGCGGCATTCATGCCTGCCCTGAAGCTCCCTGACATTCCCGGCTCCCGACAGGCCAGTGAGCCCTGGAAGAATGCTTCGGGGAAAATTGTGAGTTTGCTCTCTCTCAACCAGGGGCTTCCGTGGCCGCGGTGGCGGTCCGCATGACAGGCTCTAGAGCTAAAGGGAACCTCAACGTGAGAACTCGCCTCCAGGTTAGGCCCTGAGTAGCCGTGCAGAAAGGGAGGCATGCAGCTCTTTCCAGGAGTTCTTAGTCGCTTTGCTTTAAAGGAAGTACACGTCCGGGGACTCCTAGGCCCCACGGGTGTGCATCATTTTCCCTCCAAGGCCACTGAGTGCCTCCAGACAGACACCTGTGGGCCGGCTGAGCAACGTCGAGGTCCATTGGTTGATTCCCTCGGAGGACCCCTGAGCGTGCCGGGTGCTGGGCAACCACACCCTGCGCGTTCCTTGAGGAGCGCTACATCTCCGGAGCCCTCGAACGCCCTCAGGACAGCATGGCTGGTGAGTGCCAAGTGCCCAGGAAGACTCTGTCATGGCCCTTGTGTGAGCTGCCATGAGAGAACGCTGTGCTTGGAACACTGCGAGGCCCGCCCTCGTACCTGAAGTCACTCCGCTGGAGGAGAGAGTCAGCCTCTTAGCACGCTGTGTGGCTCCCGGCACACCCAGCGTGAACCCGTGCCTGGAAGTAAGGCCCTGATTTGCCGTGCAGAAGCGGAGGCGTGCTGCAGCTTCCAGGAGGCGGTGGCCTCTGCCCTGCATACCTTGAACGGCAGCACAGCTTTCTGGACACCTGGGAGGCTAGCCGGGGCACCCTGTTCCCGGCAAGAACACTGAGTAACCCCAGGCCCACCTGGGTCTGCTAAGCAACATCCGGGCCCGTAGCCCTTTAGAGCCCCTCTGCGCACGCCGAGCGTAGGGAAACGCACTGCCCTCTCTTTTGGAGCAGCTTGGTTTCCTCAGCACTCGCACACGTTCACGAACACCGTTCTGGCACATCCCACATGGCGCGGAGGTCTTACGCGTTGCCCCAATCGGAGCTGCGCTCAGAGTAACCCTCGTCTTCGCATTCCATCCAGGACCTCCTGACTGAAGGCACCGTGCCTCCTAGAGGACGGCGGCTTGGGTTCTTACTGCCATGCAAGTCCTGTTCCTTCTTTGGCACCGCCGGCAGCCCCAGGCCCAGAGGAGCAGCTACGGCGTTCCTTGGTTGAGACCGTTCGCTGGATGCGGGACTCCCTACTTCGATAAGTTGACTCAGGGAAGGAAACACAGGGCAACCGGTGTCTCTTGGGACGCCTTAGAAACCACGGGGATGTACGCTGAGTGTGCCCATGAAAACGGGGGCCTGCTGGAACTAGCCCTGCTTTCCCATTTGGAGGGCGGCATTCATGCCTGCCCTGAAGCTCCCTGACATTCCCGGCTCCCGACAGGCCAGTGAGCCCTGGAAGAATGCTTCGGGGAAAATTGTGAGTTTGCTCTCTCTCAACCAGGGGCTTCCGTGGCCGCGGTGGCGGTCCGCATGACAGGCTCTAGAGCTAAAGGGAACCTCAACGTGAGAACTCGCCTCCAGGTTAGGCCCTGAGTAGCCGTGCAGAAAGGGAGGCATGCAGCTCTTTCCAGGAGTTCTTAGTCGCTTTGCTTTAAAGGAAGTACACGTCCGGGGACTCCTAGGCCCCACGGGTGTGCATCATTTTCCCTCCAAGGTCACTGAGTGCCTCCAGACAGACACCTGTGGGCCGGCTGAGCAACGTCGAGGTCCATTGGTTGATTCCCTCGGAGGACCCCTGAGCGTGCCGGGTGCTGGGCAACCACACCCTGCGCGTTCCTTGAGGAGCGCTACATCTCCGGAGCCCTCGAACGCCCTCAGGACAGCATGGCTGGTGAGTGCCAAGTGCCCAGGAAGACTCTGTCATGGCCCTTGTGTGAGCTGCCATGAGAGAACGCTGTGCTTGGAACACTGCGAGGCCCGCCCTCGTACCTGAAGTCACTCCGCTGGAGGAGAGAGTCAGCCTCTTAGCACGCTGTGTGGCTCCCGGCACACCCAGCGTGAACCCGTGCCTGGAAGTAAGGCCCTGATTTGCCGTGCAGAAGCGGAGGCGTGCTGCAGCTTCCAGGAGGCGGTGGCCTCTGCCCTGCATACCTTGAACGGCAGCACAGCTTTCTGGACACCTGGGAGGCTAGCCGGGGCACCCTGTTCCCGGCAGGAACACTGAGTAACCCCAGGCCCACCTGGGTCTGCTAAGCAACATCCGGGCCCGTAGCCCTTTAGAGCCCCTCTGCGCACGCCGAGCGTAGGGAAACGCACTGCCCTCTCTTTTGGAGCAGCTTGGTTTCCTCAGCACTCGCACACGTTCACGAACACCGTTCTGGCACATGCCACATGGCGCGGAGGTCTTACGCGTTGCCCCAATCGGAGCTGCGCTCAGAGTAACCCTCGTCTTCGCATTCCATCCAGGACCTCCTGACTGAAGGCACCGTGCCTCCTAGAGGACGGCGGCTTGGGTTCTTACTGCCATGCAAGTCCTGTTCCTTCTTTGGCACCGCCGGCAGCCCCAGGCCCAGAGGAGCAGCTACGGCGTTCCTTGGTTGAGACCGTTCGCTGGATGCGGGACTCCCTACTTCGATAAGTTGACTCAGGGAAGGAAACACAGGGCAACCAGTGTCTCTTGGGACGCCTTAGAAACCACGGGGATGTACGCTGAGTGTGCCCATGAAAACGGGGGCCTGCTGGAACTAGCCCTGCTTTCCCATTTGTAGGGCGGCATTCATGCCTGCCCTGAAGCTCCCTGACATTCCCGGCTCCCGACAGGCCAGTGAGCCCTGGAAGAATGCTTCGGGGAAAATTGTGAGTTTGCTCTCTCTCAACCAGGGGCTTCCGTGGCCGCGGTGGCGGTCCGCATGACAGGCTCTAGAGCTAAAGGGAACCTCAACGTGAGAACTCGCCTCCAGGTTAGGCCCTGAGTAGCCGTGCAGAAAGGGAGGCATGCAGCTCTTTCCAGGAGTTCTTAGTCGCTTTGCTTTAAAGGAAGTACACGTCCGGGGACTCCTAGGCCCCACGGGTGTGCATCATTTTCCCTCCAAGGTCACTGAGTGCCTCCAGACAGACACCTGTGGGCCGGCTGAGCAACGTCGAGGTCCATTGGTTGATTCCCTCGGTGGACCCCTGAGCGTGCCGGGTGCTGGGCAACCACACCCTGCGCGTTCCTTGAGGAGCGCTACATCTCCGGAGCCCTCGAACGCCCTCAGGACAGCATGGCTTTTGAGTGCCAAGTGCCCAGGAAGACTCTGTCATGGCCGTTGTGTGAGCTGCCATGAGAGAACGCTGTGCTTGGAACACTGCGAGGCCCGCCCTCGTACCTGAAGTCACTCCGCTGGAGGAGAGAGTCAGCCTCTTAGCACGCTGTGTGGCTCCCGGCACACCCAGCGTGAACCCGTGCCTGGAAGTAAGGCCCTGATTTGCCGTGCAGAAGCGGAGGCGTGCTGCAGCTTCCAGGAGGCGGTGGCCTCTGCCCTGCATACCTTGAACGGCAGCACAGCTTTCTGGACACCTGGGAGGCTAGCCGGGGCACCCTGTTCCCGGCAGGAACACTGAGTAACCCCAGGCGCACCTGGGTCTGCTAAGCAACATCCGGGCCCGTAGCCCTTTAGAGCCCCTCTGCGCACGCCGAGCGTAGGGAAACGCACTGCCCTCTCTTTTGGAGCAGCTTGGTTTCCTCAGCACTCGCACACGTTCACGAACACCGTTCTGGCACATCCCACATGGCGCGGAGGTCTTACGCGTTGCCCCAATCGGAGCTGCGCTCAGAGTAACCCTCGTCTTCGCATTCCATCCAGGACCTCCTGACTGAAGGCACCGTGCCTCCTAGAGGACGGCGGCTTGGGTTCTTACTGCCATGCAAGTCCTGTTCCTTCTTTGGCACCGCCGGCAGCCCCAGGCCCAGAGGAGCAGCTACAGCGTTCCTTGGTTGAGACCGTTCGCTGGATGCGGGACTCCCTACTTCGATAAGTTGACTCAGGGAAGGAAACACAGGGCAACCGGTGTCTCTTGGGACGCCTTAGAAACCACGGGGATGTACGCTGAGTGTGCCCATGAAAACGGGGGCCTGCTGGAACTAGCCCTGCTTTCCCATTTGGAGGGCGGCATTCATGCCTGCCTTGAAGCTCCCTGACATTCCCGGCTCCAGACAGGCCAGTGAGCCCTGGAAGAATGCTTCGGGGAAAATTGTGAGTTTGCTCTCTCTCAACCAGGGGCTTCCGTGGCCGCGGTGGCGGTCCGCATGACAGGCTCTAGAGCTAAAGGGAACCTCAACGTGAGAACTCGCCTCCAGGTTAGGCCCTGAGTAGCCGTGCAGAAAGGGAGGCATGCAGCTCTTTCCAGGAGTTCGTAGTCGCTTTGCTTTAAAGGAAGTACACGTCCGGGGACTCCTAGGCCCCACGGGTGTGCATCATTTTCCCTCCAAGGCCACTGAGTGCCTCCAGACAGACACCTGTGGGCCGGCTGAGCAACATCGAGGTCCATTGGTTGATTCCCTCGGAGGACCCCTGAGCGTGCCGGGTGCTGGGCAACCACACCCTGCGCGTTCCTTGAGGAGCGCTACATCTCCGGAGCCCTCGAACGCCCTCAGGACAGCATGGCTGGTGAGTGCCAAGTGCCCAGGAAGACTCTGTCATGGCCCTTGTGTGAGCTGCCATGAGAGAACGCTGTGCTTGGAACACTGCGAGGCCCGCCATCGTACCTGAAGTCACTCCGCTGGAGGAGAGAGTCAGCCTCTTAGCACGCTGTGTGGCTCCCGGCACACCCAGCGTGAACCCGTGCCTGGAAGTAAGGCCCTGATTTGCCGTGCAGAAGCGGAGGCGTGCTGCAGCTTCCAGGAGGCGGTGGCCTCTGCCCTGCATACCTTGAACGGCAGCACAGCTTTCTGGACACCTGGGAGGCTAGCCGGGGCACCCTGTTCCCGGCAGGAACACTGAGTAACCCCAGGCGCACCTGGGTCTGCTAAGCAACATCCGGGCCCGTAGCCCTTTAGAGCCCCTCTGCGCACGCCGAGCGTAGGGAAACGCACTGCCCTCTCTTTTGGAGCAGCTTGGTTTCCTCAGCACTCGCACACGTTCACGAACACCGTTCTGGCACATGCCACATGGCGCGGAGGTCTTACGCGTTGCCCCAATCGGAGCTGCGCTCAGAGTAACCCTCGTCTTCGCATTCCATCCAGGACCTCCTGACTGAAGGCACCGTGCCTCCTAGAGGACGGCGGCTTGGGTTCTTACTGCCATGCAAGTCCTGTTCCTTCTTTGGCACCGCCGGCAGCCCCAGGCCCAGAGGAGCAGCTACGGCGTTCCTTGGTTGAGACCGTTCGCTGGATGCGGGACTCCCTACTTCGATAAGTTGACTCAGGGAAGGAAACACAGGGCAACCGGTGTCTCTTGGGACGCCTTAGAAACCACGGGGATGTACGCTGAGTGTGCCCATGAAAACGGGGGCCTGCTGGAACTAGCCCTGCTTTCCCATTTGGAGGGCGGCATTCATGCCTGCCCTGAAGCTCCCTGACATTCCCGGCTCCCGACAGGCCAGTGAGCCCTGGAAGAATGCTTCGGGGAAAATTGTGAGTTTGCTCTCTCTCAACCAGGGGCTTCCGTGGCCGCGGTGGCGGTCCGCATGACAGGCTCTAGAGCTAAAGGGAACCTCAACGTGAGAACTCGCCTCCAGGTTAGGCCCTGAGTAGCCGTGCAGAAAGGGAGGCATGCAGCTCTTTCCAGGAGTTCTTAGTCGCTTTGCTTTAAAGGAAGTACACGTCCGGGGACTCCTAGGCCCCACGGGTGTGCATCATTTTCCCTCCAAGGTCACTGAGTGCCTCCAGACAGACACCTGTGGGCCGGCTGAGCAACGTCGAGGTCCATTGGTTGATTCCCTCGGTGGACCCCTGAGCGTGCCGGGTGCTGGGCAACCACACCCTGCGCGTTCCTTGAGGAGCGCTACATCTCCGGAGCCCTCGAACGCCCTCAGGACAGCATGGCTTTTGAGTGCCAAGTGCCCAGGAAGACTCTGTCATGGCCGTTGTGTGAGCTGCCATGAGAGAACGCTGTGCTTGGAACACTGCGAGGCCCGCCCTCGTACCTGAAGTCACTCCGCTGGAGGAGAGAGTCAGCCTCTTAGCACGCTGTGTGGCTCCCGGCACACCCAGCGTGAACCCGTGCCTGGAAGTAAGGCCCTGATTTGCCGTGCAGAAGCGGAGGCGTGCTGCAGCTTCCAGGAGGCGGTGGCCTCTGCCCTGCATACCTTGAACGGCAGCACAGCTTTCTGGACACCTGGGAGGCTAGCCGGGGCACCCTGTTCCCGGCAGGAACACTGAGTAACCCCAGGCGCACCTGGGTCTGCTAAGCAACATCCGGGCCCGTAGCCCTTTAGAGCCCCTCTGCGCACGCCGAGCGTAGGGAAACGCACTGCCCTCTCTTTTGGAGCAGCTTGGTTTCCTCAGCACTCGCACACGTTCACGAACACCGTTCTGGCACATCCCACATGGCGCGGAGGTCTTACGCGTTGCCCCAATCGGAGCTGCGCTCAGAGTAACCCTCGTCTTCGCATTCCATCCAGGACCTCCTGACTGAAGGCACCGTGCCTCCTAGAGGACGGCGGCTTGGGTTCTTACTGCCATGCAAGTCCTGTTCCTTCTTTGGCACCGCCGGCAGCCCCAGGCCCAGAGGAGCAGCTACGGCGTTCCTTGGTTGAGACCGTTCGCTGGATGCGGGACTCCCTACTTCGATAAGTTGACTCAGGGAAGGAAACACAGGGCAACCGGTGTCTCTTGGGACGCCTTAGAAACCACGGGGATGTACGCTGAGTGTGCCCATGAAAACGGGGGCCTGCTGGAACTAGCCCTGCTTTCCCATTTGGAGGGCGGCATTCATGCCTGCCTTGAAGCTCCCTGACATTCCCGGCTCCCGACAGGCCAGTGAGCCCTGGAAGAATGCTTCGGGGAAAATTGTGAGTTTGCTCTCTCTCAACCAGGGGCTTCCGTGGCCGCGGTGGCGGTCCGCATGACAGGCTCTAGAGCTAAAGGGAACCTCAACGTGAGAACTCGCCTCCAGGTTAGGCCCTGAGTAGCCGTGCAGAAAGGGAGGCATGCAGCTCTTTCCAGGAGTTCTTAGTCGCTTTGCTTTAAAGGAAGTACACGTCCGGGGACTCCTAGGCCCCACGGGTGTGCATCATTTTCCCTCCAAGGCCACTGAGTGCCTCCAGACAGACACCTGTGGGCCGGCTGAGCAACGTCGAGGTCCATTGGTTGATTCCCTCGGAGGACCCCTGAGCGTGCCGGGTGCTGGGCAACCACACCCTGCGCGTTCCTTGAGGAGCGCTACATCTCCGGAGCCCTCGAACGCCCTCAGGACAGCATGGCTGGTGAGTGCCAAGTGCCCAGGAAGACTCTGTCATGGCCCTTGTGTGAGCTGCCATGAGAGAACGCTGTGCTTGGAACACTGCGAGGCCCGCCCTCGTACCTGAAGTCACTCCGCTGGAGGAGAGAGTCAGCCTCTTAGCACGCTGTGTGGCTCCCGGCACACCCAGCGTGAACCCGTGCCTGGAAGTAAGGCCCTGATTTGCCGTGCAGAAGCGGAGGCGTGCTGCAGCTTCCAGGAGGCGGTGGCCTCTGCCCTGCATACCTTGAACGGCAGCACAGCTTTCTGGACACCTGGGAGGCTAGCCGGGGCACCCTGTTCCCGGCAGGAACACTGAGTAACCCCAGGCGCACCTGGGTCTGCTAAGCAACATCCGGGCCCGTAGCCCTTTAGAGCCCCTCTGCGCACGCCGAGCGTAGGGAAACGCACTGCCCTCTCTTTTGGAGCAGCTTGGTTTCCTCAGCACTCGCACACGTTCACGAACACCGTTCTGGCACATGCCACATGGCGCGGAGGTCTTACGCGTTGCCCCAATCGGAGCTGCGCTCAGAGTAACCCTCGTCTTCGCATTCCATCCAGGACCTCCTGACTGAAGGCACCGTGCCTCCTAGAGGACGGCGGCTTGGGTTCTTATGCCATGCAAGTCCTGTTCCTTCTTTGGCACCGCCGGCAGCCCCAGGCCCAGAGGAGCAGCTACGGCGTTCCTTGGTTGAGACCGTTCGCTGGATGCGGGACTCCCTACTTCGATAAGTTGACTCAGGGAAGGAAACACAGGGCAACCGGTGTCTCTTGGGACGCCTTAGAAACCACGGGGATGTACGCTGAGTGTGCCCATGAAAACGGGGGCCTGCTGGAACTAGCCCTGCTTTCCCATTTGGAGGGCGGCATTCATGCCTGCCCTGAAGCTCCCTGACATTCCCGGCTCCCGACAGGCCAGTGAGCCCTGGAAGAATGCTTCGGGGAAAATTGTGAGTTTGCTCTCTCTCAACCAGGGGCTTCCGTGGCCGCGGTGGCGGTCCGCATGACAGGCTCTAGAGCTAAAGGGAACCTCAACGTGAGAACTCGCCTCCAGGTTAGGCCCTGAGTAGCCGTGCAGAAAGGGAGGCATGCAGCTCTTTCCAGGAGTTCTTAGTCGCTTTGCTTTAAAGGAAGTACACGTCCGGGGACTCCTAGGCCCCACGGGTGTGCATCATTTTCCCTCCAAGGTCACTGAGTGCCTCCAGACAGACACCTGTGGGCCGGCTGAGCAACGTCGAGGTCCACTGGTTGATTCCCTCGGAGGACCCCTGAGCGTGCCGGGTGCTGGGCAACCACACCCTGCGCGTTCCTTGAGGAGCGCTACATCTCCGGAGCCCTCGAACGCCCTCAGGACAGCATGGCTGGTGAGTGCCAAGTGCCCAGGAAGACTCTGTCATGGCCCTTGTGTGAGCTGCCATGAGAGAACGCTGTGCTTGGAACACTGCGAGGCCCGCCCTCGTACCTGAAGTCACTCCGCTGGAGGAGAGAGTCAGCCTCTTAGCACGCTGTGTGGCTCCCGGCACACCCAGCGTGAACCCGTGCCTGGAAGTACGGCCCTGATTTGCCGTGCAGAAGCGGAGGCGTGCTGCAGCTTCCAGGAGGCGGTGGCCTCTGCCCTGCATACCTTGAACGGCAGCACAGCTTTCTGGACACCTGGGAGGCTAGTCGGGGCACCCTGTTCCCGGCAGGAACACTGAGTAACCCCAGGCGCACTTGGGTGTGCTAAGCAACATCCGGGCCCGTAGCCCTTTAGAGCCCCTCTGCGCACGCCGAGCATAGGGAAACGCACTGCCCTCTCTTTTGGAGCAGCTTGGTTTCCTCAGCACTCGCACACGTTCACGAACACCGTTCTGGCACATCCCACATGACGCGGAGGTCTTACGCGTTGCCCCAATCGGAGCTGCGCTCAGAGTAACCCTCGTCTTCGCATTCCATCCAGGACCTCCTGACTGAAGGCACCGTGCCTCCTAGAGGACGGCGGCTTGGGTTCTTACTGCCATGAAAGTCCTGTTCCTTCTTTGGCACCGCCGGCAGCCCCAGGCCCAGAGGAGCAGCTACGGCGTTCCTTGGTTGAGACCGTTCGCTGGATGCGGGACTCCCTACTTCGATAAGTTGACTCAGGGAAGGAAACACAGGGCAACCGGTGTCTCTTGGGACGCCTTAGAAACCACGGGGATGTACGCTGAGTGTGCCCATGAAAACGGGGGCCTGCTGGAACTAGCCCTGCTTTCCCATTTGGAGGGCGGCATTCATGCCTGCCTTGAAGCTCCCTGAGATTCCCGGCTCCCGACAGGCCAGTGAGCCCTGGAAGAATGCTTCGGGGAAAATTGTGAGTTTGCTCTCTCTCAACCAGGGGCTTCCGTGGCCGCGGTGGCGGTCCGCATGACAGGCTCTAGAGCTAAAGGGAACCTCAACGTGAGAACTCGCCTCCAGGTTAGGCCCTGAGTAGCCGTGCAGAAAGGGAGGCATGCAGCTCTTTCCAGGAGTTCGTAGTCGCTTTGCTTTAAAGGAAGTACACGTCCGGGGACTCCTAGGCCCCACGGGTGTGCATCATTTTCCCTCCAAGGTCACTGAGTGCCTCCAGACAGACACCTGTGGGCCGGCTGAGCAACGTCGAGGTCCACTGGTTGATTGCCTCGGAGGACCCCTGAGCGTGCCGGGTGCTGGGCAACCACACCCTGCGCGTTCCTTGAGGAGCGCTACATCTCCGGAGCCCTCGAACGCCCTCAGGACAGCATGGCTGGTGAGTGCCAAGTGCCCAGGAAGACTCTGTCATGGCCCTTGTGTGAGCTGCCATGAGAGAACGCTGTGCTTGGAACACTGCGAGGCCCGCCCTCGTACCTGAAGTCACTCCGCTGGAGGAGAGAGTCAGCCTCTTAGCACGCTGTGTGGCTCCCGGCACACCCAGCGTGAACCCGTGCCTGGAAGTAAGGCCCTGATTTGCCGTGCAGAAGCGGAGGCGTGCTGCAGCTTCCAGGAGGCGGTGGCCTCTGCCCTGCATACCTTGAACGGCAGCACAGCTTTCTGGACACCTGGGAGGCTAGCCGGGGCACCCTGTTCCCGGCAGGAACACTGAGTAACCCCAGGCGCACCTGGGTCTGCTGAGCAACATCCGGGCCCGTAGCCCTTTAGAGCCCCTCTGCGCACGCCGAGCGTAGGGAAACGCACTGCCCTCTCTTTTGGAGCAGCTTGGTTTCCTCAGCACTCGCACACGTTCACGAACACCGTTCTGGCACATCCCACATGGCGCGGAGGTCTTACGCGTTGCCCCAATCGGAGCTGCGCTCAGAGTAACCCTCGTCTTCGCATTCCATCCAGGACCTCCTGACTGAAGGCACCGTGCCTCCTAGAGGACGGCGGCTTGGGTTCTTACTGCCATGCAAGTCCTGTTCCTTCTTTGGCACCGCCGGCAGCCCCAGGCCCAGAGGAGCAGCTACGGCGTTCCTTGGTTGAGACCGTTCGCTGGATGCGGGACTCCCTACTTCGATAAGTTGACTCAGGGAAGGAAACACAGGGCAACCGGTGTCTCTTGGGACGCCTTAGAAACCACGGGGATGTACGCTGAGTGTGCCCATGAAAACGGGGGCCTGCTGGAACTAGCCCTGCTTTCCCATTTGGAGGGCGGCATTCATGCCTGCCTTGAAGCTCCCTGACATTCCCGGCTCCCGACAGGCCAGTGAGCCCTGGAAGAATGCTTCGGGGAAAATTGTGAGTTTGCTCTCTCTCAACCAGGGGCTTCCGTGGCCGCGGTGGCGGTCCGCATGACAGGCTCTAGAGCTAAAGGGAACCTCAACGTGAGAACTCGCCTCCAGGTTAGGCCCTGAGTAGCCGTGCAGAAAGGGAGGCATGCAGCTCTTTCCAGGAGTTCTTAGTCGCTTTGCTTTAAAGGAAGTACACGTCCGGGGACTCCTAGGCCCCACGGGTGTGCATCATTTTCTCTCCAAAGCCACTGAGTGCCTCCAGACAGACACCTGTGGGCCGGCTGAGCAACGTCGAGGTCCATTGGTTGATTCCCTCGGAGGACCCCTGAGCGTGCCGGGTGCTGGGCAACCACACCCTGCGCGTTCCTTGAGGAGCGCTACATCTCCGGAGCCCTCGAACGCCCTCAGGACAGCATGGCTGGTGAGTGCCAAGTGCCCAGGAAGACTCTGTCATGGCCCTTGTGTGAGCTGCCATGAGAGAACGCTGTGCTTGGAACACTGCGAGGCCCGCCCTCGTACCTGAAGTCACTCCGCTGGAGGAGAGAGTCAGCCTCTTAGCACGCTGTGTGGCTCCCGGCACACCCAGCGTGAACCCGTGCCTGGAAGTAAGGCCCTGATTTGCCGTGCAGAAGCGGAGGCGTGCTGCAGCTTCCAGGAGGCGGTGGCCTCTGCCCTGCATACCTTGAACGGCAGCACAGCTTTCTGGACACCTGGGAGGCTAGCCGGGGCACCCTGTTCCCGGCAAGAACACTGAGTAACCCCAGGCCCACCTGGGTCTGCTAAGCAACATCCGGGCCCGTAGCCCTTTAGAGCCCCTCTGCGCACGCCGAGCGTAGGGAAACGCACTGCCCTCTCTTTTGGAGCAGCTTGGTTTCCTCAGCACTCGCACACGTTCACGAACACCGTTCTGGCACATGCCACATGGCGCGGAGGTCTTACGCGTTGCCCCAATCGGAGCTGCGCTCAGAGTAACCCTCGTCTTCGCATTCCATCCAGGACCTCCTGACTGAAGGCACCGTGCCTCCTAGAGGACGGCGGCTTGGGTTCTTATGCCATGCAAGTCCTGTTCCTTCTTTGGCACCGCCGGCAGCCCCAGGCCCAGAGGAGCAGCTACGGCGTTCCTTGGTTGAGACCGTTCGCTGGATGCGGGACTCCCTACTTCGATAAGTTGACTCAGGGAAGGAAACACAGGGCAACCGGTGTCTCTTGGGACGCCTTAGAAACCACGGGGATGTACGCTGAGTGTGCCCATGAAAACGGGGGCCTGCTGGAACTAGCCCTGCTTTCCCATTTGGAGGGCGGCATTCATGCCTGCCCTGAAGCTCCCTGACATTCCCGGCTCCCGACAGGCCAGTGAGCCCTGGAAGAATGCTTCGGGGAAAATTGTGAGTTTGCTCTCTCTCAACCAGGGGCTTCCGTGGCCGCGGTGGCGGTCCGCATGACAGGCTCTAGAGCTAAAGGGAACCTCAACGTGAGAACTCGCCTCCAGGTTAGGCCCTGAGTAGCCGTGCAGAAAGGGAGGCATGCAGCTCTTTCCAGGAGTTCTTAGTCGCTTTGCTTTAAAGGAAGTACACGTCCGGGGACTCCTAGGCCCCACGGGTGTGCATCATTTTCCCTCCAAGGTCACTGAGTGCCTCCAGACAGACACCTGTGGGCCGGCTGAGCAACGTCGAGGTCCACTGGTTGATTCCCTCGGAGGACCCCTGAGCGTGCCGGGTGCTGGGCAACCACACCCTGCGCATTCCTTGAGGAGCGCTACATCTCCGGAGCCCTCGAACGCCCTCAGGACAGCATGGCTGGTGAGTGCCAAGTGCCCAGGAAGACTCTGTCATGGCCCTTGTGTGAGCTGCCATGAGAGAACGCTGTGCTTGGAACACTGCGAGGCCCGCCCTCGTACCTGAAGTCACTCCGCTGGAGGAGAGAGTCAGCCTCTTAGCACGCTGTGTGGCTCCCGGCACACCCAGCGTGAACCCGTGCCTGGAAGTACGGCCCTGATTTGCCGTGCAGAAGCGGAGGCGTGCTGCAGCTTCCAGGAGGCGGTGGCCTCTGCCCTGCATACCTTGAACGGCAGCACAGCTTTCTGGACACCTGGGAGGCTAGCCGGGGCACCCTGTTCCCGGCAGGAACACTGAGTAACCCCAGGCGCACTTGGGTGTGCTAAGCAACATCCGGGCCCGTAGCCCTTTAGAGCCCCTCTGCGCACGCCGAGCATAGGGAAACGCACTGCCCTCTCTTTTGGAGCAGCTTGGTTTCCTCAGCACTCGCACACGTTCACGAACACCGTTCTGGCACATCCCACATGACGCGGAGGTCTTACGCGTTGCCCCAATCGGAGCTGCGCTCAGAGTAACCCTCGTCTTCGCATTCCATCCAGGACCTCCTGACTGAAGGCACCGTGCCTCCTAGAGGACGGCGGCTTGGGTTCTTACTGCCATGAAAGTCCTGTTCCTTCTTTGGCACCGCCGGCAGCCCCAGGCCCAGAGGAGCAGCTACGGCGTTCCTTGGTTGAGACCGTTCGCTGGATGCGGGACTCCCTACTTCGATAAGTTGACTCAGGGAAGGAAACACAGGGCAACCGGTGTCTCTTGGGACGCCTTAGAAACCACGGGGATGTACGCTGAGTGTGCCCATGAAAACGGGGGCCTGCTGGAACTAGCCCTGCTTTCCCATTTGTAGGGCGGCATTCATGCCTGCCCTGAAGCTCCCTGACATTCCCGGCTCCCGACAGGCCAGTGAGCCCTGGAAGAATGCTTCGGGGAAAATTGTGAGTTTGCTCTCTCTCAACCAGGGGCTTCCGTGGCCGCGGTGGCGGTCCGCATGACAGGCTCTAGAGCTAAAGGGAACCTCAACGTGAGAACTCGCCTCCAGGTTAGGCCCTGAGTAGCCGTGCAGAAAGGGAGGCATGCAGCTCTTTCCAGGAGTTCTTAGTCGCTTTGCTTTAAAGGAAGTACACGTCCGGGGACTCCTAGGCCCCACGGGTGTGCATCATTTTCCCTCCAAGGTCACTGAGTGCCTCCAGACAGACACCTGTGGGCCGGCTGAGCAACGTCGAGGTCCATTGGTTGATTCCCTCGGTGGACCCCTGAGCGTGCCGGGTGCTGGGCAACCACACCCTGCGCGTTCCTTGAGGAGCGCTACATCTCCGGAGCCCTCGAACGCCCTCAGGACAGCATGGCTTTTGAGTGCCAAGTGCCCAGGAAGACTCTGTCATGGCCGTTGTGTGAGCTGCCATGAGAGAACGCTGTGCTTGGAACACTGCGAGGCCCGCCCTCGTACCTGAAGTCACTCCGCTGGAGGAGAGAGTCAGCCTCTTAGCACGCTGTGTGGCTCCCGGCACACCCAGCGTGAACCCGTGCCTGGAAGTAAGGCCCTGATTTGCCGTGCAGAAGCGGAGGCGTGCTGCAGCTTCCAGGAGGCGGTGGCCTCTGCCCTGCATACCTTGAACGGCAGCACAGCTTTCTGGACACCTGGGAGGCTAGCCGGGGCACCCTGTTCCCGGCAGGAACACTGAGTAACCCCAGGCGCACCTGGGTCTGCTAAGCAACATCCGGGCCCGTAGCCCTTTAGAGCCCCTCTGCGCACGCCGAGCGTAGGGAAACGCACTGCCCTCTCTTTTGGAGCAGCTTGGTTTCCTCAGCACTCGCACACGTTCACGAACACCGTTCTGGCACATCCCACATGGCGCGGAGGTCTTACGCGTTGCCCCAATCGGAGCTGCGCTCAGAGTAACCCTCGTCTTCGCATTCCATCCAGGACCTCCTGACTGAAGGCACCGTGCCTCCTAGAGGACGGCGGCTTGGGTTCTTACTGCCATGCAAGTCCTGTTCCTTCTTTGGCACCGCCGGCAGCCCCAGGCCCAGAGGAGCAGCTACAGCGTTCCTTGGTTGAGACCGTTCGCTGGATGCGGGACTCCCTACTTCGATAAGTTGACTCAGGGAAGGAAACACAGGGCAACCGGTGTCTCTTGGGACGCCTTAGAAACCACGGGGATGTACGCTGAGTGTGCCCATGAAAACGGGGGCCTGCTGGAACTAGCCCTGCTTTCCCATTTGGAGGGCGGCATTCATGCCTGCCTTGAAGCTCCCTGACATTCCCGGCTCCAGACAGGCCAGTGAGCCCTGGAAGAATGCTTCGGGGAAAATTGTGAGTTTGCTCTCTCTCAACCAGGGGCTTCCGTGGCCGCGGTGGCGGTCCGCATGACAGGCTCTAGAGCTAAAGGGAACCTCAACGTGAGAACTCGCCTCCAGGTTAGGCCCTGAGTAGCCGTGCAGAAAGGGAGGCATGCAGCTCTTTCCAGGAGTTCGTAGTCGCTTTGCTTTAAAGGAAGTACACGTCCGGGGACTCCTAGGCCCCACGGGTGTGCATCATTTTCCCTCCAAGGCCACTGAGTGCCTCCAGACAGACACCTGTGGGCCGGCTGAGCAACGTCGAGGTCCATTGGTTGATTCCCTCGGTGGACCCCTGAGCGTGCCGGGTGCTGGGCAACCACACCCTGCGCGTTCCTTGAGGAGCGCTACATCTCCGGAGCCCTCGAACGCCCTCAGGACAGCATGGCTTTTGAGTGCCAAGTGCCCAGGAAGACTCTGTCATGGCCGTTGTGTGAGCTGCCATGAGAGAACGCTGTGCTTGGAACACTGCGAGGCCCGCCCTCGTACCTGAAGTCACTCCGCTGGAGGAGAGAGTCAGCCTCTTAGCACGCTGTGTGGCTCCCGGCACACCCAGCGTGAACCCGTGCCTGGAAGTAAGGCCCTGATTTGCCGTGCAGAAGCGGAGGCGTGCTGCAGCTTCCAGGAGGCGGTGGCCTCTGCCCTGCATACCTTGAACGGCAGCACAGCTTTCTGGACACCTGGGAGGCTAGCCGGGGCACCCTGTTCCCGGCAGGAACACTGAGTAACCCCAGGCGCACCTGGGTCTGCTAAGCAACATCCGGGCCCGTAGCCCTTTAGAGCCCCTCTGCGCACGCCGAGCGTAGGGAAACGCACTGCCCTCTCTTTTGGAGCAGCTTGGTTTCCTCAGCACTCGCACACGTTCACGAACACCGTTCTGGCACATCCCACATGGCGCGGAGGTCTTACGCGTTGCCCCAATCGGAGCTGCGCTCAGAGTAACCCTCGTCTTCGCATTCCATCCAGGACCTCCTGACTGAAGGCACCGTGCCTCCTAGAGGACGGCGGCTTGGGTTCTTACTGCCATGCAAGTCCTGTTCCTTCTTTGGCACCGCCGGCAGCCCCAGGCCCAGAGGAGCAGCTACGGCGTTCCTTGGTTGAGACCGTTCGCTGGATGCGGGACTCCCTACTTCGATAAGTTGACTCAGGGAAGGAAACACAGGGCAACCGGTGTCTCTTGGGACGCCTTAGAAACCACGGGGATGTACGCTGAGTGTGCCCATGAAAACGGGGGCCTGCTGGAACTAGCCCTGCTTTCCCATTTGGAGGGCGGCATTCATGCCTGCCTTGAAGCTCCCTGACATTCCCGGCTCCCGACAGGCCAGTGAGCCCTGGAAGAATGCTTCGGGGAAAATTGTGAGTTTGCTCTCTCTCAACCAGGGGCTTCCGTGGCCGCGGTGGCGGTCCGCATGACAGGCTCTAGAGCTAAAGGGAACCTCAACGTGAGAACTCGCCTCCAGGTTAGGCCCTGAGTAGCCGTGCAGAAAGGGAGGCATGCAGCTCTTTCCAGGAGTTCTTAGTCGCTTTGCTTTAAAGGAAGTACACGTCCGGGGACTCCTAGGCCCCACGGGTGTGCATCATTTTCCCTCCAAGGCCACTGAGTGCCTCCAGACAGACACCTGTGGGCCGGCTGAGCAACGTCGAGGTCCATTGGTTGATTCCCTCGGAGGACCCCTGAGCGTGCCGGGTGCTGGGCAACCACACCCTGCGCGTTCCTTGAGGAGCGCTACATCTCCGGAGCCCTCGAACGCCCTCAGGACAGCATGGCTGGTGAGTGCCAAGTGCCCAGGAAGACTCTGTCATGGCCCTTGTGTGAGCTGCCATGAGAGAACGCTGTGCTTGGAACACTGCGAGGCCCGCCCTCGTACCTGAAGTCACTCCGCTGGAGGAGAGAGTCAGCCTCTTAGCACGCTGTGTG
The DNA here is from genome assembly GCF_963455315.2 of Globicephala melas. Taxonomy (NCBI): domain Eukaryota; kingdom Metazoa; phylum Chordata; class Mammalia; order Artiodactyla; family Delphinidae; genus Globicephala; species Globicephala melas. The sequence goes on along the minus strand of NW_027207445.1, from coordinate 178,559 downwards.
GCTCCCGGCACACCCAGCGTGAACCCGTGCCTGGAAGTAAGGCCCTGATTTGCCGTGCAGAAGCGGAGGCGTGCTGCAGCTTCCAGGAGGCGGTGGCCTCTGCCCTGCATACCTTGAACGGCAGCACAGCTTTCTGGACACCTGGGAGGCTAGCCGGGGCACCCTGTTCCCGGCAGGAACACTGAGTAACCCCAGGCGCACCTGGGTCTGCTAAGCAACATCCGGGCCCGTAGCCCTTTAGAGCCCCTCTGCGCACGCCGAGCGTAGGGAAACGCACTGCCCTCTCTTTTGGAGCAGCTTGGTTTCCTCAGCACTCGCACACGTTCACGAACACCGTTCTGGCACATGCCACATGGCGCGGAGGTCTTACGCGTTGCCCCAATCGGAGCTGCGCTCAGAGTAACCCTCGTCTTCGCATTCCATCCAGGACCTCCTGACTGAAGGCACCGTGCCTCCTAGAGGACGGCGGCTTGGGTTCTTATGCCATGCAAGTCCTGTTCCTTCTTTGGCACCGCCGGCAGCCCCAGGCCCAGAGGAGCAGCTACGGCGTTCCTTGGTTGAGACCGTTCGCTGGATGCGGGACTCCCTACTTCGATAAGTTGACTCAGGGAAGGAAACACAGGGCAACCGGTGTCTCTTGGGACGCCTTAGAAACCACGGGGATGTACGCTGAGTGTGCCCATGAAAACGGGGGCCTGCTGGAACTAGCCCTGCTTTCCCATTTGGAGGGCGGCATTCATGCCTGCCCTGAAGCTCCCTGACATTCCCGGCTCCCGACAGGCCAGTGAGCCCTGGAAGAATGCTTCGGGGAAAATTGTGAGTTTGCTCTCTCTCAACCAGGGGCTTCCGTGGCCGCGGTGGCGGTCCGCATGACAGGCTCTAGAGCTAAAGGGAACCTCAACGTGAGAACTCGCCTCCAGGTTAGGCCCTGAGTAGCCGTGCAGAAAGGGAGGCATGCAGCTCTTTCCAGGAGTTCTTAGTCGCTTTGCTTTAAAGGAAGTACACGTCCGGGGACTCCTAGGCCCCACGGGTGTGCATCATTTTCCCTCCAAGGTCACTGAGTGCCTCCAGACAGACACCTGTGGGCCGGCTGAGCAACGTCGAGGTCCACTGGTTGATTCCCTCGGAGGACCCCTGAGCGTGCCGGGTGCTGGGCAACCACACCCTGCGCGTTCCTTGAGGAGCGCTACATCTCCGGAGCCCTCGAACGCCCTCAGGACAGCATGGCTGGTGAGTGCCAAGTGCCCAGGAAGACTCTGTCATGGCCCTTGTGTGAGCTGCCATGAGAGAACGCTGTGCTTGGAACACTGCGAGGCCCGCCCTCGTACCTGAAGTCACTCCGCTGGAGGAGAGAGTCAGCCTCTTAGCACGCTGTGTGGCTCCCGGCACACCCAGCGTGAACCCGTGCCTGGAAGTACGGCCCTGATTTGCCGTGCAGAAGCGGAGGCGTGCTGCAGCTTCCAGGAGGCGGTGGCCTCTGCCCTGCATACCTTGAACGGCAGCACAGCTTTCTGGACACCTGGGAGGCTAGCCGGGGCACCCTGTTCCCGGCAGGAACACTGAGTAACCCCAGGCGCACCTGGGTCTGCTAAGCAACATCCGGGCCCGTAGCCCTTTAGAGCCCCTCTGCGCACGCCGAGCGTAGGGAAACGCACTGCCCTCTCTTTTGGAGCAGCTTGGTTTCCTCAGCACTCGCACACGTTCACGAACACCGTTCTGGCACATCCCACATGGCGCGGAGGTCTTACGCGTTGCCCCAATCGGAGCTGCGCTCAGAGTAACCCTCGTCTTCGCATTCCATCCAGGACCTCCTGACTGAAGGCACCGTGCCTCCTAGAGGACGGCGGCTTGGGTTCTTACTGCCATGCAAGTCCTGTTCCTTCTTTGGCACCGCCGGCAGCCCCAGGCCCAGAGGAGCAGCTACGGCGTTCCTTGGTTGAGACCGTTCGCTGGATGCGGGACTCCCTACTTCGATAAGTTGACTCAGGGAAGGAAACACAGGGCAACCGGTGTCTCTTGGGACGCCTTAGAAACCACGGGGATGTACGCTGAGTGTGCCCATGAAAACGGGGGCCTGCTGGAACTAGCCCTGCTTTCCCATTTGGAGGGCGGCATTCATGCCTGCCTTGAAGCTCCCTGACATTCCCGGCTCCCGACAGGCCAGTGAGCCCTGGAAGAATGCTTCGGGGAAAATTGTGAGTTTGCTCTCTCTCAACCAGGGGCTTCCGTGGCCGCGGTGGCGGTCCGCATGACAGGCTCTAGAGCTAAAGGGAACCTCAACGTGAGAACTCGCCTCCAGGTTAGGCCCTGAGTAGCCGTGCAGAAAGGGAGGCATGCAGCTCTTTCCAGGAGTTCTTAGTCGCTTTGCTTTAAAGGAAGTACACGTCCGGGGACTCCTAGGCCCCACGGGTGTGCATCATTTTCCCTCCAAGGCCACTGAGTGCCTCCAGACAGACACCTGTGGGCCGGCTGAGCAACGTCGAGGTCCATTGGTTGATTCCCTCGGAGGACCCCTGAGCGTGCCGGGTGCTGGGCAACCACACCCTGCGCGTTCCTTGAGGAGCGCTACATCTCCGGAGCCCTCGAACGCCCTCAGGACAGCATGGCTGGTGAGTGCCAAGTGCCCAGGAAGACTCTGTCATGGCCCTTGTGTGAGCTGCCATGAGAGAACGCTGTGCTTGGAACACTGCGAGGCCCGCCCTCGTACCTGAAGTCACTCCGCTGGAGGAGAGAGTCAGCCTCTTAGCACGCTGTGTGGCTCCCGGCACACCCAGCGTGAACCCGTGCCTGGAAGTAAGGCCCTGATTTGCCGTGCAGAAGCGGAGGCGTGCTGCAGCTTCCAGGAGGCGGTGGCCTCTGCCCTGCATACCTTGAACGGCAGCACAGCTTTCTGGACACCTGGGAGGCTAGCCGGGGCACCCTGTTCCCGGCAGGAACACTGAGTAACCCCAGGCGCACCTGGGTCTGCTAAGCAACATCCGGGCCCGTAGCCCTTTAGAGCCCCTCTGCGCACGCCGAGCGTAGGGAAACGCACTGCCCTCTCTTTTGGAGCAGCTTGGTTTCCTCAGCACTCGCACACGTTCACGAACACCGTTCTGGCACATGCCACATGGCGCGGAGGTCTTACGCGTTGCCCCAATCGGAGCTGCGCTCAGAGTAACCCTCGTCTTCGCATTCCATCCAGGACCTCCTGACTGAAGGCACCGTGCCTCCTAGAGGACGGCGGCTTGGGTTCTTATGCCATGCAAGTCCTGTTCCTTCTTTGGCACCGCCGGCAGCCCCAGGCCCAGAGGAGCAGCTACGGCGTTCCTTGGTTGAGACCGTTCGCTGGATGCGGGACTCCCTACTTCGATAAGTTGACTCAGGGAAGGAAACACAGGGCAACCGGTGTCTCTTGGGACGCCTTAGAAACCACGGGGATGTACGCTGAGTGTGCCCATGAAAACGGGGGCCTGCTGGAACTAGCCCTGCTTTCCCATTTGGAGGGCGGCATTCATGCCTGCCCTGAAGCTCCCTGACATTCCCGGCTCCCGACAGGCCAGTGAGCCCTGGAAGAATGCTTCGGGGAAAATTGTGAGTTTGCTCTCTCTCAACCAGGGGCTTCCGTGGCCGCGGTGGCGGTCCGCATGACAGGCTCTAGAGCTAAAGGGAACCTCAACGTGAGAACTCGCCTCCAGGTTAGGCCCTGAGTAGCCGTGCAGAAAGGGAGGCATGCAGCTCTTTCCAGGAGTTCTTAGTCGCTTTGCTTTAAAGGAAGTACACGTCCGGGGACTCCTAGGCCCCACGGGTGTGCATCATTTTCCCTCCAAGGTCACTGAGTGCCTCCAGACAGACACCTGTGGGCCGGCTGAGCAACGTCGAGGTCCACTGGTTGATTCCCTCGGAGGACCCCTGAGCGTGCCGGGTGCTGGGCAACCACACCCTGCGCGTTCCTTGAGGAGCGCTACATCTCCGGAGCCCTCGAACGCCCTCAGGACAGCATGGCTGGTGAGTGCCAAGTGCCCAGGAAGACTCTGTCATGGCCCTTGTGTGAGCTGCCATGAGAGAACGCTGTGCTTGGAACACTGCGAGGCCCGCCCTCGTACCTGAAGTCACTCCGCTGGAGGAGAGAGTCAGCCTCTTAGCACGCTGTGTGGCTCCCGGCACACCCAGCGTGAACCCGTGCCTGGAAGTACGGCCCTGATTTGCCGTGCAGAAGCGGAGGCGTGCTGCAGCTTCCAGGAGGCGGTGGCCTCTGCCCTGCATACCTTGAACGGCAGCACAGCTTTCTGGACACCTGGGAGGCTAGCCGGGGCACCCTGTTCCCGGCAGGAACACTGAGTAACCCCAGGCGCACCTGGGTCTGCTAAGCAACATCCGGGCCCGTAGCCCTTTAGAGCCCCTCTGCGCACGCCGAGCGTAGGGAAACGCACTGCCCTCTCTTTTGGAGCAGCTTGGTTTCCTCAGCACTCGCACACGTTCACGAACACCGTTCTGGCACATGCCACATGGCGCGGAGGTCTTACGCGTTGCCCCAATCGGAGCTGCGCTCAGAGTAACCCTCGTCTTCGCATTCCATCCAGGACCTCCTGACTGAAGGCACCGTGCCTCCTAGAGGACGGCGGCTTGGGTTCTTATGCCATGCAAGTCCTGTTCCTTCTTTGGCACCGCCGGCAGCCCCAGGCCCAGAGGAGCAGCTACGGCGTTCCTTGGTTGAGACCGTTCGCTGGATGCGGGACTCCCTACTTCGATAAGTTGACTCAGGGAAGGAAACACAGGGCAACCGGTGTCTCTTGGGACGCCTTAGAAACCACGGGGATGTACGCTGAGTGTGCCCATGAAAACGGGGGCCTGCTGGAACTAGCCCTGCTTTCCCATTTGGAGGGCGGCATTCATGCCTGCCCTGAAGCTCCCTGACATTCCCGGCTCCCGACAGGCCAGTGAGCCCTGGAAGAATGCTTCGGGGAAAATTGTGAGTTTGCTCTCTCTCAACCAGGGGCTTCCGTGGCCGCGGTGGCGGTCCGCATGACAGGCTCTAGAGCTAAAGGGAACCTCAACGTGAGAACTCGCCTCCAGGTTAGGCCCTGAGTAGCCGTGCAGAAAGGGAGGCATGCAGCTCTTTCCAGGAGTTCTTAGTCGCTTTGCTTTAAAGGAAGTACACGTCCGGGGACTCCTAGGCCCCACGGGTGTGCATCATTTTCCCTCCAAGGTCACTGAGTGCCTCCAGACAGACACCTGTGGGCCGGCTGAGCAACGTCGAGGTCCACTGGTTGATTCCCTCGGAGGACCCCTGAGCGTGCCGGGTGCTGGGCAACCACACCCTGCGCGTTCCTTGAGGAGCGCTACATCTCCGGAGCCCTCGAACGCCCTCAGGACAGCATGGCTGGTGAGTGCCAAGTGCCCAGGAAGACTCTGTCATGGCCCTTGTGTGAGCTGCCATGAGAGAACGCTGTGCTTGGAACACTGCGAGGCCCGCCCTCGTACCTGAAGTCACTCCGCTGGAGGAGAGAGTCAGCCTCTTAGCACGCTGTGTGGCTCCCGGCACACCCAGCGTGAACCCGTGCCTGGAAGTACGGCCCTGATTTGCCGTGCAGAAGCGGAGGCGTGCTGCAGCTTCCAGGAGGCGGTGGCCTCTGCCCTGCATACCTTGAACGGCAGCACAGCTTTCTGGACACCTGGGAGGCTAGCCGGGGCACCCTGTTCCCGGCAGGAACACTGAGTAACCCCAGGCGCACTTGGGTGTGCTAAGCAACATCCGGGCCCGTAGCCCTTTAGAGCCCCTCTGCGCACGCCGAGCATAGGGAAACGCACTGCCCTCTCTTTTGGAGCAGCTTGGTTTCCTCAGCACTCGCACACGTTCACGAACACCGTTCTGGCACATCCCACATGACGCGGAGGTCTTACGCGTTGCCCCAATCGGAGCTGCGCTCAGAGTAACCCTCGTCTTCGCATTCCATCCAGGACCTCCTGACTGAAGGCACCGTGCCTCCTAGAGGACGGCGGCTTGGGTTCTTACTGCCATGAAAGTCCTGTTCCTTCTTTGGCACCGCCGGCAGCCCCAGGCCCAGAGGAGCAGCTACGGCGTTCCTTGGTTGAGACCGTTCGCTGGATGCGGGACTCCCTACTTCGATAAGTTGACTCAGGGAAGGAAACACAGGGCAACCGGTGTCTCTTGGGACGCCTTAGAAACCACGGGGATGTACGCTGAGTGTGCCCATGAAAACGGGGGCCTGCTGGAACTAGCCCTGCTTTCCCATTTGGAGGGCGGCATTCATGCCTGCCTTGAAGCTCCCTGAGATTCCCGGCTCCCGACAGGCCAGTGAGCCCTGGAAGAATGCTTCGGGGAAAATTGTGAGTTTGCTCTCTCTCAACCAGGGGCTTCCGTGGCCGCGGTGGCGGTCCGCATGACAGGCTCTAGAGCTAAAGGGAACCTCAACGTGAGAACTCGCCTCCAGGTTAGGCCCTGAGTAGCCGTGCAGAAAGGGAGGCATGCAGCTCTTTCCAGGAGTTCGTAGTCGCTTTGCTTTAAAGGAAGTACACGTCCGGGGACTCCTAGGCCCCACGGGTGTGCATCATTTTCCCTCCAAGGTCACTGAGTGCCTCCAGACAGACACCTGTGGGCCGGCTGAGCAACGTCGAGGTCCACTGGTTGATTGCCTCGGAGGACCCCTGAGCGTGCCGGGTGCTGGGCAACCACACCCTGCGCGTTCCTTGAGGAGCGCTACATCTCCGGAGCCCTCGAACGCCCTCAGGACAGCATGGCTGGTGAGTGCCAAGTGCCCAGGAAGACTCTGTCATGGCCCTTGTGTGAGCTGCCATGAGAGAACGCTGTGCTTGGAACACTGCGAGGCCCGCCCTCGTACCTGAAGTCACTCCGCTGGAGGAGAGAGTCAGCCTCTTAGCACGCTGTGTGGCTCCCGGCACACCCAGCGTGAACCCGTGCCTGGAAGTAAGGCCCTGATTTGCCGTGCAGAAGCGGAGGCGTGCTGCAGCTTCCAGGAGGCGGTGGCCTCTGCCCTGCATACCTTGAACGGCAGCACAGCTTTCTGGACACCTGGGAGGCTAGCCGGGGCACCCTGTTCCCGGCAGGAACACTGAGTAACCCCAGGCGCACCTGGGTCTGCTGAGCAACATCCGGGCCCGTAGCCCTTTAGAGCCCCTCTGCGCACGCCGAGCGTAGGGAAACGCACTGCCCTCTCTTTTGGAGCAGCTTGGTTTCCTCAGCACTCGCACACGTTCACGAACACCGTTCTGGCACATCCCACATGGCGCGGAGGTCTTACGCGTTGCCCCAATCGGAGCTGCGCTCAGAGTAACCCTCGTCTTCGCATTCCATCCAGGACCTCCTGACTGAAGGCACCGTGCCTCCTAGAGGACGGCGGCTTGGGTTCTTACTGCCATGCAAGTCCTGTTCCTTCTTTGGCACCGCCGGCAGCCCCAGGCCCAGAGGAGCAGCTACGGCGTTCCTTGGTTGAGACCGTTCGCTGGATGCGGGACTCCCTACTTCGATAAGTTGACTCAGGGAAGGAAACACAGGGCAACCGGTGTCTCTTGGGACGCCTTAGAAACCACGGGGATGTACGCTGAGTGTGCCCATGAAAACGGGGGCCTGCTGGAACTAGCCCTGCTTTCCCATTTGGAGGGCGGCATTCATGCCTGCCCTGAAGCTCCCTGACATTCCCGGCTCCCGACAGGCCAGTGAGCCCTGGAAGAATGCTTCGGGGAAAATTGTGAGTTTGCTCTCTCTCAACCAGGGGCTTCCGTGGCCGCGGTGGCGGTCCGCATGACAGGCTCTAGAGCTAAAGGGAACCTCAACGTGAGAACTCGCCTCCAGGTTAGGCCCTGAGTAGCCGTGCAGAAAGGGAGGCATGCAGCTCTTTCCAGGAGTTCTTAGTCGCTTTGCTTTAAAGGAAGTACACGTCCGGGGACTCCTAGGCCCCACGGGTGTGCATCATTTTCTCTCCAAAGCCACTGAGTGCCTCCAGACAGACACCTGTGGGCCGGCTGAGCAACGTCGAGATCCATTGGTTGATTCCCTCGGAGGACCCCTGAGCGTGCCGGGTGCTGGGCAACCACACCCTGCGCGTTCCTTGAGGAGCGCTACATCTCCGGAGCCCTCGAACGCCCTCAGGACAGCATGGCTGGTGAGTGCCAAGTGCCCAGGAAGACTCTGTCATGGCCCTTGTGTGAGCTGCCATGAGAGAACGCTGTGCTTGGAACACTGCGAGGCCCGCCCTCGTACCTGAAGTCACTCCGCTGGAGGAGAGAGTCAGCCTCTTAGCACGCTGTGTGGCTCCCGGCACACCCAGCGTGAACCCGTGCCTGGAAGTAAGGCCCTGATTTGCCGTGCAGAAGCGGAGGCGTGCTGCAGCTTCCAGGAGGCGGTGGCCTCTGCCCTGCATACCTTGAACGGCAGCACAGCTTTCTGGACACCTGGGAGGCTAGCCGGGGCACCCTGTTCCCGGCAGGAACACTGAGTAACCCCAGGCGCACCTGGGTCTGCTAAGCAACATCCGGGCCCGTGGCCCTTTAGAGCCCCTCTGCGCACGCCGAGCGTAGGGAAACGCACTGCCCTCTCTTTTGGAGCAGCTTGGTTTCCTCAGCACTCGCACACGTTCACGAACACCGTTCTGGCACATGCCACATGGCGCGGAGGTCTTACGCGTTGCCCCAATCGGAGCTGCGCTCAGAGTAACCCTCGTCTTCGCATTCCATCCAGGACCTCCTGACTGAAGGCACCGTGCCTCCTAGAGGACGGCGGCTTGGGTTCTTACTGCCATGCAAGTCCTGTTCCTTCTTTGGCACCGCCGGCAGCCCCAGGCCCAGAGGAGCAGCTACGGCGTTCCTTGGTTGAGACCGTTCGCTGGATGCGGGACTCCCTACTTCGATAAGTTGACTCAGGGAAGGAAACACAGGGCAACCGGTGTCTCTTGGGACGCCTTAGAAACCACGGGGATGTACGCTGAGTGTGCCCATGAAAACGGGGGCCTGCTGGAACTAGCCCTGCTTTCCCATTTGGAGGGCGGCATTCATGCCTGCCCTGAAGCTCCCTGACATTCCCGGCTCCCGACAGGCCAGTGAGCCCTGGAAGAATGCTTCGGGGAAAATTGTGAGTTTGCTCTCTCTCAACCAGGGGCTTCCGTGGCCGCGGTGGCGGTCCGCATGACAGGCTCTAGAGCTAAAGGGAACCTCAACGTGAGAACTCGCCTCCAGGTTAGGCCCTGAGTAGCCGTGCAGAAAGGGAGGCATGCAGCTCTTTCCAGGAGTTCTTAGTCGCTTTGCTTTAAAGGAAGTACACGTCCGGGGACTCCTAGGCCCCACGGGTGTGCATCATTTTCCCTCCAAGGCCACTGAGTGCCTCCAGACAGACACCTGTGGGCCGGCTGAGCAACGTCGAGGTCCATTGGTTGATTCCCTCGGAGGACCCCTGAGCGTGCCGGGTGCTGGGCAACCACACCCTGCGCGTTCCTTGAGGAGCGCTACATCTCCGGAGCCCTCGAACGCCCTCAGGACAGCATGGCTGGTGAGTGCCAAGTGCCCAGGAAGACTCTGTCATGGCCCTTGTGTGAGCTGCCATGAGAGAACGCTGTGCTTGGAACACTGCGAGGCCCGCCCTCGTACCTGAAGTCACTCCGCTGGAGGAGAGAGTCAGCCTCTTAGCACGCTGTGTGGCTCCCGGCACACCCAGCGTGAACCCGTGCCTGGAAGTAAGGCCCTGATTTGCCGTGCAGAAGCGGAGGCGTGCTGCAGCTTCCAGGAGGCGGTGGCCTCTGCCCTGCATACCTTGAACGGCAGCACAGCTTTCTGGACACCTGGGAGGCTAGCCGGGGCACCCTGTTCCCGGCAAGAACACTGAGTAACCCCAGGCCCACCTGGGTCTGCTAAGCAACATCCGGGCCCGTAGCCCTTTAGAGCCCCTCTGCGCACGCCGAGCGTAGGGAAACGCACTGCCCTCTCTTTTGGAGCAGCTTGGTTTCCTCAGCACTCGCACACGTTCACGAACACCGTTCTGGCACATCCCACATGGCGCGGAGGTCTTACGCGTTGCCCCAATCGGAGCTGCGCTCAGAGTAACCCTCGTCTTCGCATTCCATCCAGGACCTCCTGACTGAAGGCACCGTGCCTCCTAGAGGACGGCGGCTTGGGTTCTTACTGCCATGCAAGTCCTGTTCCTTCTTTGGCACCGCCGGCAGCCCCAGGCCCAGAGGAGCAGCTACGGCGTTCCTTGGTTGAGACCGTTCGCTGGATGCGGGACTCCCTACTTCGATAAGTTGACTCAGGGAAGGAAACACAGGGCAACCGGTGTCTCTTGGGACGCCTTAGAAACCACGGGGATGTACGCTGAGTGTGCCCATGAAAACGGGGGCCTGCTGGAACTAGCCCTGCTTTCCCATTTGGAGGGCGGCATTCATGCCTGCCCTGAAGCTCCCTGACATTCCCGGCTCCCGACAGGCCAGTGAGCCCTGGAAGAATGCTTCGGGGAAAATTGTGAGTTTGCTCTCTCTCAACCAGGGGCTTCCGTGGCCGCGGTGGCGGTCCGCATGACAGGCTCTAGAGCTAAAGGGAACCTCAACGTGAGAACTCGCCTCCAGGTTAGGCCCTGAGTAGCCGTGCAGAAAGGGAGGCATGCAGCTCTTTCCAGGAGTTCTTAGTCGCTTTGCTTTAAAGGAAGTACACGTCCGGGGACTCCTAGGCCCCACGGGTGTGCATCATTTTCCCTCCAAGGTCACTGAGTGCCTCCAGACAGACACCTGTGGGCCGGCTGAGCAACGTCGAGGTCCATTGGTTGATTCCCTCGGAGGACCCCTGAGCGTGCCGGGTGCTGGGCAACCACACCCTGCGCGTTCCTTGAGGAGCGCTACATCTCCGGAGCCCTCGAACGCCCTCAGGACAGCATGGCTGGTGAGTGCCAAGTGCCCAGGAAGACTCTGTCATGGCCCTTGTGTGAGCTGCCATGAGAGAACGCTGTGCTTGGAACACTGCGAGGCCCGCCCTCGTACCTGAAGTCACTCCGCTGGAGGAGAGAGTCAGCCTCTTAGCACGCTGTGTGGCTCCCGGCACACCCAGCGTGAACCCGTGCCTGGAAGTAAGGCCCTGATTTGCCGTGCAGAAGCGGAGGCGTGCTGCAGCTTCCAGGAGGCGGTGGCCTCTGCCCTGCATACCTTGAACGGCAGCACAGCTTTCTGGACACCTGGGAGGCTAGCCGGGGCACCCTGTTCCCGGCAGGAACACTGAGTAACCCCAGGCCCACCTGGGTCTGCTAAGCAACATCCGGGCCCGTAGCCCTTTAGAGCCCCTCTGCGCACGCCGAGCGTAGGGAAACGCACTGCCCTCTCTTTTGGAGCAGCTTGGTTTCCTCAGCACTCGCACACGTTCACGAACACCGTTCTGGCACATGCCACATGGCGCGGAGGTCTTACGCGTTGCCCCAATCGGAGCTGCGCTCAGAGTAACCCTCGTCTTCGCATTCCATCCAGGACCTCCTGACTGAAGGCACCGTGCCTCCTAGAGGACGGCGGCTTGGGTTCTTACTGCCATGCAAGTCCTGTTCCTTCTTTGGCACCGCCGGCAGCCCCAGGCCCAGAGGAGCAGCTACGGCGTTCCTTGGTTGAGACCGTTCGCTGGATGCGGGACTCCCTACTTCGATAAGTTGACTCAGGGAAGGAAACACAGGGCAACCAGTGTCTCTTGGGACGCCTTAGAAACCACGGGGATGTACGCTGAGTGTGCCCATGAAAACGGGGGCCTGCTGGAACTAGCCCTGCTTTCCCATTTGTAGGGCGGCATTCATGCCTGCCCTGAAGCTCCCTGACATTCCCGGCTCCCGACAGGCCAGTGAGCCCTGGAAGAATGCTTCGGGGAAAATTGTGAGTTTGCTCTCTCTCAACCAGGGGCTTCCGTGGCCGCGGTGGCGGTCCGCATGACAGGCTCTAGAGCTAAAGGGAACCTCAACGTGAGAACTCGCCTCCAGGTTAGGCCCTGAGTAGCCGTGCAGAAAGGGAGGCATGCAGCTCTTTCCAGGAGTTCTTAGTCGCTTTGCTTTAAAGGAAGTACACGTCCGGGGACTCCTAGGCCCCACGGGTGTGCATCATTTTCCCTCCAAGGTCACTGAGTGCCTCCAGACAGACACCTGTGGGCCGGCTGAGCAACGTCGAGGTCCATTGGTTGATTCCCTCGGTGGACCCCTGAGCGTGCCGGGTGCTGGGCAACCACACCCTGCGCGTTCCTTGAGGAGCGCTACATCTCCGGAGCCCTCGAACGCCCTCAGGACAGCATGGCTTTTGAGTGCCAAGTGCCCAGGAAGACTCTGTCATGGCCGTTGTGTGAGCTGCCATGAGAGAACGCTGTGCTTGGAACACTGCGAGGCCCGCCCTCGTACCTGAAGTCACTCCGCTGGAGGAGAGAGTCAGCCTCTTAGCACGCTGTGTGGCTCCCGGCACACCCAGCGTGAACCCGTGCCTGGAAGTAAGGCCCTGATTTGCCGTGCAGAAGCGGAGGCGTGCTGCAGCTTCCAGGAGGCGGTGGCCTCTGCCCTGCATACCTTGAACGGCAGCACAGCTTTCTGGACACCTGGGAGGCTAGCCGGGGCACCCTGTTCCCGGCAGGAACACTGAGTAACCCCAGGCGCACCTGGGTCTGCTAAGCAACATCCGGGCCCGTAGCCCTTTAGAGCCCCTCTGCGCACGCCGAGCGTAGGGAAACGCACTGCCCTCTCTTTTGGAGCAGCTTGGTTTCCTCAGCACTCGCACACGTTCACGAACACCGTTCTGGCACATCCCACATGGCGCGGAGGTCTTACGCGTTGCCCCAATCGGAGCTGCGCTCAGAGTAACCCTCGTCTTCGCATTCCATCCAGGACCTCCTGACTGAAGGCACCGTGCCTCCTAGAGGACGGCGGCTTGGGTTCTTACTGCCATGCAAGTCCTGTTCCTTCTTTGGCACCGCCGGCAGCCCCAGGCCCAGAGGAGCAGCTACAGCGTTCCTTGGTTGAGACCGTTCGCTGGATGCGGGACTCCCTACTTCGATAAGTTGACTCAGGGAAGGAAACACAGGGCAACCGGTGTCTCTTGGGACGCCTTAGAAACCACGGGGATGTACGCTGAGTGTGCCCATGAAAACGGGGGCCTGCTGGAACTAGCCCTGCTTTCCCATTTGGAGGGCGGCATTCATGCCTGCCTTGAAGCTCCCTGACATTCCCGGCTCCAGACAGGCCAGTGAGCCCTGGAAGAATGCTTCGGGGAAAATTGTGAGTTTGCTCTCTCTCAACCAGGGGCTTCCGTGGCCGCGGTGGCGGTCCGCATGACAGGCTCTAGAGCTAAAGGGAACCTCAACGTGAGAACTCGCCTCCAGGTTAGGCCCTGAGTAGCCGTGCAGAAAGGGAGGCATGCAGCTCTTTCCAGGAGTTCGTAGTCGCTTTGCTTTAAAGGAAGTACACGTCCGGGGACTCCTAGGCCCCACGGGTGTGCATCATTTTCCCTCCAAGGCCACTGAGTGCCTCCAGACAGACACCTGTGGGCCGGCTGAGCAACATCGAGGTCCATTGGTTGATTCCCTCGGAGGACCCCTGAGCGTGCCGGGTGCTGGGCAACCACACCCTGCGCGTTCCTTGAGGAGCGCTACATCTCCGGAGCCCTCGAACGCCCTCAGGACAGCATGGCTGGTGAGTGCCAAGTGCCCAGGAAGACTCTGTCATGGCCCTTGTGTGAGCTGCCATGAGAGAACGCTGTGCTTGGAACACTGCGAGGCCCGCCATCGTACCTGAAGTCACTCCGCTGGAGGAGAGAGTCAGCCTCTTAGCACGCTGTGTGGCTCCCGGCACACCCAGCGTGAACCCGTGCCTGGAAGTAAGGCCCTGATTTGCCGTGCAGAAGCGGAGGCGTGCTGCAGCTTCCAGGAGGCGGTGGCCTCTGCCCTGCATACCTTGAACGGCAGCACAGCTTTCTGGACACCTGGGAGGCTAGCCGGGGCACCCTGTTCCCGGCAGGAACACTGAGTAACCCCAGGCGCACCTGGGTCTGCTAAGCAACATCCGGGCCCGTAGCCCTTTAGAGCCCCTCTGCGCACGCCGAGCGTAGGGAAACGCACTGCCCTCTCTTTTGGAGCAGCTTGGTTTCCTCAGCACTCGCACACGTTCACGAACACCGTTCTGGCACATGCCACATGGCGCGGAGGTCTTACGCGTTGCCCCAATCGGAGCTGCGCTCAGAGTAACCCTCGTCTTCGCATTCCATCCAGGACCTCCTGACTGAAGGCACCGTGCCTCCTAGAGGACGGCGGCTTGGGTTCTTACTGCCATGCAAGTCCTGTTCCTTCTTTGGCACCGCCGGCAGCCCCAGGCCCAGAGGAGCAGCTACGGCGTTCCTTGGTTGAGACCGTTCGCTGGATGCGGGACTCCCTACTTCGATAAGTTGACTCAGGGAAGGAAACACAGGGCAACCGGTGTCTCTTGGGACGCCTTAGAAACCACGGGGATGTACGCTGAGTGTGCCCATGAAAACGGGGGCCTGCTGGAACTAGCCCTGCTTTCCCATTTGGAGGGCGGCATTCATGCCTGCCCTGAAGCTCCCTGACATTCCCGGCTCCCGACAGGCCAGTGAGCCCTGGAAGAATGCTTCGGGGAAAATTGTGAGTTTGCTCTCTCTCAACCAGGGGCTTCCGTGGCCGCGGTGGCGGTCCGCATGACAGGCTCTAGAGCTAAAGGGAACCTCAACGTGAGAACTCGCCTCCAGGTTAGGCCCTGAGTAGCCGTGCAGAAAGGGAGGCATGCAGCTCTTTCCAGGAGTTCTTAGTCGCTTTGCTTTAAAGGAAGTACACGTCCGGGGACTCCTAGGCCCCACGGGTGTGCATCATTTTCCCTCCAAGGTCACTGAGTGCCTCCAGACAGACACCTGTGGGCCGGCTGAGCAACGTCGAGGTCCATTGGTTGATTCCCTCGGTGGACCCCTGAGCGTGCCGGGTGCTGGGCAACCACACCCTGCGCGTTCCTTGAGGAGCGCTACATCTCCGGAGCCCTCGAACGCCCTCAGGACAGCATGGCTTTTGAGTGCCAAGTGCCCAGGAAGACTCTGTCATGGCCGTTGTGTGAGCTGCCATGAGAGAACGCTGTGCTTGGAACACTGCGAGGCCCGCCCTCGTACCTGAAGTCACTCCGCTGGAGGAGAGAGTCAGCCTCTTAGCACGCTGTGTGGCTCCCGGCACACCCAGCGTGAACCCGTGCCTGGAAGTAAGGCCCTGATTTGCCGTGCAGAAGCGGAGGCGTGCTGCAGCTTCCAGGAGGCGGTGGCCTCTGCCCTGCATACCTTGAACGGCAGCACAGCTTTCTGGACACCTGGGAGGCTAGCCGGGGCACCCTGTTCCCGGCAGGAACACTGAGTAACCCCAGGCGCACCTGGGTCTGCTAAGCAACATCCGGGCCCGTAGCCCTTTAGAGCCCCTCTGCGCACGCCGAGCGTAGGGAAACGCACTGCCCTCTCTTTTGGAGCAGCTTGGTTTCCTCAGCACTCGCACACGTTCACGAACACCGTTCTGGCACATCCCACATGGCGCGGAGGTCTTACGCGTTGCCCCAATCGGAGCTGCGCTCAGAGTAACCCTCGTCTTCGCATTCCATCCAGGACCTCCTGACTGAAGGCACCGTGCCTCCTAGAGGACGGCGGCTTGGGTTCTTACTGCCATGCAAGTCCTGTTCCTTCTTTGGCACCGCCGGCAGCCCCAGGCCCAGAGGAGCAGCTACGGCGTTCCTTGGTTGAGACCGTTCGCTGGATGCGGGACTCCCTACTTCGATAAGTTGACTCAGGGAAGGAAACACAGGGCAACCGGTGTCTCTTGGGACGCCTTAGAAACCACGGGGATGTACGCTGAGTGTGCCCATGAAAACGGGGGCCTGCTGGAACTAGCCCTGCTTTCCCATTTGGAGGGCGGCATTCATGCCTGCCTTGAAGCTCCCTGACATTCCCGGCTCCCGACAGGCCAGTGAGCCCTGGAAGAATGCTTCGGGGAAAATTGTGAGTTTGCTCTCTCTCAACCAGGGGCTTCCGTGGCCGCGGTGGCGGTCCGCATGACAGGCTCTAGAGCTAAAGGGAACCTCAACGTGAGAACTCGCCTCCAGGTTAGGCCCTGAGTAGCCGTGCAGAAAGGGAGGCATGCAGCTCTTTCCAGGAGTTCTTAGTCGCTTTGCTTTAAAGGAAGTACACGTCCGGGGACTCCTAGGCCCCACGGGTGTGCATCATTTTCCCTCCAAGGCCACTGAGTGCCTCCAGACAGACACCTGTGGGCCGGCTGAGCAACGTCGAGGTCCATTGGTTGATTCCCTCGGAGGACCCCTGAGCGTGCCGGGTGCTGGGCAACCACACCCTGCGCGTTCCTTGAGGAGCGCTACATCTCCGGAGCCCTCGAACGCCCTCAGGACAGCATGGCTGGTGAGTGCCAAGTGCCCAGGAAGACTCTGTCATGGCCCTTGTGTGAGCTGCCATGAGAGAACGCTGTGCTTGGAACACTGCGAGGCCCGCCCTCGTACCTGAAGTCACTCCGCTGGAGGAGAGAGTCAGCCTCTTAGCACGCTGTGTGGCTCCCGGCACACCCAGCGTGAACCCGTGCCTGGAAGTAAGGCCCTGATTTGCCGTGCAGAAGCGGAGGCGTGCTGCAGCTTCCAGGAGGCGGTGGCCTCTGCCCTGCATACCTTGAACGGCAGCACAGCTTTCTGGACACCTGGGAGGCTAGCCGGGGCACCCTGTTCCCGGCAGGAACACTGAGTAACCCCAGGCGCACCTGGGTCTGCTAAGCAACATCCGGGCCCGTAGCCCTTTAGAGCCCCTCTGCGCACGCCGAGCGTAGGGAAACGCACTGCCCTCTCTTTTGGAGCAGCTTGGTTTCCTCAGCACTCGCACACGTTCACGAACACCGTTCTGGCACATGCCACATGGCGCGGAGGTCTTACGCGTTGCCCCAATCGGAGCTGCGCTCAGAGTAACCCTCGTCTTCGCATTCCATCCAGGACCTCCTGACTGAAGGCACCGTGCCTCCTAGAGGACGGCGGCTTGGGTTCTTATGCCATGCAAGTCCTGTTCCTTCTTTGGCACCGCCGGCAGCCCCAGGCCCAGAGGAGCAGCTACGGCGTTCCTTGGTTGAGACCGTTCGCTGGATGCGGGACTCCCTACTTCGATAAGTTGACTCAGGGAAGGAAACACAGGGCAACCGGTGTCTCTTGGGACGCCTTAGAAACCACGGGGATGTACGCTGAGTGTGCCCATGAAAACGGGGGCCTGCTGGAACTAGCCCTGCTTTCCCATTTGGAGGGCGGCATTCATGCCTGCCCTGAAGCTCCCTGACATTCCCGGCTCCCGACAGGCCAGTGAGCCCTGGAAGAATGCTTCGGGGAAAATTGTGAGTTTGCTCTCTCTCAACCAGGGGCTTCCGTGGCCGCGGTGGCGGTCCGCATGACAGGCTCTAGAGCTAAAGGGAACCTCAACGTGAGAACTCGCCTCCAGGTTAGGCCCTGAGTAGCCGTGCAGAAAGGGAGGCATGCAGCTCTTTCCAGGAGTTCTTAGTCGCTTTGCTTTAAAGGAAGTACACGTCCGGGGACTCCTAGGCCCCACGGGTGTGCATCATTTTCCCTCCAAGGTCACTGAGTGCCTCCAGACAGACACCTGTGGGCCGGCTGAGCAACGTCGAGGTCCACTGGTTGATTCCCTCGGAGGACCCCTGAGCGTGCCGGGTGCTGGGCAACCACACCCTGCGCGTTCCTTGAGGAGCGCTACATCTCCGGAGCCCTCGAACGCCCTCAGGACAGCATGGCTGGTGAGTGCCAAGTGCCCAGGAAGACTCTGTCATGGCCCTTGTGTGAGCTGCCATGAGAGAACGCTGTGCTTGGAACACTGCGAGGCCCGCCCTCGTACCTGAAGTCACTCCGCTGGAGGAGAGAGTCAGCCTCTTAGCACGCTGTGTGGCTCCCGGCACACCCAGCGTGAACCCGTGCCTGGAAGTACGGCCCTGATTTGCCGTGCAGAAGCGGAGGCGTGCTGCAGCTTCCAGGAGGCGGTGGCCTCTGCCCTGCATACCTTGAACGGCAGCACAGCTTTCTGGACACCTGGGAGGCTAGTCGGGGCACCCTGTTCCCGGCAGGAACACTGAGTAACCCCAGGCGCACTTGGGTGTGCTAAGCAACATCCGGGCCCGTAGCCCTTTAGAGCCCCTCTGCGCACGCCGAGCATAGGGAAACGCACTGCCCTCTCTTTTGGAGCAGCTTGGTTTCCTCAGCACTCGCACACGTTCACGAACACCGTTCTGGCACATCCCACATGACGCGGAGGTCTTACGCGTTGCCCCAATCGGAGCTGCGCTCAGAGTAACCCTCGTCTTCGCATTCCATCCAGGACCTCCTGACTGAAGGCACCGTGCCTCCTAGAGGACGGCGGCTTGGGTTCTTACTGCCATGAAAGTCCTGTTCCTTCTTTGGCACCGCCGGCAGCCCCAGGCCCAGAGGAGCAGCTACGGCGTTCCTTGGTTGAGACCGTTCGCTGGATGCGGGACTCCCTACTTCGATAAGTTGACTCAGGGAAGGAAACACAGGGCAACCGGTGTCTCTTGGGACGCCTTAGAAACCACGGGGATGTACGCTGAGTGTGCCCATGAAAACGGGGGCCTGCTGGAACTAGCCCTGCTTTCCCATTTGGAGGGCGGCATTCATGCCTGCCTTGAAGCTCCCTGAGATTCCCGGCTCCCGACAGGCCAGTGAGCCCTGGAAGAATGCTTCGGGGAAAATTGTGAGTTTGCTCTCTCTCAACCAGGGGCTTCCGTGGCCGCGGTGGCGGTCCGCATGACAGGCTCTAGAGCTAAAGGGAACCTCAACGTGAGAACTCGCCTCCAGGTTAGGCCCTGAGTAGCCGTGCAGAAAGGGAGGCATGCAGCTCTTTCCAGGAGTTCGTAGTCGCTTTGCTTTAAAGGAAGTACACGTCCGGGGACTCCTAGGCCCCACGGGTGTGCATCATTTTCCCTCCAAGGTCACTGAGTGCCTCCAGACAGACACCTGTGGGCCGGCTGAGCAACGTCGAGGTCCACTGGTTGATTGCCTCGGAGGACCCCTGAGCGTGCCGGGTGCTGGGCAACCACACCCTGCGCGTTCCTTGAGGAGCGCTACATCTCCGGAGCCCTCGAACGCCCTCAGGACAGCATGGCTGGTGAGTGCCAAGTGCCCAGGAAGACTCTGTCATGGCCCTTGTGTGAGCTGCCATGAGAGAACGCTGTGCTTGGAACACTGCGAGGCCCGCCCTCGTACCTGAAGTCACTCCGCTGGAGGAGAGAGTCAGCCTCTTAGCACGCTGTGTGGCTCCCGGCACACCCAGCGTGAACCCGTGCCTGGAAGTAAGGCCCTGATTTGCCGTGCAGAAGCGGAGGCGTGCTGCAGCTTCCAGGAGGCGGTGGCCTCTGCCCTGCATACCTTGAACGGCAGCACAGCTTTCTGGACACCTGGGAGGCTAGCCGGGGCACCCTGTTCCCGGCAGGAACACTGAGTAACCCCAGGCGCACCTGGGTCTGCTGAGCAACATCCGGGCCCGTAGCCCTTTAGAGCCCCTCTGCGCACGCCGAGCGTAGGGAAACGCACTGCCCTCTCTTTTGGAGCAGCTTGGTTTCCTCAGCACTCGCACACGTTCACGAACACCGTTCTGGCACATCCCACATGGCGCGGAGGTCTTACGCGTTGCCCCAATCGGAGCTGCGCTCAGAGTAACCCTCGTCTTCGCATTCCATCCAGGACCTCCTGACTGAAGGCACCGTGCCTCCTAGAGGACGGCGGCTTGGGTTCTTACTGCCATGCAAGTCCTGTTCCTTCTTTGGCACCGCCGGCAGCCCCAGGCCCAGAGGAGCAGCTACGGCGTTCCTTGGTTGAGACCGTTCGCTGGATGCGGGACTCCCTACTTCGATAAGTTGACTCAGGGAAGGAAACACAGGGCAACCGGTGTCTCTTGGGACGCCTTAGAAACCACGGGGATGTACGCTGAGTGTGCCCATGAAAACGGGGGCCTGCTGGAACTAGCCCTGCTTTCCCATTTGGAGGGCGGCATTCATGCCTGCCTTGAAGCTCCCTGACATTCCCGGCTCCCGACAGGCCAGTGAGCCCTGGAAGAATGCTTCGGGGAAAATTGTGAGTTTGCTCTCTCTCAACCAGGGGCTTCCGTGGCCGCGGTGGCGGTCCGCATGACAGGCTCTAGAGCTAAAGGGAACCTCAACGTGAGAACTCGCCTCCAGGTTAGGCCCTGAGTAGCCGTGCAGAAAGGGAGGCATGCAGCTCTTTCCAGGAGTTCTTAGTCGCTTTGCTTTAAAGGAAGTACACGTCCGGGGACTCCTAGGCCCCACGGGTGTGCATCATTTTCTCTCCAAAGCCACTGAGTGCCTCCAGACAGACACCTGTGGGCCGGCTGAGCAACGTCGAGGTCCATTGGTTGATTCCCTCGGAGGACCCCTGAGCGTGCCGGGTGCTGGGCAACCACACCCTGCGCGTTCCTTGAGGAGCGCTACATCTCCGGAGCCCTCGAACGCCCTCAGGACAGCATGGCTGGTGAGTGCCAAGTGCCCAGGAAGACTCTGTCATGGCCCTTGTGTGAGCTGCCATGAGAGAACGCTGTGCTTGGAACACTGCGAGGCCCGCCCTCGTACCTGAAGTCACTCCGCTGGAGGAGAGAGTCAGCCTCTTAGCACGCTGTGTGGCTCCCGGCACACCCAGCGTGAACCCGTGCCTGGAAGTAAGGCCCTGATTTGCCGTGCAGAAGCGGAGGCGTGCTGCAGCTTCCAGGAGGCGGTGGCCTCTGCCCTGCATACCTTGAACGGCAGCACAGCTTTCTGGACACCTGGGAGGCTAGCCGGGGCACCCTGTTCCCGGCAAGAACACTGAGTAACCCCAGGCCCACCTGGGTCTGCTAAGCAACATCCGGGCCCGTAGCCCTTTAGAGCCCCTCTGCGCACGCCGAGCGTAGGGAAACGCACTGCCCTCTCTTTTGGAGCAGCTTGGTTTCCTCAGCACTCGCACACGTTCACGAACACCGTTCTGGCACATGCCACATGGCGCGGAGGTCTTACGCGTTGCCCCAATCGGAGCTGCGCTCAGAGTAACCCTCGTCTTCGCATTCCATCCAGGACCTCCTGACTGAAGGCACCGTGCCTCCTAGAGGACGGCGGCTTGGGTTCTTATGCCATGCAAGTCCTGTTCCTTCTTTGGCACCGCCGGCAGCCCCAGGCCCAGAGGAGCAGCTACGGCGTTCCTTGGTTGAGACCGTTCGCTGGATGCGGGACTCCCTACTTCGATAAGTTGACTCAGGGAAGGAAACACAGGGCAACCGGTGTCTCTTGGGACGCCTTAGAAACCACGGGGATGTACGCTGAGTGTGCCCATGAAAACGGGGGCCTGCTGGAACTAGCCCTGCTTTCCCATTTGGAGGGCGGCATTCATGCCTGCCCTGAAGCTCCCTGACATTCCCGGCTCCCGACAGGCCAGTGAGCCCTGGAAGAATGCTTCGGGGAAAATTGTGAGTTTGCTCTCTCTCAACCAGGGGCTTCCGTGGCCGCGGTGGCGGTCCGCATGACAGGCTCTAGAGCTAAAGGGAACCTCAACGTGAGAACTCGCCTCCAGGTTAGGCCCTGAGTAGCCGTGCAGAAAGGGAGGCATGCAGCTCTTTCCAGGAGTTCTTAGTCGCTTTGCTTTAAAGGAAGTACACGTCCGGGGACTCCTAGGCCCCACGGGTGTGCATCATTTTCCCTCCAAGGTCACTGAGTGCCTCCAGACAGACACCTGTGGGCCGGCTGAGCAACGTCGAGGTCCACTGGTTGATTCCCTCGGAGGACCCCTGAGCGTGCCGGGTGCTGGGCAACCACACCCTGCGCATTCCTTGAGGAGCGCTACATCTCCGGAGCCCTCGAACGCCCTCAGGACAGCATGGCTGGTGAGTGCCAAGTGCCCAGGAAGACTCTGTCATGGCCCTTGTGTGAGCTGCCATGAGAGAACGCTGTGCTTGGAACACTGCGAGGCCCGCCCTCGTACCTGAAGTCACTCCGCTGGAGGAGAGAGTCAGCCTCTTAGCACGCTGTGTGGCTCCCGGCACACCCAGCGTGAACCCGTGCCTGGAAGTACGGCCCTGATTTGCCGTGCAGAAGCGGAGGCGTGCTGCAGCTTCCAGGAGGCGGTGGCCTCTGCCCTGCATACCTTGAACGGCAGCACAGCTTTCTGGACACCTGGGAGGCTAGCCGGGGCACCCTGTTCCCGGCAGGAACACTGAGTAACCCCAGGCGCACTTGGGTGTGCTAAGCAACATCCGGGCCCGTAGCCCTTTAGAGCCCCTCTGCGCACGCCGAGCATAGGGAAACGCACTGCCCTCTCTTTTGGAGCAGCTTGGTTTCCTCAGCACTCGCACACGTTCACGAACACCGTTCTGGCACATCCCACATGACGCGGAGGTCTTACGCGTTGCCCCAATCGGAGCTGCGCTCAGAGTAACCCTCGTCTTCGCATTCCATCCAGGACCTCCTGACTGAAGGCACCGTGCCTCCTAGAGGACGGCGGCTTGGGTTCTTACTGCCATGAAAGTCCTGTTCCTTCTTTGGCACCGCCGGCAGCCCCAGGCCCAGAGGAGCAGCTACGGCGTTCCTTGGTTGAGACCGTTCGCTGGATGCGGGACTCCCTACTTCGATAAGTTGACTCAGGGAAGGAAACACAGGGCAACCGGTGTCTCTTGGGACGCCTTAGAAACCACGGGGATGTACGCTGAGTGTGCCCATGAAAACGGGGGCCTGCTGGAACTAGCCCTGCTTTCCCATTTGTAGGGCGGCATTCATGCCTGCCCTGAAGCTCCCTGACATTCCCGGCTCCCGACAGGCCAGTGAGCCCTGGAAGAATGCTTCGGGGAAAATTGTGAGTTTGCTCTCTCTCAACCAGGGGCTTCCGTGGCCGCGGTGGCGGTCCGCATGACAGGCTCTAGAGCTAAAGGGAACCTCAACGTGAGAACTCGCCTCCAGGTTAGGCCCTGAGTAGCCGTGCAGAAAGGGAGGCATGCAGCTCTTTCCAGGAGTTCTTAGTCGCTTTGCTTTAAAGGAAGTACACGTCCGGGGACTCCTAGGCCCCACGGGTGTGCATCATTTTCCCTCCAAGGTCACTGAGTGCCTCCAGACAGACACCTGTGGGCCGGCTGAGCAACGTCGAGGTCCATTGGTTGATTCCCTCGGTGGACCCCTGAGCGTGCCGGGTGCTGGGCAACCACACCCTGCGCGTTCCTTGAGGAGCGCTACATCTCCGGAGCCCTCGAACGCCCTCAGGACAGCATGGCTTTTGAGTGCCAAGTGCCCAGGAAGACTCTGTCATGGCCGTTGTGTGAGCTGCCATGAGAGAACGCTGTGCTTGGAACACTGCGAGGCCCGCCCTCGTACCTGAAGTCACTCCGCTGGAGGAGAGAGTCAGCCTCTTAGCACGCTGTGTGGCTCCCGGCACACCCAGCGTGAACCCGTGCCTGGAAGTAAGGCCCTGATTTGCCGTGCAGAAGCGGAGGCGTGCTGCAGCTTCCAGGAGGCGGTGGCCTCTGCCCTGCATACCTTGAACGGCAGCACAGCTTTCTGGACACCTGGGAGGCTAGCCGGGGCACCCTGTTCCCGGCAGGAACACTGAGTAACCCCAGGCGCACCTGGGTCTGCTAAGCAACATCCGGGCCCGTAGCCCTTTAGAGCCCCTCTGCGCACGCCGAGCGTAGGGAAACGCACTGCCCTCTCTTTTGGAGCAGCTTGGTTTCCTCAGCACTCGCACACGTTCACGAACACCGTTCTGGCACATCCCACATGGCGCGGAGGTCTTACGCGTTGCCCCAATCGGAGCTGCGCTCAGAGTAACCCTCGTCTTCGCATTCCATCCAGGACCTCCTGACTGAAGGCACCGTGCCTCCTAGAGGACGGCGGCTTGGGTTCTTACTGCCATGCAAGTCCTGTTCCTTCTTTGGCACCGCCGGCAGCCCCAGGCCCAGAGGAGCAGCTACAGCGTTCCTTGGTTGAGACCGTTCGCTGGATGCGGGACTCCCTACTTCGATAAGTTGACTCAGGGAAGGAAACACAGGGCAACCGGTGTCTCTTGGGACGCCTTAGAAACCACGGGGATGTACGCTGAGTGTGCCCATGAAAACGGGGGCCTGCTGGAACTAGCCCTGCTTTCCCATTTGGAGGGCGGCATTCATGCCTGCCTTGAAGCTCCCTGACATTCCCGGCTCCAGACAGGCCAGTGAGCCCTGGAAGAATGCTTCGGGGAAAATTGTGAGTTTGCTCTCTCTCAACCAGGGGCTTCCGTGGCCGCGGTGGCGGTCCGCATGACAGGCTCTAGAGCTAAAGGGAACCTCAACGTGAGAACTCGCCTCCAGGTTAGGCCCTGAGTAGCCGTGCAGAAAGGGAGGCATGCAGCTCTTTCCAGGAGTTCGTAGTCGCTTTGCTTTAAAGGAAGTACACGTCCGGGGACTCCTAGGCCCCACGGGTGTGCATCATTTTCCCTCCAAGGCCACTGAGTGCCTCCAGACAGACACCTGTGGGCCGGCTGAGCAACGTCGAGGTCCATTGGTTGATTCCCTCGGTGGACCCCTGAGCGTGCCGGGTGCTGGGCAACCACACCCTGCGCGTTCCTTGAGGAGCGCTACATCTCCGGAGCCCTCGAACGCCCTCAGGACAGCATGGCTTTTGAGTGCCAAGTGCCCAGGAAGACTCTGTCATGGCCGTTGTGTGAGCTGCCATGAGAGAACGCTGTGCTTGGAACACTGCGAGGCCCGCCCTCGTACCTGAAGTCACTCCGCTGGAGGAGAGAGTCAGCCTCTTAGCACGCTGTGTGGCTCCCGGCACACCCAGCGTGAACCCGTGCCTGGAAGTAAGGCCCTGATTTGCCGTGCAGAAGCGGAGGCGTGCTGCAGCTTCCAGGAGGCGGTGGCCTCTGCCCTGCATACCTTGAACGGCAGCACAGCTTTCTGGACACCTGGGAGGCTAGCCGGGGCACCCTGTTCCCGGCAGGAACACTGAGTAACCCCAGGCGCACCTGGGTCTGCTAAGCAACATCCGGGCCCGTAGCCCTTTAGAGCCCCTCTGCGCACGCCGAGCGTAGGGAAACGCACTGCCCTCTCTTTTGGAGCAGCTTGGTTTCCTCAGCACTCGCACACGTTCACGAACACCGTTCTGGCACATCCCACATGGCGCGGAGGTCTTACGCGTTGCCCCAATCGGAGCTGCGCTCAGAGTAACCCTCGTCTTCGCATTCCATCCAGGACCTCCTGACTGAAGGCACCGTGCCTCCTAGAGGACGGCGGCTTGGGTTCTTACTGCCATGCAAGTCCTGTTCCTTCTTTGGCACCGCCGGCAGCCCCAGGCCCAGAGGAGCAGCTACGGCGTTCCTTGGTTGAGACCGTTCGCTGGATGCGGGACTCCCTACTTCGATAAGTTGACTCAGGGAAGGAAACACAGGGCAACCGGTGTCTCTTGGGACGCCTTAGAAACCACGGGGATGTACGCTGAGTGTGCCCATGAAAACGGGGGCCTGCTGGAACTAGCCCTGCTTTCCCATTTGGAGGGCGGCATTCATGCCTGCCTTGAAGCTCCCTGACATTCCCGGCTCCCGACAGGCCAGTGAGCCCTGGAAGAATGCTTCGGGGAAAATTGTGAGTTTGCTCTCTCTCAACCAGGGGCTTCCGTGGCCGCGGTGGCGGTCCGCATGACAGGCTCTAGAGCTAAAGGGAACCTCAACGTGAGAACTCGCCTCCAGGTTAGGCCCTGAGTAGCCGTGCAGAAAGGGAGGCATGCAGCTCTTTCCAGGAGTTCTTAGTCGCTTTGCTTTAAAGGAAGTACACGTCCGGGGACTCCTAGGCCCCACGGGTGTGCATCATTTTCCCTCCAAGGCCACTGAGTGCCTCCAGACAGACACCTGTGGGCCGGCTGAGCAACGTCGAGGTCCATTGGTTGATTCCCTCGGAGGACCCCTGAGCGTGCCGGGTGCTGGGCAACCACACCCTGCGCGTTCCTTGAGGAGCGCTACATCTCCGGAGCCCTCGAACGCCCTCAGGACAGCATGGCTGGTGAGTGCCAAGTGCCCAGGAAGACTCTGTCATGGCCCTTGTGTGAGCTGCCATGAGAGAACGCTGTGCTTGGAACACTGCGAGGCCCGCCCTCGTACCTGAAGTCACTCCGCTGGAGGAGAGAGTCAGCCTCTTAGCACGCTGTGTGGCTCCCGGCACACCCAGCGTGAACCCGTGCCTGGAAGTAAGGCCCTGATTTGCCGTGCAGAAGCGGAGGCGTGCTGCAGCTTCCAGGAGGCGGTGGCCTCTGCCCTGCATACCTTGAACGGCAGCACAGCTTTCTGGACACCTGGGAGGCTAGCCGGGGCACCCTGTTCCCGGCAGGAACACTGAGTAACCCCAGGCGCACCTGGGTCTGCTAAGCAACATCCGGGCCCGTAGCCCTTTAGAGCCCCTCTGCGCACGCCGAGCGTAGGGAAACGCACTGCCCTCTCTTTTGGAGCAGCTTGGTTTCCTCAGCACTCGCACACGTTCACGAACACCGTTCTGGCACATGCCACATGGCGCGGAGGTCTTACGCGTTGCCCCAATCGGAGCTGCGCTCAGAGTAACCCTCGTCTTCGCATTCCATCCAGGACCTCCTGACTGAAGGCACCGTGCCTCCTAGAGGACGGCGGCTTGGGTTCTTATGCCATGCAAGTCCTGTTCCTTCTTTGGCACCGCCGGCAGCCCCAGGCCCAGAGGAGCAGCTACGGCGTTCCTTGGTTGAGACCGTTCGCTGGATGCGGGACTCCCTACTTCGATAAGTTGACTCAGGGAAGGAAACACAGGGCAACCGGTGTCTCTTGGGACGCCTTAGAAACCACGGGGATGTACGCTGAGTGTGCCCATGAAAACGGGGGCCTGCTGGAACTAGCCCTGCTTTCCCATTTGGAGGGCGGCATTCATGCCTGCCCTGAAGCTCCCTGACATTCCCGGCTCCCGACAGGCCAGTGAGCCCTGGAAGAATGCTTCGGGGAAAATTGTGAGTTTGCTCTCTCTCAACCAGGGGCTTCCGTGGCCGCGGTGGCGGTCCGCATGACAGGCTCTAGAGCTAAAGGGAACCTCAACGTGAGAACTCGCCTCCAGGTTAGGCCCTGAGTAGCCGTGCAGAAAGGGAGGCATGCAGCTCTTTCCAGGAGTTCTTAGTCGCTTTGCTTTAAAGGAAGTACACGTCCGGGGACTCCTAGGCCCCACGGGTGTGCATCATTTTCCCTCCAAGGTCACTGAGTGCCTCCAGACAGACACCTGTGGGCCGGCTGAGCAACGTCGAGGTCCACTGGTTGATTCCCTCGGAGGACCCCTGAGCGTGCCGGGTGCTGGGCAACCACACCCTGCGCGTTCCTTGAGGAGCGCTACATCTCCGGAGCCCTCGAACGCCCTCAGGACAGCATGGCTGGTGAGTGCCAAGTGCCCAGGAAGACTCTGTCATGGCCCTTGTGTGAGCTGCCATGAGAGAACGCTGTGCTTGGAACACTGCGAGGCCCGCCCTCGTACCTGAAGTCACTCCGCTGGAGGAGAGAGTCAGCCTCTTAGCACGCTGTGTGGCTCCCGGCACACCCAGCGTGAACCCGTGCCTGGAAGTACGGCCCTGATTTGCCGTGCAGAAGCGGAGGCGTGCTGCAGCTTCCAGGAGGCGGTGGCCTCTGCCCTGCATACCTTGAACGGCAGCACAGCTTTCTGGACACCTGGGAGGCTAGCCGGGGCACCCTGTTCCCGGCAGGAACACTGAGTAACCCCAGGCGCACCTGGGTCTGCTAAGCAACATCCGGGCCCGTAGCCCTTTAGAGCCCCTCTGCGCACGCCGAGCGTAGGGAAACGCACTGCCCTCTCTTTTGGAGCAGCTTGGTTTCCTCAGCACTCGCACACGTTCACGAACACCGTTCTGGCACATCCCACATGGCGCGGAGGTCTTACGCGTTGCCCCAATCGGAGCTGCGCTCAGAGTAACCCTCGTCTTCGCATTCCATCCAGGACCTCCTGACTGAAGGCACCGTGCCTCCTAGAGGACGGCGGCTTGGGTTCTTACTGCCATGCAAGTCCTGTTCCTTCTTTGGCACCGCCGGCAGCCCCAGGCCCAGAGGAGCAGCTACGGCGTTCCTTGGTTGAGACCGTTCGCTGGATGCGGGACTCCCTACTTCGATAAGTTGACTCAGGGAAGGAAACACAGGGCAACCGGTGTCTCTTGGGACGCCTTAGAAACCACGGGGATGTACGCTGAGTGTGCCCATGAAAACGGGGGCCTGCTGGAACTAGCCCTGCTTTCCCATTTGGAGGGCGGCATTCATGCCTGCCTTGAAGCTCCCTGACATTCCCGGCTCCCGACAGGCCAGTGAGCCCTGGAAGAATGCTTCGGGGAAAATTGTGAGTTTGCTCTCTCTCAACCAGGGGCTTCCGTGGCCGCGGTGGCGGTCCGCATGACAGGCTCTAGAGCTAAAGGGAACCTCAACGTGAGAACTCGCCTCCAGGTTAGGCCCTGAGTAGCCGTGCAGAAAGGGAGGCATGCAGCTCTTTCCAGGAGTTCTTAGTCGCTTTGCTTTAAAGGAAGTACACGTCCGGGGACTCCTAGGCCCCACGGGTGTGCATCATTTTCCCTCCAAGGCCACTGAGTGCCTCCAGACAGACACCTGTGGGCCGGCTGAGCAACGTCGAGGTCCATTGGTTGATTCCCTCGGAGGACCCCTGAGCGTGCCGGGTGCTGGGCAACCACACCCTGCGCGTTCCTTGAGGAGCGCTACATCTCCGGAGCCCTCGAACGCCCTCAGGACAGCATGGCTGGTGAGTGCCAAGTGCCCAGGAAGACTCTGTCATGGCCCTTGTGTGAGCTGCCATGAGAGAACGCTGTGCTTGGAACACTGCGAGGCCCGCCCTCGTACCTGAAGTCACTCCGCTGGAGGAGAGAGTCAGCCTCTTAGCACGCTGTGTGGCTCCCGGCACACCCAGCGTGAACCCGTGCCTGGAAGTAAGGCCCTGATTTGCCGTGCAGAAGCGGAGGCGTGCTGCAGCTTCCAGGAGGCGGTGGCCTCTGCCCTGCATACCTTGAACGGCAGCACAGCTTTCTGGACACCTGGGAGGCTAGCCGGGGCACCCTGTTCCCGGCAGGAACACTGAGTAACCCCAGGCGCACCTGGGTCTGCTAAGCAACATCCGGGCCCGTAGCCCTTTAGAGCCCCTCTGCGCACGCCGAGCGTAGGGAAACGCACTGCCCTCTCTTTTGGAGCAGCTTGGTTTCCTCAGCACTCGCACACGTTCACGAACACCGTTCTGGCACATGCCACATGGCGCGGAGGTCTTACGCGTTGCCCCAATCGGAGCTGCGCTCAGAGTAACCCTCGTCTTCGCATTCCATCCAGGACCTCCTGACTGAAGGCACCGTGCCTCCTAGAGGACGGCGGCTTGGGTTCTTATGCCATGCAAGTCCTGTTCCTTCTTTGGCACCGCCGGCAGCCCCAGGCCCAGAGGAGCAGCTACGGCGTTCCTTGGTTGAGACCGTTCGCTGGATGCGGGACTCCCTACTTCGATAAGTTGACTCAGGGAAGGAAACACAGGGCAACCGGTGTCTCTTGGGACGCCTTAGAAACCACGGGGATGTACGCTGAGTGTGCCCATGAAAACGGGGGCCTGCTGGAACTAGCCCTGCTTTCCCATTTGGAGGGCGGCATTCATGCCTGCCCTGAAGCTCCCTGACATTCCCGGCTCCCGACAGGCCAGTGAGCCCTGGAAGAATGCTTCGGGGAAAATTGTGAGTTTGCTCTCTCTCAACCAGGGGCTTCCGTGGCCGCGGTGGCGGTCCGCATGACAGGCTCTAGAGCTAAAGGGAACCTCAACGTGAGAACTCGCCTCCAGGTTAGGCCCTGAGTAGCCGTGCAGAAAGGGAGGCATGCAGCTCTTTCCAGGAGTTCTTAGTCGCTTTGCTTTAAAGGAAGTACACGTCCGGGGACTCCTAGGCCCCACGGGTGTGCATCATTTTCCCTCCAAGGTCACTGAGTGCCTCCAGACAGACACCTGTGGGCCGGCTGAGCAACGTCGAGGTCCACTGGTTGATTCCCTCGGAGGACCCCTGAGCGTGCCGGGTGCTGGGCAACCACACCCTGCGCGTTCCTTGAGGAGCGCTACATCTCCGGAGCCCTCGAACGCCCTCAGGACAGCATGGCTGGTGAGTGCCAAGTGCCCAGGAAGACTCTGTCATGGCCCTTGTGTGAGCTGCCATGAGAGAACGCTGTGCTTGGAACACTGCGAGGCCCGCCCTCGTACCTGAAGTCACTCCGCTGGAGGAGAGAGTCAGCCTCTTAGCACGCTGTGTGGCTCCCGGCACACCCAGCGTGAACCCGTGCCTGGAAGTACGGCCCTGATTTGCCGTGCAGAAGCGGAGGCGTGCTGCAGCTTCCAGGAGGCGGTGGCCTCTGCCCTGCATACCTTGAACGGCAGCACAGCTTTCTGGACACCTGGGAGGCTAGCCGGGGCACCCTGTTCCCGGCAGGAACACTGAGTAACCCCAGGCGCACCTGGGTCTGCTAAGCAACATCCGGGCCCGTAGCCCTTTAGAGCCCCTCTGCGCACGCCGAGCGTAGGGAAACGCACTGCCCTCTCTTTTGGAGCAGCTTGGTTTCCTCAGCACTCGCACACGTTCACGAACACCGTTCTGGCACATGCCACATGGCGCGGAGGTCTTACGCGTTGCCCCAATCGGAGCTGCGCTCAGAGTAACCCTCGTCTTCGCATTCCATCCAGGACCTCCTGACTGAAGGCACCGTGCCTCCTAGAGGACGGCGGCTTGGGTTCTTATGCCATGCAAGTCCTGTTCCTTCTTTGGCACCGCCGGCAGCCCCAGGCCCAGAGGAGCAGCTACGGCGTTCCTTGGTTGAGACCGTTCGCTGGATGCGGGACTCCCTACTTCGATAAGTTGACTCAGGGAAGGAAACACAGGGCAACCGGTGTCTCTTGGGACGCCTTAGAAACCACGGGGATGTACGCTGAGTGTGCCCATGAAAACGGGGGCCTGCTGGAACTAGCCCTGCTTTCCCATTTGGAGGGCGGCATTCATGCCTGCCCTGAAGCTCCCTGACATTCCCGGCTCCCGACAGGCCAGTGAGCCCTGGAAGAATGCTTCGGGGAAAATTGTGAGTTTGCTCTCTCTCAACCAGGGGCTTCCGTGGCCGCGGTGGCGGTCCGCATGACAGGCTCTAGAGCTAAAGGGAACCTCAACGTGAGAACTCGCCTCCAGGTTAGGCCCTGAGTAGCCGTGCAGAAAGGGAGGCATGCAGCTCTTTCCAGGAGTTCTTAGTCGCTTTGCTTTAAAGGAAGTACACGTCCGGGGACTCCTAGGCCCCACGGGTGTGCATCATTTTCCCTCCAAGGTCACTGAGTGCCTCCAGACAGACACCTGTGGGCCGGCTGAGCAACGTCGAGGTCCACTGGTTGATTCCCTCGGAGGACCCCTGAGCGTGCCGGGTGCTGGGCAACCACACCCTGCGCGTTCCTTGAGGAGCGCTACATCTCCGGAGCCCTCGAACGCCCTCAGGACAGCATGGCTGGTGAGTGCCAAGTGCCCAGGAAGACTCTGTCATGGCCCTTGTGTGAGCTGCCATGAGAGAACGCTGTGCTTGGAACACTGCGAGGCCCGCCCTCGTACCTGAAGTCACTCCGCTGGAGGAGAGAGTCAGCCTCTTAGCACGCTGTGTGGCTCCCGGCACACCCAGCGTGAACCCGTGCCTGGAAGTACGGCCCTGATTTGCCGTGCAGAAGCGGAGGCGTGCTGCAGCTTCCAGGAGGCGGTGGCCTCTGCCCTGCATACCTTGAACGGCAGCACAGCTTTCTGGACACCTGGGAGGCTAGCCGGGGCACCCTGTTCCCGGCAGGAACACTGAGTAACCCCAGGCGCACTTGGGTGTGCTAAGCAACATCCGGGCCCGTAGCCCTTTAGAGCCCCTCTGCGCACGCCGAGCATAGGGAAACGCACTGCCCTCTCTTTTGGAGCAGCTTGGTTTCCTCAGCACTCGCACACGTTCACGAACACCGTTCTGGCACATCCCACATGACGCGGAGGTCTTACGCGTTGCCCCAATCGGAGCTGCGCTCAGAGTAACCCTCGTCTTCGCATTCCATCCAGGACCTCCTGACTGAAGGCACCGTGCCTCCTAGAGGACGGCGGCTTGGGTTCTTACTGCCATGAAAGTCCTGTTCCTTCTTTGGCACCGCCGGCAGCCCCAGGCCCAGAGGAGCAGCTACGGCGTTCCTTGGTTGAGACCGTTCGCTGGATGCGGGACTCCCTACTTCGATAAGTTGACTCAGGGAAGGAAACACAGGGCAACCGGTGTCTCTTGGGACGCCTTAGAAACCACGGGGATGTACGCTGAGTGTGCCCATGAAAACGGGGGCCTGCTGGAACTAGCCCTGCTTTCCCATTTGGAGGGCGGCATTCATGCCTGCCTTGAAGCTCCCTGAGATTCCCGGCTCCCGACAGGCCAGTGAGCCCTGGAAGAATGCTTCGGGGAAAATTGTGAGTTTGCTCTCTCTCAACCAGGGGCTTCCGTGGCCGCGGTGGCGGTCCGCATGACAGGCTCTAGAGCTAAAGGGAACCTCAACGTGAGAACTCGCCTCCAGGTTAGGCCCTGAGTAGCCGTGCAGAAAGGGAGGCATGCAGCTCTTTCCAGGAGTTCGTAGTCGCTTTGCTTTAAAGGAAGTACACGTCCGGGGACTCCTAGGCCCCACGGGTGTGCATCATTTTCCCTCCAAGGTCACTGAGTGCCTCCAGACAGACACCTGTGGGCCGGCTGAGCAACGTCGAGGTCCACTGGTTGATTGCCTCGGAGGACCCCTGAGCGTGCCGGGTGCTGGGCAACCACACCCTGCGCGTTCCTTGAGGAGCGCTACATCTCCGGAGCCCTCGAACGCCCTCAGGACAGCATGGCTGGTGAGTGCCAAGTGCCCAGGAAGACTCTGTCATGGCCCTTGTGTGAGCTGCCATGAGAGAACGCTGTGCTTGGAACACTGCGAGGCCCGCCCTCGTACCTGAAGTCACTCCGCTGGAGGAGAGAGTCAGCCTCTTAGCACGCTGTGTGGCTCCCGGCACACCCAGCGTGAACCCGTGCCTGGAAGTAAGGCCCTGATTTGCCGTGCAGAAGCGGAGGCGTGCTGCAGCTTCCAGGAGGCGGTGGCCTCTGCCCTGCATACCTTGAACGGCAGCACAGCTTTCTGGACACCTGGGAGGCTAGCCGGGGCACCCTGTTCCCGGCAGGAACACTGAGTAACCCCAGGCGCACCTGGGTCTGCTGAGCAACATCCGGGCCCGTAGCCCTTTAGAGCCCCTCTGCGCACGCCGAGCGTAGGGAAACGCACTGCCCTCTCTTTTGGAGCAGCTTGGTTTCCTCAGCACTCGCACACGTTCACGAACACCGTTCTGGCACATCCCACATGGCGCGGAGGTCTTACGCGTTGCCCCAATCGGAGCTGCGCTCAGAGTAACCCTCGTCTTCGCATTCCATCCAGGACCTCCTGACTGAAGGCACCGTGCCTCCTAGAGGACGGCGGCTTGGGTTCTTACTGCCATGCAAGTCCTGTTCCTTCTTTGGCACCGCCGGCAGCCCCAGGCCCAGAGGAGCAGCTACGGCGTTCCTTGGTTGAGACCGTTCGCTGGATGCGGGACTCCCTACTTCGATAAGTTGACTCAGGGAAGGAAACACAGGGCAACCGGTGTCTCTTGGGACGCCTTAGAAACCACGGGGATGTACGCTGAGTGTGCCCATGAAAACGGGGGCCTGCTGGAACTAGCCCTGCTTTCCCATTTGGAGGGCGGCATTCATGCCTGCCTTGAAGCTCCCTGACATTCCCGGCTCCCGACAGGCCAGTGAGCCCTGGAAGAATGCTTCGGGGAAAATTGTGAGTTTGCTCTCTCTCAACCAGGGGCTTCCGTGGCCGCGGTGGCGGTCCGCATGACAGGCTCTAGAGCTAAAGGGAACCTCAACGTGAGAACTCGCCTCCAGGTTAGGCCCTGAGTAGCCGTGCAGAAAGGGAGGCATGCAGCTCTTTCCAGGAGTTCTTAGTCGCTTTGCTTTAAAGGAAGTACACGTCCGGGGACTCCTAGGCCCCACGGGTGTGCATCATTTTCTCTCCAAAGCCACTGAGTGCCTCCAGACAGACACCTGTGGGCCGGCTGAGCAACGTCGAGGTCCATTGGTTGATTCCCTCGGAGGACCCCTGAGCGTGCCGGGTGCTGGGCAACCACACCCTGCGCGTTCCTTGAGGAGCGCTACATCTCCGGAGCCCTCGAACGCCCTCAGGACAGCATGGCTGGTGAGTGCCAAGTGCCCAGGAAGACTCTGTCATGGCCCTTGTGTGAGCTGCCATGAGAGAACGCTGTGCTTGGAACACTGCGAGGCCCGCCCTCGTACCTGAAGTCACTCCGCTGGAGGAGAGAGTCAGCCTCTTAGCACGCTGTGTGGCTCCCGGCACACCCAGCGTGAACCCGTGCCTGGAAGTAAGGCCCTGATTTGCCGTGCAGAAGCGGAGGCGTGCTGCAGCTTCCAGGAGGCGGTGGCCTCTGCCCTGCATACCTTGAACGGCAGCACAGCTTTCTGGACACCTGGGAGGCTAGCCGGGGCACCCTGTTCCCGGCAAGAACACTGAGTAACCCCAGGCCCACCTGGGTCTGCTAAGCAACATCCGGGCCCGTAGCCCTTTAGAGCCCCTCTGCGCACGCCGAGCGTAGGGAAACGCACTGCCCTCTCTTTTGGAGCAGCTTGGTTTCCTCAGCACTCGCACACGTTCACGAACACCGTTCTGGCACATGCCACATGGCGCGGAGGTCTTACGCGTTGCCCCAATCGGAGCTGCGCTCAGAGTAACCCTCGTCTTCGCATTCCATCCAGGACCTCCTGACTGAAGGCACCGTGCCTCCTAGAGGACGGCGGCTTGGGTTCTTATGCCATGCAAGTCCTGTTCCTTCTTTGGCACCGCCGGCAGCCCCAGGCCCAGAGGAGCAGCTACGGCGTTCCTTGGTTGAGACCGTTCGCTGGATGCGGGACTCCCTACTTCGATAAGTTGACTCAGGGAAGGAAACACAGGGCAACCGGTGTCTCTTGGGACGCCTTAGAAACCACGGGGATGTACGCTGAGTGTGCCCATGAAAACGGGGGCCTGCTGGAACTAGCCCTGCTTTCCCATTTGGAGGGCGGCATTCATGCCTGCCCTGAAGCTCCCTGAGATTCCCGGCTCCCGACAGGCCAGTGAGCCCTGGAAGAATGCTTCGGGGAAAATTGTGAGTTTGCTCTCTCTCAACCAGGGGCTTCCGTGGCCGCGGTGGCGGTCCGCATGACAGGCTCTAGAGCTAAAGGGAACCTCAACGTGAGAACTCGCCTCCAGGTTAGGCCCTGAGTAGCCGTGCAGAAAGGGAGGCATGCAGCTCTTTCCAGGAGTTCGTAGTCGCTTTGCTTTAAAGGAAGTACACGTCCGGGGACTCCTAGGCCCCACGGGTGTGCATCATTTTCCCTCCAAGGTCACTGAGTGCCTCCAGACAGACACCTGTGGGCCGGCTGAGCAACGTCGAGGTCCACTGGTTGATTGCCTCGGAGGACCCCTGAGCGTGCCGGGTGCTGGGCAACCACACCCTGCGCGTTCCTTGAGGAGCGCTACATCTCCGGAGCCCTCGAACGCCCTCAGGACAGCATGGCTGGTGAGTGCCAAGTGCCCAGGAAGACTCTGTCATGGCCCTTGTGTGAGCTGCCATGAGAGAACGCTGTGCTTGGAACACTGCGAGGCCCGCCCTCGTACCTGAAGTCACTCCGCTGGAGGAGAGAGTCAGCCTCTTAGCACGCTGTGTGGCTCCCGGCACACCCAGCGTGAACCCGTGCCTGGAAGTAAGGCCCTGATTTGCCGTGCAGAAGCGGAGGCGTGCTGCAGCTTCCAGGAGGCGGTGGCCTCTGCCCTGCATACCTTGAACGGCAGCACAGCTTTCTGGACACCTGGGAGGCTAGCCGGGGCACCCTGTTCCCGGCAGGAACACTGAGTAACCCCAGGCGCACCTGGGTCTGCTGAGCAACATCCGGGCCCGTAGCCCTTTAGAGCCCCTCTGCGCACGCCGAGCGTAGGGAAACGCACTGCCCTCTCTTTTGGAGCAGCTTGGTTTCCTCAGCACTCGCACACGTTCACGAACACCGTTCTGGCACATCCCACATGGCGCGGAGGTCTTACGCGTTGCCCCAATCGGAGCTGCGCTCAGAGTAACCCTCGTCTTCGCATTCCATCCAGGACCTCCTGACTGAAGGCACCGTGCCTCCTAGAGGACGGCGGCTTGGGTTCTTACTGCCATGCAAGTCCTGTTCCTTCTTTGGCACCGCCGGCAGCCCCAGGCCCAGAGGAGCAGCTACGGCGTTCCTTGGTTGAGACCGTTCGCTGGATGCGGGACTCCCTACTTCGATAAGTTGACTCAGGGAAGGAAACACAGGGCAACCGGTGTCTCTTGGGACGCCTTAGAAACCACGGGGATGTACGCTGAGTGTGCCCATGAAAACGGGGGCCTGCTGGAACTAGCCCTGCTTTCCCATTTGGAGGGCGGCATTCATGCCTGCCTTGAAGCTCCCTGACATTCCCGGCTCCCGACAGGCCAGTGAGCCCTGGAAGAATGCTTCGGGGAAAATTGTGAGTTTGCTCTCTCTCAACCAGGGGCTTCCGTGGCCGCGGTGGCGGTCCGCATGACAGGCTCTAGAGCTAAAGGGAACCTCAACGTGAGAACTCGCCTCCAGGTTAGGCCCTGAGTAGCCGTGCAGAAAGGGAGGCATGCAGCTCTTTCCAGGAGTTCTTAGTCGCTTTGCTTTAAAGGAAGTACACGTCCGGGGACTCCTAGGCCCCACGGGTGTGCATCATTTTCTCTCCAAAGCCACTGAGTGCCTCCAGACAGACACCTGTGGGCCGGCTGAGCAACGTCGAGGTCCATTGGTTGATTCCCTCGGAGGACCCCTGAGCGTGCCGGGTGCTGGGCAACCACACCCTGCGCGTTCCTTGAGGAGCGCTACATCTCCGGAGCCCTCGAACGCCCTCAGGACAGCATGGCTGGTGAGTGCCAAGTGCCCAGGAAGACTCTGTCATGGCCCTTGTGTGAGCTGCCATGAGAGAACGCTGTGCTTGGAACACTGCGAGGCCCGCCCTCGTACCTGAAGTCACTCCGCTGGAGGAGAGAGTCAGCCTCTTAGCACGCTGTGTGGCTCCCGGCACACCCAGCGTGAACCCGTGCCTGGAAGTAAGGCCCTGATTTGCCGTGCAGAAGCGGAGGCGTGCTGCAGCTTCCAGGAGGCGGTGGCCTCTGCCCTGCATACCTTGAACGGCAGCACAGCTTTCTGGACACCTGGGAGGCTAGCCGGGGCACCCTGTTCCCGGCAAGAACACTGAGTAACCCCAGGCCCACCTGGGTCTGCTAAGCAACATCCGGGCCCGTAGCCCTTTAGAGCCCCTCTGCGCACGCCGAGCGTAGGGAAACGCACTGCCCTCTCTTTTGGAGCAGCTTGGTTTCCTCAGCACTCGCACACGTTCACGAACACCGTTCTGGCACATGCCACATGGCGCGGAGGTCTTACGCGTTGCCCCAATCGGAGCTGCGCTCAGAGTAACCCTCGTCTTCGCATTCCATCCAGGACCTCCTGACTGAAGGCACCGTGCCTCCTAGAGGACGGCGGCTTGGGTTCTTACTGCCATGCAAGTCCTGTTCCTTCTTTGGCACCGCCGGCAGCCCCAGGCCCAGAGGAGCAGCTACGGCGTTCCTTGGTTGAGACCGTTCGCTGGATGCGGGACTCCCTACTTCGATAAGTTGACTCAGGGAAGGAAACACAGGGCAACCAGTGTCTCTTGGGACGCCTTAGAAACCACGGGGATGTACGCTGAGTGTGCCCATGAAAACGGGGGCCTGCTGGAACTAGCCCTGCTTTCCCATTTGGAGGGCGGCATTCATGCCTGCCCTGAAGCTCCCTGACATTCCCGGCTCCCGACAGGCCAGTGAGCCCTGGAAGAATGCTTCGGGGAAAATTGTGAGTTTGCTCTCTCTCAACCAGGGGCTTCCGTGGCCGCGGTGGCGGTCCGCATGACAGGCTCTAGAGCTAAAGGGAACCTCAACGTGAGAACTCGCCTCCAGGTTAGGCCCTGAGTAGCCGTGCAGAAAGGGAGGCATGCAGCTCTTTCCAGGAGTTCTTAGTCGCTTTGCTTTAAAGGAAGTACACGTCCGGGGACTCCTAGGCCCCACGGGTGTGCATCATTTTCCCTCCAAGGCCACTGAGTGCCTCCAGACAGACACCTGTGGGCCGGCTGAGCAACGTCGAGGTCCATTGGTTGATTCCCTCGGAGGACCCCTGAGCGTGCCGGGTGCTGGGCAACCACACCCTGCGCGTTCCTTGAGGAGCGCTACATCTCCGGAGCCCTCGAACGCCCTCAGGACAGCATGGCTGGTGAGTGCCAAGTGCCCAGGAAGACTCTGTCATGGCCCTTGTGTGAGCTGCCATGAGAGAACGCTGTGCTTGGAACACTGCGAGGCCCGCCCTCGTACCTGAAGTCACTCCGCTGGAGGAGAGAGTCAGCCTCTTAGCACGCTGTGTGGCTCCCGGCACACCCAGCGTGAACCCGTGCCTGGAAGTAAGGCCCTGATTTGCCGTGCAGAAGCGGAGGCGTGCTGCAGCTTCCAGGAGGCGGTGGCCTCTGCCCTGCATACCTTGCACGGCAGCACAGCTTTCTGGACACCTGGGAGGCTAGCCGGGGCACCCTGTTCCCGGCAGGAACACTGAGTAACCCCAGGCGCACCTGGGTCTGCTAAGCAACATCCGGGCCCGTAGCCCTTTAGAGCCCCTCTGCGCACGCCGAGCGTAGGGAAACGCACTGCCCTCTCTTTTGGAGCAGCTTGGTTTCCTCAGCACTCGCACACGTTCACGAACACCGTTCTGGCACATCCCACATGGCGCGGAGGTCTTACGCGTTGCCCCAATCGGAGCTGCGCTCAGAGTAACCCTCGTCTTCGCATTCCATCCAGGACCTCCTGACTGAAGGCACCGTGCCTCCTAGAGGACGGCGGCTTGGGTTCTTACTGCCATGCAAGTCCTGTTCCTTCTTTGGCACCGCCGGCAGCCCCAGGCCCAGAGGAGCAGCTACGGCGTTCCTTGGTTGAGACCGTTCGCTGGATGCGGGACTCCCTACTTCGATAAGTTGACTCAGGGAAGGAAACACAGGGCAACCGGTGTCTCTTGGGACGCCTTAGAAACCACGGGGATGTACGCTGAGTGTGCCCATGAAAACGGGGGCCTGCTGGAACTAGCCCTGCTTTCCCATTTGGAGGGCGGCATTCATGCCTGCCCTGAAGCTCCCTGACATTCCCGGCTCCCGACAGGCCAGTGAGCCCTGGAAGAATGCTTCGGGGAAAATTGTGAGTTTGCTCTCTCTCAACCAGGGGCTTCCGTGGCCGCGGTGGCGGTCCGCATGACAGGCTCTAGAGCTAAAGGGAACCTCAACGTGAGAACTCGCCTCCAGGTTAGGCCCTGAGTAGCCGTGCAGAAAGGGAGGCATGCAGCTCTTTCCAGGAGTTCTTAGTCGCTTTGCTTTAAAGGAAGTACACGTCCGGGGACTCCTAGGCCCCACGGGTGTGCATCATTTTCCCTCCAAGGTCACTGAGTGCCTCCAGACAGACACCTGTGGGCCGGCTGAGCAACGTCGAGGTCCATCGGTTGATTCCCTCGGAGGACCCCTGAGCGTGCCGGGTGCTGGGCAACCACACCCTGCGCGTTCCTTTAGGAGCGCTACATCTCCAGAGCCCTCGAACGCCCTCAGGACAGCATGGCTGGTGAGTGCCAAGTGCCCAGGAAGACTCTGTCATGGCCCTTTGTGTGAGCTGCCATGAGAGAACGCTGTGCTTGGAACACTGCAAGGCCCGCCCTCGTACCTGAAGTCACTCCGCTGGAGGAGAGAGTCAGCCTCTTAGCACGCTGTGTGGCTCCCGGCACACCCAGCGTGAACCCGTGCCTGGAAGTAAGGCCCTGATTTGCCGTGCAGAAGCGGAGGCGTGCTGCAGCTTCCAGGAGGCGGTGGCCTCTGCCCTGCATACCTTGAACGGCAGCACAGCTTTCTGGACACCTGGGAGGCTAGCCGGGGCACCCTGTTCCCGGCAGGAACACTGAGTAACCCCAGGCGCACCTGGGTCTGCTAAGCAACATCCGGGCCCGTAGCCCTTTAGAGCCCCTCTGCGCACGCCGAGCGTAGGGAAACGCACTGCCCTCTCTTTTGGAGCAGCTTGGTTTCCTCAGCACTCGCACACGTTCACGAACACCGTTCTGGCACATCCCACATGGCGCGGAGGTCTTACGCGTTGCCCCAATCGGAGCTGCGCTCAGAGTAACCCTCGTCTTCGCATTCCATCCAGGACCTCCTGACTGAAGGCACCGTGCCTCCTAGAGGACGGCGGCTTGGGTTCTTACTGCCATGCAAGTCCTGTTCCTTCTTTGGCACCGCCGGCAGCCCCAGGCCCAGAGGAGCAGCTACGGCGTTCCTTGGTTGAGACCGTTCGCTGGATGCGGGACTCCCTACTTCGATAAGTTGACTCAGGGAAGGAAACACAGGGCAACCGGTGTCTCTTGGGACGCCTTAGAAACCACGGGGATGTACGCTGAGTGTGCCCATGAAAACGGGGGCCTGCTGGAACTAGCCCTGCTTTCCCATTTGGAGGGCGGCATTCATGCCTGCCCTGAAGCTCCCTGACATTCCCGGTTCCCGACAGGCCAGTGAGCCCTGGAAGAATGCTTCGGGGAAAATTGTGAGTTTGCTCTCTCTCAACCAGGGGCTTCCGTGGCCGCGGTGGCGGTCCGCATGACAGGCTCTAGAGCTAAAGGGAACCTCAACGTGAGAACTCGCCTCCAGGTTAGGCCCTGAGTAGCCGTGCAGAAAGGGAGGCATGCAGCTCTTTCCAGGAGTTCTTAGTCGCTTTGCTTTAAAGGAAGTACACGTCCGGGGACTCCTAGGCCCCACGGGTGTGCATCATTTTCCCTCCAAGGCCACTGAGTGCCTCCAGACAGACACCTGTGGGCCGGCTGAGCAACGTCGAGGTCCATTGGTTGATTCCCTCGGAGGACCCCTGAGCGTGCCGGGTGCTGGGCAACCACACCCTGCGCGTTCCTTGAGGAGCGCTACATCTCCGGAGCCCTCGAACGCCCTCAGGACAGCATGGCTGGTGAGTGCCAAGTGCCCAGGAAGACTCTGTCATGGCCCTTGTGTGAGCTGCCATGAGAGAACGCTGTGCTTGGAACACTGCGAGGCCCGCCCTCGTACCTGAAGTCACTCCGCTGGAGGAGAGAGTCAGCCTCTTAGCACGCTGTGTGGCTCCCGGCACACCCAGCGTGAACCCGTGCCTGGAAGTAAGGCCCTGATTTGCCGTGCAGAAGCGGAGGCGTGCTGCAGCTTCCAGGAGGCGGTGGCCTCTGCCCTGCATACCTTGAACGGCAGCACAGCTTTCTGGACACCTGGGAGGCTAGCCGGGGCACCCTGTTCCCGGCAGGAACACTGAGTAACCCCAGGCCCACCTGGGTCTGCTAAGCAACATCCGGGCCCGTAGCCCTTTAGAGCCCCTCTGCGCACGCCGAGCGTAGGGAAACGCACTGCCCTCTCTTTTGGAGCAGCTTGGTTTCCTCAGCACTCGCACACTTCACGAACACCGTTCTGGCACATCCCACATGGCGCGGAGGTCTTACGCGTTGCCCCAATCGGAGCTGCGCTCAGAGTAACCCTCGTCTTCGCATTCCATCCAGGACCTCCTGACTGAAGGCACCGTGCCTCCTAGAGGACGGCGGCTTGGGTTCTTACTGCCATGCAAGTCCTGTTCCTTCTTTGGCACCGCCGGCAGCCCCAGGCCCAGAGGAGCAGCTACGGCGTTCCTTGGTTGAGACCGTTCGCTGGATGCGGGACTCCCTACTTCGATAAGTTGACTCAGGGAAGGAAACACAGGGCAACCGGTGTCTCTTGGGACGCCTTAGAAACCACGGGGATGTACGCTGAGTGTGCCCATGAAAACGGGGGCCTGCTGGAACTAGCCCTGCTTTCCCATTTGGAGGGCGGCATTCATGCCTGCCCTGAAGCTCCCTGACATTCCCGGCTCCCGACAGGCCAGTGAGCCCTGGAAGAATGCTTCGGGGAAAATTGTGAGTTTGCTCTCTCTCAACCAGGGGCTTCCGTGGCCGCGGTGGCGGTCCGCATGACAGGCTCTAGAGCTAAAGGGAACCTCAACGTGAGAACTCGCCTCCAGGTTAGGCCCTGAGTAGCCGTGCAGAAAGGGAGGCATGCAGCTCTTTCCAGGAGTTCGTAGTCGCTTTGCTTTAAAGGAAGTACACGTCCGGGAACTCCTAGGCCCCACGGGTGTGCATCATTTTCCCTCCAAGGTCACTGAGTGCCTCCAGACAGACACCTGTGGGCCGGCTGAGCAACGTCGAGGTCCATTGGTTGATTCCCTCGGAGGACCCCTGAGCGTGCCGGGTGCTGGGCAACCACACCCTGCGCGTTCCTTGAGGAGCGCTACATCTCCGGAGCCCTCGAACGCCCTCAGGACAGCATGGCTGGTGAGTGCCAAGTGCCCAGGAAGACTCTGTCATGGCCCTTGTGTGAGCTGCCATGAGAGAACGCTGTGCTTGGAACACTGCGAGGCCCGCCCTCGTACCTGAAGTCACTCCGCTGGAGGAGAGAGTCAGCCTCTTAGCACGCTGTGTGGCTCCCGGCACACCCAGCGTGAACCCGTGCCTGGAAGTAAGGCCCTGATTTGCCGTGCAGAAGCGGAGGCGTGCTGCAGCTTCCAGGAGGCGGTGGCCTCTGCCCTGCATACCTTGAACGGCAGCACAGCTTTCTGGACACCTGGGAGGCTAGCCGGGGCACCCTGTTCCCGGCAGGAACACTGAGTAACCCCAGGCGCACCTGGGTCTGCTAAGCAACATCCGGGCCCGTAGCCCTTTAGAGCCCCTCTGCGCACGCCGAGCGTAGGGAAACGCACTGCCCTCTCTTTTGGAGCAGCTTGGTTTCCTCAGCACTCGCACACGTTCACGAACACCGTTCTGGCACATCCCACATGGCGCGGAGGTCTTACGCGTTGCCCCAATCGGAGCTGCGCTCAGAGTAACCCTCGTCTTCGCATTCCATCCAGGACCTCCTGACTGAAGGCACCGTGCCTCCTAGAGGACGGCGGCTTGGGTTCTTACTGCCATGCAAGTCCTGTTCCTTCTTTGGCACCGCCGGCAGCCCCAGGCCCAGAGGAGCAGCTACGGCGTTCCTTGGTTGAGACCGTTCGCTGGATGCGGGACTCCCTACTTCGATAAGTTGACTCAGGGAAGGAAACACAGGGCAACCGGTGTCTCTTGGGACGCCTTAGAAACCACGGGGATGTACGCTGAGTGTGCCCATGAAAACGGGGGCCTGCTGGAACTAGCCCTGCTTTCCCATTTGGAGGGCGGCATTCATGCCTGCCCTGAAGCTCCCTGACATTCCCGGCTCCCGACAGGCCAGTGAGCCCTGGAAGAATGCTTCGGGGAAAATTGTGAGTTTGCTCTCTCTCAACCAGGGGCTTCCGTGGCCGCGGTGGCGGTCCGCATGACAGGCTCTAGAGCTAAAGGGAACCTCAACGTGAGAACTCGCCTCCAGGTTAGGCCCTGAGTAGCCGTGCAGAAAGGGAGGCATGCAGCTCTTTCCAGGAGTTCTTAGTCGCTTTGCTTTAAAGGAAGTACACGTCCGGGGACTCCTAGGCCCCACGGGTGTGCATCATTTTCCCTCCAAGGTCACTGAGTGCCTCCAGACAGACACCTGTGGGCCGGCTGAGCAACGTCGAGGTCCATTGGTTGATTCCCTCGGAGGACCCCTGAGCGTGCCGGGTGCTGGGCAACCACACCCTGCGCGTTCCTTTAGGAGCGCTACATCTCCAGAGCCCTCGAACGCCCTCAGGACAGCATGGCTGGTGAGTGCCAAGTGCCCAGGAAGACTCTGTCATGGCCCTTTGTGTGAGCTGCCATGAGAGAACGCTGTGCTTGGAACACTGCGAGGCCCGCCCTCGTACCTGAAGTCACTCCGCTGGAGGAGAGAGTCAGCCTCTTAGCACGCTGTGTGGCTCCCGGCACACCCAGCGTGAACCCGTGCCTGGAAGTAAGGCCCTGATTTGCCGTGCAGAAGCGGAGGCGTGCTGCAGCTTCCAGGAGGCGGTGGCCTCTGCCCTGCATACCTTGAACGGCAGCACAGCTTTCTGGACACCTGGGAGGCTAGCCGGGGCACCCTGTTCCCGGCAGGAACACTGAGTAACCCCAGGCGCACCTGGGTCTGCTAAGCAACATCCGGGCCCGTAGCCCTTTAGAGCCCCTCTGCGCACGCCGAGCGTAGGGAAACGCACTGCCCTCTCTTTTGGAGCAGCTTGGTTTCCTCAGCACTCGCACACGTTCACGAACACCGTTCTGGCACATCCCACATGGCGCGGAGGTCTTACGCGTTGCCCCAATCGGAGCTGCGCTCAGAGTAACCCTCGTCTTCGCATTCCATCCAGGACCTCCTGACTGAAGGCACCGTGCCTCCTAGAGGACGGCGGCTTGGGTTCTTACTGCCATGCAAGTCCTGTTCCTTCTTTGGCACCGCCGGCAGCCCCAGGCCCAGAGGAGCAGCTACGGCGTTCCTTGGTTGAGACCGTTCGCTGGATGCGGGACTCCCTACTTCGATAAGTTGACTCAGGGAAGGAAACACAGGGCAACCGGTGTCTCTTGGGACGCCTTAGAAACCACGGGGATGTACGCTGAGTGTGCCCATGAAAACGGGGGCCTGCTGGAACTAGCCCTGCTTTCCCATTTGGAGGGCAGCATTCATGCCTGCCTTGAAGCTCCCTGACATTCCCGGCTCCCGACAGGCCAGTGAGCCCTGGAAGAATGCTTCGGGGAAAATTGTGAGTTTGCTCTCTCTCAACCAGGGGCTTCCG
This sequence comes from Globicephala melas, assembly GCF_963455315.2. Taxonomy (NCBI): domain Eukaryota; kingdom Metazoa; phylum Chordata; class Mammalia; order Artiodactyla; family Delphinidae; genus Globicephala; species Globicephala melas. The sequence goes on along the minus strand of NW_027207445.1, from coordinate 133,589 downwards.
TGGCCGCGGTGGCGGTCCGCATGACAGGCTCTAGAGCTAAAGGGAACCTCAACGTGAGAACTCGCCTCCAGGTTAGGCCCTGAGTAGCCGTGCAGAAAGGGAGGCATGCAGCTCTTTCCAGGAGTTCTTAGTCGCTTTGCTTTAAAGGAAGTACACGTCCGGGGACTCCTAGGCCCCACGGGTGTGCATCATTTTCCCTCCAAGGCCACTGAGTGCCTCCAGACAGACACCTGTGGGCCGGCTGAGCAACGTCGATGTCCATTGGTTGATTCCCCCGGAGGACCCCTGAGCGTGCCGGGTGCTGGGCAACCACACCCTGCGCGTTCCTTGAGGAGCGCTACATCTCCGGAGCCCTCGAACGCCCTCAGGACAGCATGGCTGGTGAGTGCCAAGTGCCCAGGAAGACTCTGTCATGGTCCTTGTGTGAGCTGCCATGAGAGAACGCTGTGCTTGGAACACTGCGAGGCCCGCCCTCGTACCTGAAGTCACTCCGCTGGAGGAGAGAGTCAGCCTCTTAGCACGCTGTGTGGCTCCCGGCACACCCAGCGTGAACCCGTGCCTGGAAGTAAGGCCCTGATTTGCCGTGCAGAAGCGGAGGCGTGCTGCAGCTTCCAGGAGGCGGTGGCCTCTGCCCTGCATACCTTGAACGGCAGCACAGCTTTCTGGACACCTGGGAGGCTAGCCGGGGCACCCTGTTCCCGGCAGGAACACTGAGTAACCCCAGGCGCACCTGGGTCTGCTAAGCAACATCCGGGCCCGTAGCCCTTTAGAGCCCCTCTGCGCACGCCGAGCGTAGGGAAACGCACTGCCCTCTCTTTTGGAGCAGCTTGGTTTCCTCAGCACTCGCACACGTTCACGAACACCGTTCTGGCACATCCCACATGGCGCGGAGGTCTTACGCGTTGCCCCAATCGGAGCTGCGCTCAGAGTAACCCTCGTCTTCGCATTCCATCCAGGACCTCCTGACTGAAGGCACCGTGCCTCCTAGAGGACGGCGGCTTGGGTTCTTACTGCCATGCAAGTCCTGTTCCTTCTTTGGCACCGCCGGCAGCCCCAGGCCCAGAGGAGCAGCTACGGCGTTCCTTGGTTGAGACCGTTCGCTGGATGCGGGACTCCCTACTTCGATAAGTTGACTCAGGGAAGGAAACACAGGGCAACCGGTGTCTCTTGGGACGCCTTAGAAACCACGGGGATGTACGCTGAGTGTGCCCATGAAAACGGGGGCCTGCTGGAACTAGCCCTGCTTTCCCATTTGGAGGGCGGCATTCATGCCTGCCTTGAAGCTCCCTGACATTCCCGGCTCCCGACAGGCCAGTGAGCCCTGGAAGAATGCTTCGGGGAAAATTGTGAGTTTGCTCTCTCTCAACCAGGGGCTTCCGTGGCCGCGGTGGCGGTCCGCATGACAGGCTCTAGAGCTAAAGGGAACCTCAACGTGAGAACTCGCCTCCAGGTTAGGCCCTGAGTAGCCGTGCAGAAAGGGAGGCATGCAGCTCTTTCCAGGAGTTCTTAGTCGCTTTGCTTTAAAGGAAGTACACGTCCGGGGACTCCTAGGCCCCACGGGTGTGCATCATTTTCCCTCCAAGGCCACTGAGTGCCTCCAGACAGACACCTGTGGGCCAGCTGAGCAACGTCGAGGTCCATTGGTTGATTCCCTCGGAGGACCCCTGAGCGTGCCGGGTGCTGGGCAACCACACCCTGCGCGTTCCTTGAGGAGCGCTACATCTCCGGAGCCCTCGAACGCCCTCAGGACAGCATGGCTGGTGAGTGCCAAGTGCCCAGGAAGACTCTGTCATGGCCCTTGTGTGAGCTGCCATGAGAGAACGCTGTGCTTGGAACACTGCGAGGCCCGCCCTCGTACCTGAAGTCACTCCGCTGGAGGAGAGAGTCAGCCTCTTAGCACGCTGTGTGGCTCCCGGCACACCCAGCGTGAACCCGTGCCTGGAAGTAAGGCCCTGATTTGCCGTGCAGAAGCGGAGGCGTGCTGCAGCTTCCAGGAGGCGGTGGCCTCTGCCCTGCATACCTTGAACGGCAGCACAGCTTTCTGGACACCTGGGAGGCTAGCCGGGGCACCCTGTTCCCGGCAGGAACACTGAGTAACCCCAGGCGCACCTGGGTCTGCTAAGCAACATCCGGGCCCGTAGCCCTTTAGAGCCCCTCTGCGCACGCCGAGCGTAGGGAAACGCACTGCCCTCTCTTTTGGAGCAGCTTGGTTTCCTCAGCACTCGCACACGTTCACGAACACCGTTCTGGCACATCCCACATGGCGCGGAGGTCTTACGCGTTGCCCCAATCGGAGCTGCGCTCAGAGTAACCCTCGTCTTCGCATTCCATCCAGGACCTCCTGACTGAAGGCACCGTGCCTCCTAGAGGACGGCGGCTTGGGTTCTTACTGCCATGCAAGTCCTGTTCCTTCTTTGGCACCGCCGGCAGCCCCAGGCCCAGAGGAGCAGCTACGGCGTTCCTTGGTTGAGACCGTTCGCTGGATGCGGGACTCCCTACTTCGATAAGTTGACTCAGGGAAGGAAACACAGGGCAACCGGTGTCTCTTGGGACGCCTTAGAAACCACGGGGATGTACGCTGAGTGTGCCCATGAAAACGGGGGCCTGCTGGAACTAGCCCTGCTTTCCCATTTGGAGGGCGGCATTCATGCCTGCCCTGAAGCTCCCTGACATTCCCGGCTCCCGACAGGCCAGTGAGCCCTGGAAGAATGCTTCGGGGAAAATTGTGAGTTTGCTCTCTCTCAACCAGGGGCTTCCGTGGCCGCGGTGGCGGTCCGCATGACAGGCTCTAGAGCTAAAGGGAACCTCAACGTGAGAACTCGCCTCCAGGTTAGGCCCTGAGTAGCCGTGCAGAAAGGGAGGCATGCAGCTCTTTCCAGGAGTTCTTAGTCGCTTTGCTTTAAAGGAAGTACACGTCCGGGGACTCCTAGGCCCCACGGGTGTGCATCATTTTCCCTCCAAGGTCACTGAGTGCCTCCAGACAGACACCTGTGGGCCGGCTGAGCAACGTCGAGGTCCATTGGTTGATTCCCTCGGAGGACCCCTGAGCGTGCCGGGTGCTGGGCAACCACACCCTGCGCGTTCCTTTAGGAGCGCTACATCTCCAGAGCCCTCGAACGCCCTCAGGACAGCATGGCTGGTGAGTGCCAAGTGCCCAGGAAGACTCTGTCATGGCCCTTTGTGTGAGCTGCCATGCGAGAACGCTGTGCTTGGAACACTGCGAGGCCCGCCCTCGTACCTGAAGTCACTCCGCTGGAGGAGAGAGTCAGCCTCTTAGCACGCTGTGTGGCTCCCGGCACACCCAGCGTGAACCCGTGCCTGGAAGTAAGGCCCTGATTTGCCGTGCAGAAGCGGAGGCGTGCTGCAGCTTCCAGGAGGCGGTGGCCTCTGCCCTGCATACCTTGAACGGCAGCACAGCTTTCTGGACACCTGGGAGGCTAGCCGGGGCACCCTGTTCCCGGCAGGAACACTGAGTAACCCCAGGCGCACCTGGGTCTGCTAAGCAACATCCGGGCCCGTAGCCCTTTAGAGCCCCTCTGCGCACGCCGAGCGTAGGGAAACGCACTGCCCTCTCTTTTGGAGCAGCTTGGTTTCCTCAGCACTCGCACACGTTCACGAACACCGTTCTGGCACATCCCACATGGCGCGGAGGTCTTACGCGTTGCCCCAATCGGAGCTGCGCTCAGAGTAACCCTCGTCTTCGCATTCCATCCAGGACCTCCTGACTGAAGGCACCGTGCCTCCTAGAGGACGGCGGCTTGGGTTCTTACTGCCATGCAAGTCCTGTTCCTTCTTTGGCACCGCCGGCAGCCCCAGGCCCAGAGGAGCAGCTACGGCGTTCCTTGGTTGAGACCGTTCGCTGGATGCGGGACTCCCTACTTCGATAAGTTGACTCAGGGAAGGAAACACAGGGCAACCGGTGTCTCTTGGGACGCCTTAGAAACCACGGGGATGTACGCTGAGTGTGCCCATGAAAACGGGGGCCTGCTGGAACTAGCCCTGCTTTCCCATTTGGAGGGCGGCATTCATGCCTGCCCTGAAGCTCCCTGACATTCCCGGCTCCCGACAGGCCAGTGAGCCCTGGAAGAATGCTTCGGGGAAAATTGTGAGTTTGCTCTCTCTCAACCAGGGGCTTCCGTGGCCGCGGTGGCGGTCCGCATGACAGGCTCTAGAGCTAAAGGGAACCTCAACGTGAGAACTCGCCTCCAGGTTAGGCCCTGAGTAGCCGTGCAGAAAGGGAGGCATGCAGCTCTTTCCAGGAGTTCTTAGTCGCTTTGCTTTAAAGGAAGTACACGTCCGGGGACTCCTAGGCCCCACGGGTGTGCATCATTTTCCCTCCAAGGTCACTGAGTGCCTCCAGACAGACACCTGTGGGCCGGCTGAGCAACGTCGAGGTCCATTGGTTGATTCCCTCGGAGGACCCCTGAGCGTGCCGGGTGCTGGGCAACCACACCCTGCGCGTTCCTTTAGGAGCGCTACATCTCCAGAGCCCTCGAACGCCCTCAGGACAGCATGGCTGGTGAGTGCCAAGTGCCCAGGAAGACTCTGTCATGGCCCTTTGTGTGAGCTGCCATGCGAGAACGCTGTGCTTGGAACACTGCGAGGCCCGCCCTCGTACCTGAAGTCACTCCGCTGGAGGAGAGAGTCAGCCTCTAGCACGCTGTGTGGCTCCCGGCACACCCAGCGTGAACCCGTGCCTGGAAGTAAGGCCCTGATTTGCCGTGCAGAAGCGGAGGCGTGCTGCAGCTTCCAGGAGGCGGTGGCCTCTGCCCTGCATACCTTGAACGGCAGCACAGCTTTCTGGACACCTGGGAGGCTAGCCGGGGCACCCTGTTCCCGGCAGGAACACTGAGTAACCCCAGGCGCACCTGGGTCTGCTAAGCAACATCCGGGCCCGTAGCCCTTTAGAGCCCCTCTGCGCACGCCGAGCGTAGGGAAACGCACTGCCCTCTCTTTTGGAGCAGCTTGGTTTCCTCAGCACTCGCACACGTTCACGAACACCGTTCTGGCACATCCCACATGGCGCGGAGGTCTTACGCGTTGCCCCAATCGGAGCTGCGCTCAGAGTAACCCTCGTCTTCGCATTCCATCCAGGACCTCCTGACTGAAGGCACCGTGCCTCCTAGAGGACGGCGGCTTGGGTTCTTACTGCCATGCAAGTCCTGTTCCTTCTTTGGCACCGCCGGCAGCCCCAGGCCCAGAGGAGCAGCTACGGCGTTCCTTGGTTGAGACCGTTCGCTGGATGCAGGACTCCCTACTTCGATAAGTTGACTCAGGGAAGGAAACACAGGGCAACCGGTGTCTCTTGGGACGCCTTAGAAACCACGGGGATGTACGCTGAGTGTGCCCATGAAAACGGGGGCCTGCTGGAACTAGCCCTGCTTTCCCATTTGGAGGGCGGCATTCATGCCTGCCTTGAAGCTCCCTGACATTCCCGGCTCCCGACAGGCCAGTGAGCCCTGGAAGAATGCTTCGGGGAAAATTGTGAGTTTGCTCTCTCTCAACCAGGGGCTTCCGTGGCCGTGGTGGCGGTCCGCATGACAGGCTCTAGAGCTAAAGGGAACCTCAACGTGAGAACTCGCCTCCAGGTTAGGCCCTGAGTAGCCGTGCAGAAAGGGAGGCATGCAGCTCTTTCCAGGAGTTCGTAGTCGCTTTGCTTTAAAGGAAGTACACGTCCGGGGACTCCTAGGCCCCACGGGTGTGCATCATTTTCCCTCCAAGGTCACTGAGTGCCTCCAGACAGACACCTGTGGGCCGGCTGAGCAACGTCGAGGTCCATTGGTTGATTCCCTCGGAGGACCCCTGAGCGTGCCGGGTGCTGGGCAACCACACCCTGCGCGTTCCTTGAGGAGCGCTACATCTCCGGAGCCCTCGAACGCCCTCAGGACAGCATGGCTGGTGAGTGCCAAGTGCCCAGGAAGACTCTGTCATGGCCCTTGTGTGAGCTGCCATGAGAGAACGCTGTGCTTGGAACACTGCGAGGCCCGCCCTCGTACCTGAAGTCACTCCGCTGGAGGAGAGAGTCAGCCTCTTAGCACGCTGTGTGGCTCCCGGCACACCCAGCGTGAACCCGTGCCTGGAAGTAAGGCCCTGATTTGCCGTGCAGAAGCGGAGGCGTGCTGCAGCTTCCAGGAGGCGGTGGCCTCTGCCCTGCATACCTTGAACGGCAGCACAGCTTTCTGGACACCTGGGAGGCTAGCCGGGGCACCCTGTTCCCGGCAGGAACACTGAGTAACCCCAGGCGCACCTGGGTCTGCTAAGCAACATCCGGGCCCGTAGCCCTTTAGAGCCCCTCTGCGCACGCCGAGCGTAGGGAAACGCACTGCCCTCTCTTTTGGAGCAGCTTGGTTTCCTCAGCACTCGCACACGTTCACGAACACCGTTCTGGCACATGCCACATGGCGCGGAGGTCTTACGCGTTGCCCCAATCGGAGCTGCGCTCAGAGTAACCCTCGTCTTCGCATTCCATCCAGGACCTCCTGACTGAAGGCACCGTGCCTCCTAGAGGACGGCGGCTTGGGTTCTTACTGCCATGCAAGTCCTGTTCCTTCTTTGGCACCGCCGGCAGCCCCAGGCCCAGAGGAGCAGCTACGGCGTTCCTTGGTTGAGACCGTTCGCTGGATGCGGGACTCCCTACTTCGATAAGTTGACTCAGGGAAGGAAACACAGGGCAACCGGTGTCTCTTGGGACGCCTTAGAAACCACGGGGATGTACGCTGAGTGTGCCCATGAAAACGGGGGCCTGCTGGAACTAGCCCTGCTTTCCCATTTGGAGGGCGGCATTCATGCCTGCCCTGAAGCTCCCTGACATTCCCGGCTCCCGACAGGCCAGTGAGCCCTGGAAGAATGCTTCGGGGAAAATTGTGAGTTTGCTCTCTCTCAACCAGGGGCTTCCGTGGCCGCGGTGGCGGTCCGCATGACAGGCTCTAGAGCTAAAGGGAACCTCAACGTGAGAACTCGCCTCCAGGTTAGGCCCTGAGTAGCCGTGCAGAAAGGGAGGCATGCAGCTCTTTCCAGGAGTTCTTAGTCGCTTTGCTTTAAAGGAAGTACACGTCCGGGGACTCCTAGGCCCCACGGGTGTGCATCATTTTCCCTCCAAGGTCACTGAGTGCCTCCAGACAGACACCTGTGGGCCGGCTGAGCAACGTCGAGGTCCATTGGTTGATTCCCTCGGAGGACCCCTGAGCGTGCCGGGTGCTGGGCAACCACACCCTGCGCGTTCCTTGAGGAGCGCTACATCTCCGGAGCCCTCGAACGCCCTCAGGACAGCATGGCTGGTGAGTGCCAAGTGCCCAGGAAGACTCTGTCATGGCCCTTGTGTGAGCTGCCATGAGAGAACGCTGTGCTTGGAACACTGCGAGGCCCGCCCTCGTACCTGAAGTCACTCCGCTGGAGGAGAGAGTCAGCCTCTTAGCACGCTGTGTGGCTCCCGGCACACCCAGCGTGAACCCGTGCCTGGAAGTAAGGCCCTGATTTGCCGTGCAGAAGCGGAGGCGTGCTGCAGCTTCCAGGAGGCGGTGGCCTCTGCCCTGCATACCTTGAATGGCAGCACAGCTTTCTGGACACCTGGGAGGCTAGCCGGGGCACCCTGTTCCCGGCAGGAACACTGAGTAACCCCAGGCGCACCTGGGTCTGCTAAGCAACATCCGGGCCCGTAGCCCTTTAGAGCCCCTCTGCGCACGCCGAGCGTAGGGAAACGCACTGCCCTCTCTTTTGGAGCAGCTTGGTTTCCTCAGCACTCGCACACGTTCACGAACACCGTTCTGGCACATGCCACATGGCGCGGAGGTCTTACGCGTTGCCCCAATCGGAGCTGCGCTCAGAGTAACCCTCGTCTTCGCATTCCATCCAGGACCTCCTGACTGAAGGCACCGTGCCTCCTAGAGGACGGCGGCTTGGGTTCTTACTGCCATGCAAGTCCTGTTCCTTCTTTGGCACCGCCGGCAGCCCCAGGCCCAGAGGAGCAGCTACGGCGTTCCTTGGTTGAGACCGTTCGCTGGATGCGGGACTCCCTACTTCGATAAGTTGACTCAGGGAAGGAAACACAGGGCAACCGGTGTCTCTTGGGACGCCTTAGAAACCACGGGGATGTACGCTGAGTGTGCCCATGAAAACGGGGGCCTGCTGGAACTAGCCCTGCTTTCCCATTTGGAGGGCGGCATTCATGCCTGCCTTGAAGCTCCCTGACATTCCCGGCTCCCGACAGGCCAGTGAGCCCTGGAAGAATGCTTCGGGGAAAATTGTGAGTTTGCTCTCTCTCAACCAGGGGCTTCCGTGGCCGCGGTGGCGGTCCGCATGACAGGCTCTAGAGCTAAAGGGAACCTCAACGTGAGAACTCGCCTCCAGGTTAGGCCCTGAGTAGCCGTGCAGAAAGGGAGGCATGCAGCTCTTTCCAGGAGTTCGTAGTCGCTTTGCTTTAAAGGAAGTACACGTCCGGGGACTCCTAGGCCCCACGGGTGTGCATCATTTTCCCTCCAAGGTCACTGAGTGCCTCCAGACAGACACCTGTGGGCCGGCTGAGCAACGTCGAGGTCCATTGGTTGATTCCCTCGGAGGACCCCTGAGCGTGCCGGGTGCTGGGCAACCACACCCTGCGCGTTCCTTGAGGAGCGCTACATCTCCGGAGCCCTCGAACGCCCTCAGGACAGCATGGCTGGTGAGTGCCAAGTGCCCAGGAAGACTCTGTCATGGCCCTTTGTGTGAGCTGCCATGAGAGAACGCTGTGCTTGGAACACTGCGAGGCCCGCCCTCGTACCTGAAGTCACTCCGCTGGAGGAGAGAGTCAGCCTCTTAGCAGGCTGTGTGGCTCCCGGCACACCCAGCGTGAACCCGTGCCTGGAAGTAAGGCCCTGATTTGCCGTGCAGAAGCGGAGGCGTGCTGCAGCTTCCAGGAGGCGGTGGCCTCTGCCCTGCATACCTTGAACGGCAGCACAGCTTTCTGGACACCTGGGAGGCTAGCCGGGGCACCCTGTTCCCGGCAGGAACACTGAGTAACCCCAGGCGCACCTGGGTCTGCTGAGCAACATCCGGGCCCGTGGCCCTTTAGAGCCCCTCTGCGCACGCCGAGCGTAGGGAAACGCACTGCCCTCTCTTTTGGAGCAGCTTGGTTTCCTCAGCACTCGCACACGTTCACGAACACCTTTCTGGCACATCCCACATGGCGCGGAGGTCTTACGCGTTGCCCCAATCGGAGCTGCGCTCAGAGTAACCCTCGTCTACGCATTCCATCCAGGACCTCCTGACTGAAGGCACCGTGCCTCCTAGAGGACGGCGGCTTGGGTTCTTACTGCCATGCAAGTCCTGTTCCTTCTTTGGCACCGCCGGCAGCCCCAGGCCCAGAGGAGCAGCTACGGCGTTCCTTGGTTGAGACCGTTCGCTGGATGCGGGACTCCCTACTTCGATAAGTTGACTCAGGGAAGGAAACACAGGGCAACCGGTGTCTCTTGGGACGCCTTAGAAACCACGGGGATGTACGCTGAGTGTGCCCATGAAAACGGGGGCCTGCTGGAACTAGCCCTGCTTTCCCATTTGGAGGGCGGCATTCATGCCTGCCTTGAAGCTCCCTGACATTCCCGGCTCCCGACAGGCCAGTGAGCCCTGGAAGAATGCTTCGGGGAAAATTGTGAGTTTGCTCTCTCTCAACCAGGGGCTTCCGTAGCCGCGGTGGCGGTCCGCATGACAGGCTCTAGAGCTAAAGGGAACCTCAACGTGAGAACTCGCCTCCAGGTTAGGCCCTGAGTAGCCGTGCAGAAAGGGAGGCATGCAGCTCTTTCCAGGAGTTCTTAGTCGCTTTGCTTTAAAGGAAGTACACGTCCGGGGACTCCTAGGCCCCACGGGTGTGCATCATTTTCCCTCCAAGGCCACTGAGTGCCTCCAGACAGACACCTGTGGGCCGGCTGAGCAACGTCGAGGTCCATTGGTTGATTCCCTCGGAGGACCCCTGAGCGTGCCGGGTGCTGGGCAACCACACCCTGCGCGTTCCTTGAGGAGCGCTACATCTCCGGAGCCCTCGAACGCCCTCAGGACAGCATGGCTGGTGAGTGCCAAGTGCCCAGGAAGACTCTGTCATGGCCCTTGTGTGAGCTGCCATGAGAGAACGCTGTGCTTGGAACACTGCGAGGCCCGCCCTCGTACCTGAAGTCACTCCGCTGGAGGAGAGAGTCAGCCTCTTAGCAGGCTGTGTGGCTCCCGGCACACCCAGCGTGAACCCGTGCCTGGAAGTAAGGCCCTGATTTGCCGTGCAGAAGCGGAGGCGTGCTGCAGCTTCCAGGAGGCGGTGGCCTCTGCCCTGCATACCTTGAACGGCAGCACAGCTTTCTGGACACCTGGGAGGCTAGCCGGGGCACCCTGTTCCCGGCAGGAACACTGAGTAACCCCAGGCGCACCTGGGTCTGCTAAGCAACATCCGGGCCCGTAGCCCTTTAGAGCCCCTCTGCGCACGCCGAGCGTAGGGAAACGCACTGCCCTCTCTTTTGGAGCAGCTTGGTTTCCTCAGCACTCGCACACGTTCACGAACACCGTTCTGGCACATGCCACATGGTGCGGAGGTCTTACGCGTTGCCCCAATCGGAGCTGCGCTCAGAGTAACCCTCGTCTTCGCATTCCATCCAGGACCTCCTGACTGAAGGCACCGTGCCTCCTAGAGGACGGCGGCTTGGGTTCTTACTGCCATGCAAGTCCTGTTCCTTCTTTGGCACCGCCGGCAGCCCCAGGCCCAGAGGAGCAGCTACGGCGTTCCTTGGTTGAGACCGTTCGCTGGATGCGGGACTCCCTACTTCGATAGGTTGACTCAGGGAAGGAAACACAGGGCAACCGGTGTCTCTTGGGACGCCTTAGAAACCACGGGGATGTACGCTGAGTGTGCCCATGAAAACGGGGGCCTGCTGGAACTAGCCCTGCTTTCCCATTTGGAGGGCGGCATTCATGCCTGCCTTGAAGCTCCCTGACATTCCCGGCTCCCGACAGGCCAGTGAGCCCTGGAAGAATGCTTCGGGGAAAATTGTGAGTTTGCTCTCTCTCAACCAGGGGCTTCCGTGGCCGCGGTGGCGGTCCGCATGACAGGCTCTAGAGCTAAAGGGAACCTCAGCGTGAGAACTCGCCTCCAGGTTAGGCCCTGAGTAGCCGTGCAGAAAGGGAGGCATGCAGCTCTTTCCAGGAGTTCGTAGTCGCTTTGCTTTAAAGGAAGTACACGTCCGGGGACTCCTAGGCCCCACGGGTGTGCATCATTTTCCCTCCAAGGCCACTGAGTGCCTCCAGACAGACACCTGTGGGCCGGCTGAGCAACGTCGAGGTCCATTGGTTGATTCCCTCGGAGGACCCCTGAGCGTGCCGGGTGCTGGGCAACCACACCCTGCGCGTTCCTTGAGGAGCGCTACATCTCCGGAGCCCTCGAACGCCCTCAGGACAGCATGGCTGGTGAGTGCAAGTGCCCAGGAAGACTCTGTCATGGCCCTTGTGTGAGCTGCCATGAGAGAACGCTGTGCTTGGAACACTGTGAGGCCCGCCCTCGTACCTGAAGTCACTCCGCTGGAGGAGAGAGTCAGCCTCTTAGCACGCTGTGTGGCTCCCGGCACACCCAGCGTGAACCCGTGCCTGGAAGTAAGGCCCTGATTTGCCGTGCAGAAGCGGAGGCGTGCTGCAGCTTCCAGGAGGCGGTGGCCTCTGCCCTGCATACCTTGAACGGCAGCACAGCTTTCTGGACACCTGGGAGGCTAGCCGGGGCACCCTGTTCCCGGCAGGAACACTGAGTAACCCCAGGCGCACCTGGGTCTGCTAAGCAACATCCGGGCCCGTAGCCCTTTAGAGCCCCTCTGCGCACGCCGAGCGTAGGGAAACGCACTGCCCTCTCTTTTGGAGCAGCTTGGTTTCCTCAGCACTCGCACACGTTCACGAACACCGTTCTGGCACATCCCACATGGCGCGGAGGTCTTACGCGTTGCCCCAATCGGAGCTGCGCTCAGAGTAACCCTCGTCTTCGCATTCCATCCAGGACCTCCTGACTGAAGACACCGTGCCTCCTAGAGGACGGCGGCTTGGGTTCTTACTGCCATGCAAGTCCTGTTCCTTCTTTGGCACCGCCGGCAGCCCCAGGCCCAGAGGAGCAGCTACGGCGTTCCTTGGTTGAGACCGTTCACTGGATGCGGGACTCCCTACTTCGATAAGTTGACTCAGGGAAGGAAACACAGGGCAACCGGTGTCTCTTGGGACGCCTTAGAAACCACGGGGATGTACGCTGAGTGTGCCCATGAAAACGGGGGCCTGCTGGAACTAGCCCTGCTTTCCCATTTGGAGGGCGGCATTCATGCCTGCCTTGAAGCTCCCTGACATTCCCGGCAACCGAAAGGCCAGTGAGCCCTGGAAGAATGCTTCGGGGAAAATTGTGAGTTTGCTCTCTCTCAACCAGGGGCTTCCGTGGCCGCGGTGGCGCTCCTCATGACAGGCTCTAGAGCTAAAGGGAACCTCAACGTGAGAACTCGCCTCCAGGTTAGGCCCTGAGTAGCCGTGCAGAAAGGGAGGCATGCAGCTCTTTCCAGGAGTTCGTAGTCGCTTTGCTTTAAAGGAAGTACACGTCCGGGGACTCCTAGGCCCCACGGGTGTGCATCATTTTCCCTCCATGGCCACTGAGTGCCTCCAGACAGACACCTGTGGGCCGGCTGAGCAACGTCGAGGTCCATTGGTTGATTCCCTCGGAGGACCCCTGAGCGTGCCGGGTGCTGGGCAACCACACCCTGCGCGTTCCTTGAGGAGCGCTACATCTCCGGAGCCCTCGAACGCCCTCAGGACAGCATGGCTGGTGAGTGCCAAGTGCCCAGGAAGACTCTGTCATGGCCCTTGTGTGAGCTGCCATGAGAGAACGCTGTGCTTGGAACACTGCGAGGCCCGCCCTCGTACCTGAAGTCACTCCGCTGGAGGAGAGAGTCAGCCTCTTAGCAGGCTGTGTGGCTCCCGGCACACCCAGCGTGAACCCGTGCCTGGAAGTAAGGCCCTGATTTGCCGTGCAGAAGCGGAGGCGTGCTGCAGCTTCCAGGAGGCGGTGGCCTCTGCCCTGCATACCTTGAACGGCAGCACAGCTTTCTGGACACCTGGGAGGCTAGCCGGGGCACCCTGTTCCCGGCAGGAACACTGAGTAACCCCAGGCGCACCTGGGTCTGCTAAGCAACATCCGGGCCCGTAGCCCTTTAGAGCCCCTCTGCGCACGCCGAGCGTAGGGAAACGCACTGCCCTCTCTTTTGGAGCAGCTTGGTTTCCTCAGCACTCGCACACGTTCACGAACACCGTTCTGGCACATGCCACATGGCGCGGAGGTCTTACGCGTTGCCCCAATCGGAGCTGCGCTCAGAGTAACCCTCATCTTCGCATTCCATCCAGGACCTCCTGACTGAAGGCACCGTGCCTCCTAGAGGACGGCGGCTTGGGTTCTTACTGCCATGCAAGTCCTGTTCCTTCTTTGGCACCGCCGGCAGCCCCAGGCCCAGAGGAGCAGCTACGGCGTTCCTTGGTTGAGACCGTTCGCTGGATGCGGGACTCCCTACTTCGATAGGTTGACTCAGGGAAGGAAACACAGGGCAACCGGTGTCTCTTGGGACGCCTTAGAAACCACGGGGATGTACGCTGAGTGTGCCCATGAAAACGGGGGCCTGCTGGAACTAGCCCTGCTTTCCCATTTGGAGGGCGGCATTCATGCCTGCCTTGAAGCTCCCTGACATTCCCGGCTCCCGACAGGCCAGTGAGCCCTGGAAGAATGCTTCGGGGAAAATTGTGAGTTTGCTCTCTCTCAACCAGGGGCTTCCGTGGCCGCGGTGGCGGTCCGCATGACAGGCTCTAGAGCTAAAGGGAACCTCAACGTGAGAACTCGCCTCCAGGTTAGGCCCTGAGTAGCCGTGCAGAAAGGGAGGCATGCAGCTCTTTCCAGGAGTTCGTAGTCGCTTTGCTTTAAAGGAAGTACACGTGCGGGGACTCCTAGGCCCCACGGGTGTGCATCATTTTCCCTCCAAGGCCACTGAGTGCCTCCAGACAGACACCTGTGGGCCGGCTGAGCAACGTCGAGGTCCATTGGTTGATTCCCTCGGAGGACCCCTGAGCGTGCCGGGTGCTGGGCAACCACACCCTGCGCGTTCCTTGAGGAGCGCTACATCTCCGGAGCCCTCGAACGCCCTCAGGACAGCATGGCTGGTGAGTGCCAAGTGCCCAGGAAGACTCTGTCATGGCCCTTGTGTGAGCTGCCATGAGAGAACGCTGTGCTTGGAACACTGCGAGGCCCGCCCTCGTACCTGAAGTCACTCCGCTGGAGGAGAGAGTCAGCCTCTTAGCACGCTGTGTGGCTCCCGGCACACCCAGCGTGAACCCGTGCCTGGAAGTAAGGCCCTGATTTGCCGTGCAGAAGCGGAGGCGTGCTGCAGCTTCCAGGAGGCGGTGGCCTCTGCCCTGCATACCTTGAACGGCAGCACAGCTTTCTGGACACCTGGGAGGCTAGCCGGGGCACCCTGTTCCCGGCAGGAACACTGAGTAACCCCAGGCGCACCTGGGTCTGCTAAGCAACATCCGGGCCCGTAGCCCTTTAGAGCCCCTCTGCGCACGCCGAGCGTAGGGAAACGCACTGCCCTCTCTTTTGGAGCAGCTTGGTTTCCTCAGCACTCGCACACGTTCACGAACACCGTTCTGGCACATGCCACATGGCGCGGAGGTCTTACGCGTTGCCCCAATCGGAGCTGCGCTCAGAGTAACCCTCGTCTTCGCATTCCATCCAGGACCTCCTGACTGAAGGCACCGTGCCTCCTAGAGGACGGCGGCTTGGGTTCTTACTGCCATGCAAGTCCTGTTCCTTCTTTGGCACCGCCGGCAGCCCCAGGCCCAGAGGAGCAGCTACGGCGTTCCTTGGTTGAGACCGTTCGCTGGATGCGGGACTCCCTTCTTCGATAAGTTGACTCAGGGAAGGAAACACAGGGCAACCGGTGTCTCTTGGGACGCCTTAGAAACCACGGGGATGTACGCTGAGTGTGCCCATGAAAACGGGGGCCTGCTGGAACTAGCCCTGCTTTCCCATTTGGAGGGCGGCATTCATGCCTGCCTTGAAGCTCCCTGACATTCCCGGCTCCCGACAGGCCAGTGAGCCCTGGAAGAATGCTTCGGGGAAAATTGTGAGTTTGCTCTCTCTCAACCAGGGGCTTCCGTGGCCGCGGTGGCGGTCCGCATGACAGGCTCTAGAGCTAAAGGGAACCTCAACGTGAGAACTCGCCTCCAGGTTAGGCCCTGAGTAGCCGTGCAGAAAGGGAGGCATGCAGCTCTTTCCAGGAGTTCGTAGTCGCTTTGCTTTAAAGGAAGTACACGTCCGGGGACTCCTAGGCCCCACGGGTGTGCATCATTTTCCCTCCAAGGTCACTGAGTGCCTCCAGACAGACACCTGTGGGCCGGCTGAGCAACGTCGAGGTCCATTGGTTGATTGCCTCGGAGGACCCCTGAGCGTGCCGGGTGCTGGGCAACCACACCCTGCGCGTTCCTTGAGGAGCGCTACATCTCCGGAGCCCTCGAACGCCCTCAGGACAGCATGGCTGGTGAGTGCCAAGTGCCCAGGAAGACTCTGTCATGGCCCTTTGTGTGAGCTGCCATGAGAGAACGCTGTGCTTGGAACACTGCGAGGCCCGCCCTCGTACCTGAAGTCACTCCGCTGGAGGAGAGAGTCAGCCTCTTAGCACGCTGTGTGGCTCCCGGCACACCCAGCGTGAACCCGTGCCTGGAAGTAAGGCCCTGATTTGCCGTGCAGAAGCGGAGGCGTGCTGCAGCTTCCAGGAGGCGGTGGCCTCTGCCCTGCATACCTTGAACGGCAGCACAGCTTTCTGGACACCTGGGAGGCTAGCCGGGGCACCCTGTTCCCGGCAGGAACACTGAGTAACCCCAGGCGCACCTGGGTCTGCTAAGCAACATCCGGGCCCGTAGCCCTTTAGAGCCCCTCTGCGCACGCCGAGCGTAGGGAAACGCACTGCCCTCTCTTTTGGAGCAGCTTGGTTTCCTCAGCACTCGCACACGTTCACGAACACCGTTCTGGCACATGCCACATGGCGCGGAGGTCTTACGCGTTGCCCCAATCGGAGCTGCGCTCAGAGTAACCCTCGTCTACGCATTCCATCCAGGACCTCCTGACTGAAGGCACCGTGCCTCCTAGAGGACGGCGGCTTGGGTTCTTACTGCCATGCAAGTCCTGTTCCTTCTTTGGCACCGCCGGCAGCCCCAGGCCCAGAGGAGCAGCTACGGCGTTCCTTGGTTGAGACCGTTCGCTGGATGCGGGACTCCCTACTTCGATAAGTTGACTCAGGGAAGGAAACACAGGGCAACCGGTGTCTCTTGGGACGCCTTAGAAACCACGGGGATGTACGCTGAGTGTGCCCATGAAAACGGGGGCCTGCTGGAACTAGCCCTGCTTTCCCATTTGGAGGGCGGCATTCATGCCTGCCTTGAAGCTCCCTGACATTCCCGGCTCCCGACAGGCCAGTGAGCCCTGGAAGAATGCTTCGGGGAAAATTGTGAGTTTGCTCTCTCTCAACCAGGGGCTTCCGTGGCCGCGGTGGCGGTCCGCATGACAGGCTCTAGAGCTAAAGGGAACCTCAACGTGAGAACTCGCCTCCAGGTTAGGCCCTGAGTAGCCGTGCAGAAAGGGAGGCATGCAGCTCTTTCCAGGAGTTCGTAGTCGCTTTGCTTTAAAGGAAGTACACGTCCGGGGACTCCTAGGCCCCACGGGTGTGCATCATTTTCCCTCCAAGGTCACTGAGTGCCTCCAGACAGACACCTGTGGGCCGGCTGAGCAACGTCGAGGTCCATTGGTTGATTCCCTCGGAGGACCCCTGAGCGTGCCGGGTGCTGGGCAACCACACCCTGCGCGTTCCTTGAAGAGCGCTACATCTCTGGAGCCCTCGAACGCCCTCAGGACAGCATGGCTGGTGAGTGCCAAGTGCCCAGGAAGACTCTGTCATGGCCCTTTGTGTGAGCTGCCATGAGAGAACGCTGTGCTTGGAACACTGCGAGGCCCGCCCTCGTACCTGAAGTCACTCCGCTGGAGGAGAGAGTCAGCCTCTTAGCAGGCTGTGTGGCTCCCGGCACACCCAGCGTGAACCCGTGCCTGGAAGTAAGGCCCTGATTTGCCGTGCAGAAGCGGAGGCGTGCTGCAGCTTCCAGGAGGCGGTGGCCTCTGCCCTGCATACCTTGAACGGCAGCACAGCTTTCTGGACACCTGGGAGGCTAGCCGGGGCACCCTGTTCCCGGCAGGAACACTGAGTAACCCCAGGCGCACCTGGGTCTGCTAAGCAACATCCGGGCCCGTGGCCCTTTAGAGCCCCTCTGCGCACGCCGAGCGTAGGGAAACGCACTGCCCTCTCTTTTGGAGCAGCTTGGTTTCCTCAGCACTCGCACACGTTCACGAACACCGTTCTGGCACATGCCACATGGCGCGGAGGTCTTACGCGTTGCCCCAATCGGAGCTGCGCTCAGAGTAACCCTCGTCTTCGCATTCCATCCAGGACCTCCTGACTGAAGGCACCGTGCTTCCTAGAGGACGGCGGCTTGGGTTCTTACTGCCATGCAAGTCCTGTTCCTTCTTTGGCACCGCCGGCAGCCCCAGGCCCAGAGGAGCAGCTACGGCGTTCCTTGGTTGAGACCGTTCGCTGGATGCGGGACTCCCTACTGCGATAAGTTGACTCAGGGAAGGAAACACAGGGCAACCGGTGTCTCTTGGGACGCCTTAGAAACCACGGGGATGTACGCTGAGTGTGCCCATGAAAACGGGGGCCTGCTGGAACTAGCCCTGCTTTCCCATTTGGAGGGCGGCATTCATGCCTGCCCTGAAGCTCCCTGACATTCCCGGCTCCCGACAGGCCAGTGAGCCCTGGAAGAATGCTTCGGGGAAAATTGTGAGTTTGCTCTCTCTCAACCAGGGGCTTCCGTGGCCGCGGTGGCGGTCCGCATGACAGGCTCTAGAGCTAAAGGGAACCTCAACGTGAGAACTCGCCTCCAGGTTAGGCCCTGAGTAGCCGTGCAGAAAGGGAGGCATGCAGCTCTTTCCAGGAGTTCGTAGTCGCTTTGCTTTAAAGGAAGTACACGTCCGGGGACTCCTAGGCCCCACGGGTGTGCATCATTTTCCCTCCAAGGCCACTGAGTGCCTCCAGACAGACACCTGTGGGCCGGCTGAGCAACGTCGAGGTCCATTGGTTGATTCCCTCGGAGGACCCCTGAGCGTGCCGGGTGCTGGGCAACCACACCCTGCGCGTTCCTTGAGGAGCGCTACATCTCCGGAGCCCTCGAACGCCCTCAGGACAGCATGGCTGGTGAGTGCCAAGTGCCCAGGAAGACTCTGTCATGGCCCTTGTGTGAGCTGCCATGAGAGAACGCTGTGCTTGGAACACTGCGAGGCCCGCCATCGTACCTGAAGTCACTCCGCTGGAGGAGAGAGTCAGCCTCTTAGCACGCTGTGTGGCTCCCGGCACACCCAGCGTGAACCCGTGCCTGGAAGTAAGGCCCTGATTTGCCGTGCAGAAGCGGAGGCGTGCTGCAGCTTCCAGGAGGCGGTGGCCTCTGCCCTGCATACCTTGAACGGCAGCACAGCTTTCTGGACACCTGGGAGGCTAGCCGGGGCACCCTGTTCCCGGCAGGAACACTGAGTAACCCCAGGCGCACCTGGGTCTGCTAAGCAACATCCGGGCCCGTAGCCCTTTAGAGCCCCTCTGCGCACGCCGAGCGTAGGGAAACGCACTGCCCTCTCTTTTGGAGCAGCTTGGTTTCCTCAGCACTCGCACACGTTCACGAACACCGTTCTGGCACATGCCACATGGCGCGGAGGTCTTACGCGTTGCCCCAATCGGAGCTGCGCTCAGAGTAACCCTCGTCTTCGCATTCCATCCAGGACCTCCTGACTGAAGGCACCGTGCCTCCTAGAGGACGGCGGCTTGGGTTCTTACTGCCATGCAAGTCCTGTTCCTTCTTTGGCACCACCGGCAGCCCCAGGCCCAGAGGAGCAGCTACGGCGTTCCTTGGTTGAGACCGTTCGCTGGATGCGGGACTCCCTACTTCGATAGGTTGACTCACGGAAGGAAACACAGGGCAACCGGTGTCTCTTGGGACGCCTTAGAAACCACGGGGATGTACGCTGAGTGTGCCCATGAAAACGGGGGCCTGCTGGAACTAGCCCTGCTTTCCCATTTGGAGGGCGGCATTCATGCCTGCCTTGAAGCTCCCTGACATTCCCGGTTCCCGACAGGCCAGTGAGCCCTGGAAGAATGCTTCGGGGAAAATTGTGAGTTTGCTCTCTCTCAACCAGGGGCTTCCGTGGCCGCGGTGGCGGTCCGCATGACAGGCTCTAGAGCTAAAGGGAACCTCAACGTGAGAACTCGCCTCCAGGTTAGGCCCTGAGTAGCCGTGCAGAAAGGGAGGCATGCAGCTCTTTCCAGGAGTTCGTAGTCGCTTTGCTTTAAAGGAAGTACACGTCCGGGGACTCCTAGGCCCCACGGGTGTGCATCATTTTCCCTCCAAGGCCACTGAGTGCCTCCAGACAGACCCCTGTGGGCCGGCTGAGCAACGTCGAGGTCCATTGGTTGATTCCCTCGGAGGACCCCTGAGCGTGCCGGGTGCTGGGCAACCACACACTGCGCGTTCCTTGAGGAGCGCTACATCTCCGGAGCCCTCGAACGCCCTCAGGACAGCATGGCTGGTGAGTGCCAAGTGCCCAGGAAGACTCTGTCATGGCCCTTGTGTGAGCTGCCATGAGAGAACGCTGTGCTTGGAACACTGCGAGGCCCGCCCTCGTACCTGAAGTCACTCCGCTGGAGGAGAGAGTCAGCCTCTTAGCAGGCTGTGTGGCTCCCGGCACACCCAGCGTGAACCCGTGCCTGGAAGTAAGGCCCTGATTTGCCGTGCAGAAGCGGAGGCGTGCTGCAGCTTCCAGGAGGCGGTGGCCTCTGCTCTGCATACCTTGAACGGCAGCACAGCTTTCTGGACACCTGGGAGGCTAGCCGGGGCACCCTGTTCCCGGCAGGAACACTGAGTAACCCCAGGCGCACCTGGGTCTGCTAAGCAACATCCGGGCCCGTAGCCCTTTAGAGCCCCTCTGCGCACGCCGAGCGTAGGGAAACGCACTGCCCTCTCTTTTGGAGCAGCTTGGTTTCCTCAGCACTCGCACACGTTCACGAACACCGTTCTGGCACATGCCACATGGCGCGGAGGTCTTACGCGTTGCCCCAATCGGAGCTGCGCTCAGAGTAACCCTCGTCTTCGCATTCCATCCAGGACCTCCTGACTGAAGGCACCGTGCCTCCTAGAGGACGGCAGCTTGGGTTCTTACTGCCATGCAAGTCCTGTTCCTTCTTTGGCACCGCCGGCAGCCCCAGGCCCAGAGGAGCAGCTACGGCGTTCCTTGGTTGAGACCGTTCGCTGGATGCGGGACTCCCTACTTCGATAGGTTGACTCAGGGAAGGAAACACAGGGCAACCGGTGTCTCTTGGGACGCCTTAGAAACCACGGGGATGTACGCTGAGTGTGCCCATGAAAACGGGGGCCTGCTGGAACTAGCCCTGCTTTCCCATTTGGAGGGCGGCATTCATGCCTGCCTTGAAGCTCCCTGACATTCCCGGCTCCCGACAGGCCAGTGAGCCCTGGAAGAATGCTTCGGGGAAAATTGTGAGTTTGCTCTCTCTCAACCAGGGGCTTCCGTGGCCGCGGTGGCGGTCCGCATGACAGGCTCTAGAGCTAAAGGGAACCTCAACGTGAGAACTCGCCTCCAGGTTAGGCCCTGAGTAGCCGTGCAGAAAGGGAGGCATGCAGCTCTTTCCAGGAGTTCTTAGTCGCTTTGCTTTAAAGTAAGTACACGTCCGGGGACTCCTAGGCCCCACGGGTGTGCATCATTTTCCCTCCAAGGCCACTGAGTGCCTCCAGACAGACACCTGTGGGCCGGCTGAGCAACGTCGAGGTCCATTGGTTGATTCCCTCGGAGGACCCCTGAGCGTGCCGGGTGCTGGGCAACCACACCCTGCGCGTTCCTTGAGGAGCGCTACATCTCCGGAGCCCTCGAACGCCCTCAGGACAGCATGGCTGGTGAGTGCCAAGTGCCCAGGAAGACTCTGTCATGGCCCTTGTGTGAGCTGCCATGAGAGAACGCTGTGCTTGGAACACTGCGAGGCCCGCCCTCGTACCTGAAGTCACTCCGCTGGAGGAGAGAGTCAGCCTCTTAGCACGCTGTGTGGCTCCCGGCACACCCAGCGTGAACCCGTGCCTGGAAGTAAGGCCCTGATTTACCGTGCAGAAGCGGAGGCGTGCTGCAGCTTCCAGGAGGCGGTGGCCTCTGCCCTGCATACCTTGAACGGCAGCACAGCTTTCTGGACACCTGGGAGGCTAGCCGGGGCACCCTGTTCCCGGCAGGAACACTGAGTAACCCCAGGCGCACCTGGGTCTGCTAAGCAACATCCGGGCCCGTAGCCCTTTAGAGCCCCTCTGCGCACGCCGAGCGTAGGGAAACGCACTGCCCTCTCTTTTGGAGCAGCTTGGTTTCCTTATCACTCGCACACGTTCACGAACACCGTTCTGGCACATGCCACATGGCGCGGAGGTCTTACGCGTTGCCCCAATCGGAGCTGCGCTCAGAGTAACCCTCGTCTTCGCATTCCATCCAGGACCTCCTGACTGAAGGCACCGTGCCTCCTAGAGGACGGCGGCTTGGGTTCTTACTGCCATGCAAGTCCTGTTCCTTCTTTGGCACCGCCGGCAGCCCCAGGCCCAGAGGAGCAGCTACGGCGTTCCTTGGTTGAGACCGTTCACTGGATGCGGGACTCCCTACTTCGATAAGTTGACTCAGGGAAGGAAACACAGGGCAACCGGTGTCTCTTGGGACGCCTTAGAAACCACGGGGATGTACGCTGAGTGTGCCCATGAAAACGGGGGCCTGCTGGAACTAGCCCTGCTTTCCCATTTGGAGGGCGGCATTCATGCCTGCCTTGAAGCTCCCTGACATTCCCGGCTCCCGACAGGCCAGTGAGCCCTGGAAGAATGCTTCGGGGAAAATTGTGAGTTTGCTCTCTCTCAACCAGGGGCTTCCGTGGCCGCGGTGGCGGTCCGCATGACAGGCTCTAGAGCTAAAGGGAACCTCAACGTGAGAACTCGCCTCCAGGTTAGGCCCTGAGTAGCCGTGCAGAAAGGGAGGCATGCAGCTCTTTCCAGGAGTTCGTAGTCGCTTTGCTTTAAAGGAAGTACACGTCCGGGGACTCCTAGGCCCCACGGGTGTGCATCATTTTCCCTCCAAGGCCACTGAGTGCCTCCAGACAGACACCTGTGGGCCGGCTGAGCAACGTCGAAGTCCATTGGTTGATTCCCTCAGAGGACCCCTGAGCGTGCCGGGTGCTGGGCAACCACACCCTGCGCGTTCCTTGAGGAGCGCTACATCTCCGGAGCCCTCGAACGCCCTCAGGACAGCATGGCTGGTGAGTGCCAAGTGCCCAGGAAGACTCTGTCATGGCCCTTGTGTGAGCTGCCATGAGAGAACGCTGTGCTTGGAACACTGCGAGGCCCGCCCTCGTACCTGAAGTCACTCCGCTGGAGGAGAGAGTCAGCCTCTTAGCACGCTGTGTGGCTCCCGGCACACCCAGCGTGAACCCGTGCCTGGAAGTAAGGCCCTGATTTGCCGTGCAGAAGCGGAGGCGTGCTGCAGCTTCCAGGAGGCGGTGGCCTCTGCCCTGCATACCTTGAACGGCAGCACAGCTTTCTGGACACCTGGGAGGCTAGCCGGGGCACCCTGTTCCCGGCAGGAACACTGAGTAACCCCAGGCGCACCTGGGTCTGCTAAGCAACATCCGGGCCCGTAGCCCTTTAGAGCCCCTCTGCGCATGCCGAGCGTAGGGAAACGCACTGCCCTCTCTTTTGGAGCAGCTTGGTTTCCTCAGCACTCGCACACGTTCACGAACACCGTTCTGGCACATCCCACATGGCGCGGAGGTCTTACGCGTTGCCCCAATCGGAGCTGCGCTCAGAGTAACCCTCGTCTTCGCATTCCATCCAGGACCTCCTGACTGAAGGCACCGTGCCTCCTAGAGGACGGCGGCTTGGGTTCTTACTGCCATGCAAGTCCTGTTCCTTCTTTGGCACCGCCGGCAGCCCCAGGCCCAGAGGAGCAGCTACGGCGTTCCTTGGTTGAGACCGTTCGCTGGATGCGGGACTCCCTACTTCGATAAGTTGACTCAGGGAAGGAAACACAGGGCAACCGGTGTCTCTTGGGACGCCTTAGAAACCACGGGGATGTACGCTGAGTGTGCCCATGAAAACGGGGGCCTGCTGGAACTAGCCCTGCTTTCCCATTTGGAGGGCGGCATTCATGCCTGCCTTGAAGCTCCCTGACATTCCCGGCTCCCGACAGGCCAGTGAGCCCTGGAAGAATGCTTCGGGGAAAATTGTGAGTTTGCTCTCTCTCAACCAGGGGCTTCCGTGGCCGCGGTGGCGGTCCGCATGACAGGCTCTAGAGCTAAAGGGAACCTCAACGTGAGAACTCGCCTCCAGGTTAGGCCCTGAGTAGCCGTGCAGAAAGGGAGGCATGCAGCTCTTTCCAGGAGTTCGTAGTCGCTTTGCTTTAAAGGAAGTACACGTCCGGGGACTCCTAGGCCCCACGGGTGTGCATCATTTTCCCTCCAAGGTCACTGAGTGCCTCCAGACAGACACCTGTGGGCCCTCTGAGCAACGTCGAGGTCCATTGGTTGATTCCCTCGGAGGACCCCTGAGCGTGCCAGGTGCTGGGCAACCACACCCTGCGCGTTCCTTGAGGAGCGCTACATCTCCGGAGCCCTCGAACGCCCTCAGGACAGCATGGCTGGTGAGTGCCAAGTGCCCAGGAAGACTCTGTCATGGCCCTTTGTGTGAGCTGCCATGAGAGAACGCTGTGCTTGGAACACTGCGAGGCCCGCCCTCGTACCTGAAGTCACTCCGCTGGAGGAGAGAGTCAGCCTCTTAGCACGCTGTGTGGCTCCCGGCACACCCAGCGTGAACCCGTGCCTGGAAGTAAGGCCCTGATTTGCCGTGCAGAAGCGGAGGCGTGCTGCAGCTTCCAGGAGGCGGTGGCCTCTGCCCTGCATACCTTGAACGGCAGCACAGCTTTCTGGACACCTGGGAGGCTAGCCGGGGCACCCTGTTCCCGGCAGGAACACTGAGTAACCCCAGGCGCACCTGGGTCTGCTAAGCAACATCCGGGCCCGTAGCCCTTTAGAGCCCCTCTGCGCACGCCGAGCGTAGGGAAACGCACTGCCCTCTCTTTTGGAGCAGCTTGGTTTCCTCAGCACTCGCACACGTTCACGAACACCGTTCTGGCACATCCCACATGGCGCGGAGGTCTTACGCGTTGCCCCAATCGGAGCTGCGCTCAGAGTAACCCTCGTCTACGCATTCCATCCAGGACCTCCTGACTGAAGGCACCGTGCCTCCTAGAGGACGGCGGCTTGGGTTCTTACTGCCATGCAAGTCCTGTTCCTTCTTTGGCACCGCCGGCAGCCCCAGGCCCAGAGGAGCAGCTACGGCGTTCCTTGGTTGAGACCGTTCGCTGGATGCGGGACTCCCTACTTCGATAAGTTGACTCAGGGAAGGAAACACAGGGCAACCGGTGTCTCTTGGGATGCCTTAGAAACCACGGGGATGTACGCTGAGTGTGCCCATGAAAACGGGGGCCTGCTGGAACTAGCCCTGCTTTCCCATTTGGAGGGCGGCATTCATGCCTGCCTTGAAGCTCCCTGACATTCCCGGCTCCCGACAGGCCAGTGAGCCCTGGAAGAATGCTTCGGGGAAAATTGTGAGTTTGCTCTCTCTCAACCAGGGGCTTCCGTGGCCGCGGTGGCGGTCCGCATGACAGGCTCTAGAGCTAAAGGGAACCTCAACGTGAGAACTCGCCTCCAGGTTAGGCCCTGAGTAGCCGTGCAGAAAGGGAGGCATGCAGCTCTTTCCAGGAGTTCGTAGTCGCTTTGCTTTAAAGGAAGTACACGTCCGGGGACTCCTAGGCCCCACGGGTGTGCATCATTTTCCCTCCAAGGCCACTGAGTGCCTCCAGACAGACACCTGTGGGCCGGCTGAGCAACGTCGAGGTCCATTGGTTGATTCCCTCAGAGGACCCCTGAGCGTGCCGGGTGCTGGGCAACCACACCCTGCGCGTTCCTTGAGGAGCGCTACATCTCCGGAGCCCTCGAACGCCCTCAGGACAGCATGGCTGGTGAGTGCCAAGTGCCCAGGAAGACTCTGTCATGGCCCTTGTGTGAGCTGCCATGAGAGAACGCTGTGCTTGGAACACTGCGAGGCCCGCCCTCGTACCTGAAGTCACTCCGCTGGAGGAGAGAGTCAGCCTCTTAGCACGCTGTGTGGCTCCCGGCACACCCAGCGTGAACCCGTGCCTGGAAGTAAGGCCCTGATTTGCCGTGCAGAAGCGGAGGCGTGCTGCAGCTTCCAGGAGGCGGTGGCCTCTGCCCTGCATACCTTGAACGGCAGCACAGCTTTCTGGACACCTGGGAGGCTAGCCGGGGCACCCTGTTCCCGGCAGGAACACTGAGTAACCCCAGGCGCACCTGGGTCTGCTAAGCAACATCCGGGCCCGTAGCCCTTTAGAGCCCCTCTGCGCACGCCGAGCGTAGGGAAACGCACTGCCCTCTCTTTTGGAGCAGCTTGGTTTCCTCAGCACTCGCACACGTTCACGAACACCGTTCTGGCACATCCCACATGGCGCGGAGGTCTTACGCGTTGCCCCAATCGGAGCTGCGCTCAGAGTAACCCTCGTCTTCGCATTCCATCCAGGACCTCCTGACTGAAGGCACCGTGCCTCCTAGAGGACGGCGGCTTGGGTTCTTACTGCCATGCAAGTCCTGTTCCTTCTTTGGCACCGCCGGCAGCCCCAGGCCCAGAGGAGCAGCTACGGCGTTCCTTGGTTGAGACCGTTCGCTGGATGCGGGACTCCCTACTTCGATAAGTTGACTCAGGGAAGGAAACACAGGGCAACCGGTGTCTCTTGGGACGCCTTAGAAACCACGGGGATGTACGCTGAGTGTGCCCATGAAAACGGGGGCCTGCTGGAACTAGCCCTGCTTTCCCATTTGGAGGGCGGCATTCATGCCTGCCTTGAAGCTCCCTGACATTCCCGGCTCCCGACAGGCCAGTGAGCCCTGGAAGAATGCTTCGGGGAAAATTGTGAGTTTGCTCTCTCTCAACCAGGGGCTTCCGTGGCCGCGGTGGCGGTCCGCATGACAGGCTCTAGAGCTAAAGGGAACCTCAACGTGAGAACTCGCCTCCAGGTTAGGCCCTGAGTAGCCGTGCAGAAAGGGAGGCATGCAGCTCTTTCCAGGAGTTCGTAGTCGCTTTGCTTTAAAGGAAGTACACGTCCGGGGACTCCTAGGCCCCACGGGTGTGCATCATTTTCCCTCCAAGGTCACTGAGTGCCTCCAGACAGACACCTGTGGGCCGGCTGAGCAACGTCGAGGTCCATTGGTTGATTCCCTCGGAGGACCCCTGAGCGTGCCGGGTGCTGGGCAACCACACCCTGCGCGTTCCTTGAAGAGCGCTACATCTCTGGAGCCCTCGAACGCCCTCAGGACAGCATGGCTGGTGAGTGCCAAGTGCCCAGGAAGACTCTGTCATGGCCCTTTGTGTGAGCTGCCATGAGAGAACGCTGTGCTTGGAACACTGCGAGGCCCGCCCTCGTACCTGAAGTCACTCCGCTGGAGGAGAGAGTCAGCCTCTTAGCAGGCTGTGTGGCTCCCGGCACACCCAGCGTGAACCCGTGCCTGGAAGTAAGGCCCTGATTTGCCGTGCAGAAGCGGAGGCGTGCTGCAGCTTCCAGGAGGCGGTGGCCTCTGCCCTGCCTACCTTGAACGGCAGCACAGCTTTCTGGACACCTGGGAGGCTAGCCGGGGCACCCTGTTCCCGGCAGGAACACTGAGTAACCCCAGGCGCACCTGGGTCTGCTAAGCAACATCCGGGCCCGTGGCCCTTTAGAGCCCCTCTGCGCACGCCGAGCGTAGGGAAACGCACTGCCCTCTCTTTTGGAGCAGCTTGGTTTCCTCAGCACTCGCACACGTTCACGAACACCGTTCTGGCACATGCCACATGGCGCGGAGGTCTTACGCGTTGCCCCAATCGGAGCTGCGCTCAGAGTAACCCTCGTCTTCGCATTCCATCCAGGACCTCCTGACTGAAGGCACCGTGCTTCCTAGAGGACGGCGGCTTGGGTTCTTACTGCCATGCAAGTCCTGTTCCTTCTTTGGCACCGCCGGCAGCCCCAGGCCCAGAGGAGCAGCTACGGCGTTCCTTGGTTGAGACCGTTCGCTGGATGCGGGACTCCCTACTGCGATAAGTTGACTCAGGGAAGGAAACACAGGGCAACCGGTGTCTCTTGGGACGCCTTAGAAACCACGGGGATGTACGCTGAGTGTGCCCATGAAAACGGGGGCCTGCTGGAACTAGCCCTGCTTTCCCATTTGGAGGGCGGCATTCATGCCTGCCCTGAAGCTCCCTGACATTCCCGGCTCCCGACAGGCCAGTGAGCCCTGGAAGAATGCTTCGGGGAAAATTGTGAGTTTGCTCTCTCTCAACCAGGGGCTTCCGTGGCCGCGGTGGCGGTCCGCATGACAGGCTCTAGAGCTAAAGGGAACCTCAACGTGAGAACTCGCCTCCAGGTTAGGCCCTGAGTAGCCGTGCAGAAAGGGAGGCATGCAGCTCTTTCCAGGAGTTCGTAGTCGCTTTGCTTTAAAGGAAGTACACGTCCGGGGACTCCTAGGCCCCACGGGTGTGCATCATTTTCCCTCCAAGGTCACTGAGTGCCTCCAGACAGACACCTGTGGGCCGGCTGAGCAACGTCGAGGTCCATTGGTTGATTCCCTCGGAGGACCCCTGAGCGTGCCGGGTGCTGGGCAACCACACCCTGCGCGTTCCTTGAGGAGCGCTACATCTCCAGAGCCCTCGAACGCCCTCAGGACAGCATGGCTGGTGAGTGCCAAGTGCCCAGGAAGACTCTGTCATGGCCCTTGTGTGAGCTGCCATGAGAGAACGCTGTGCTTGGAACACTGCGAGGCCCGCCCTTGTACCTGAAATCACTCCGCTGGAGGAGAGAGTCAGCCTCTTAGCACGCTGTGTGGCTCCCGGCACACCCAGCGTGAACCCGTGCCTGGAAGTAAGGCCCTGATTTGCCGTGCAGAAGCGGAGGCGTGCTGCAGCTTCCAGGAGGCGGTGGCCTCTGCCCTGCATACCTTGAACGGCAGCACAGCTTTCTGGACACCTGGGAGGCTAGCCGGGGCACCCTGTTCCCGGCAGGAACACTGAGTAACCCCAGGCGCACCTGGGTCTGCTGAGCAACATCCGGGCCCGTGGCCCTTTAGAGCCCCTCTGCGCACGCCGAGCGTAGGGAAACGCACTGCCCTCTCTTTTGGAGCAGCTTGGTTTCCTCAGCACTCGCACACGTTCACGAACACCTTTCTGGCACATCCCACATGGCGCGGAGGTCTTACGCGTTGCCCCAATCGGAGCTGCGCTCAGAGTAACCCTCGTCTTCGCATTCCATCCAGGACCTCCTGACTGAAGGCACCGTGCCTCCTAGAGGACGGCAGCTTGGGTTCTTACTGCCATGCAAGTCCTGTTCCTTCTTTGGCACCGCCGGCAGCCCCAGGCCCAGAGGAGCAGCTACGGCGTTCCTTGGTTGAGACCGTTCGCTGGATGCGGGACTCCCTACTGCGATAAGTTGACTCAGGGAAGGAAACACAGGGCAACCGGTGTCTCTTGGGACGCCTTAGAAACCACGGGGATGTACGCTGAGTGTGCCCATGAAAACGGGGGCCTGCTGGAACTAGCCCTGCTTTCCCATTTGGAGGGCGGCATTCATGCCTGCCCTGAAGCTCCCTGACATTCCCGGCTCCCGACAGGCCAGTGAGCCCTGGAAGAATGCTTCGGGGAAAATTGTGAGTTTGCTCTCTCTCAACCAGGGGCTTCCGTGGCCGCGGTGGCGGTCCGCATGACAGGCTCTAGAGCTAAAGGGAACCTCAACGTGAGAACTCGCCTCCAGGTTAGGCCCTGAGTAGCCGTGCAGAAAGGGAGGCATGCAGCTCTTTCCAGGAGTTCGTAGTCGCTTTGCTTTAAAGGAAGTACACGTCCGGGGACTCCTAGGCCCCACGGGTGTGCATCATTTTCCCTCCAAGGCCACTGAGTGCCTCCAGACAGACACCTGTGGGCCGGCTGAGCAACATCGAGGTCCATTGGTTGATTCCCTCGGAGGACCCCTGAGCGTGCCGGGTGCTGGGCAACCACACACTGCACGTTCCTTGAGGAGCGCTACATCTCCAGAGCCCTCGAACGCCCTCAGGACAGCATGGCTGGTGAGTGCCAAGTGCCCAGGAAGACTCTGTCATGGCCCTTTGTGTGAGCTACCATGAGAGAACGCTGTGCTTGGAACACTGCGAGGCCCGCCCTCGTACCTGAAGTCACTCCGCTGGAGGAGAGAGTCAGCCTCTTAGCAGGCTGTGTGGCTCCCGGCACACCCAGCGTGAACCCGTGCCTGGAAGTAAGGCCCTGATTTGCCGTGCAGAAGCGGAGGCGTGCTGCAGCTTCCAGGAGGCGGTGGCCTCTGCCCTGCATACCTTGAACGGCAGCACAGCTTTCTGGACACCTGGGAGGCTAGCCGGGGCACCCTGTTCCCGGCAGGAACACTGAGTAACCCCAGGCGCACCTGGGTCTGCTAAGCAACATCCGGGCCCGTGGCCCTTTAGAGCCCCTCTGCGCACGCCGAGCGTAGGGAAACGCACTGCCCTCTCTTTTGGAGCAGCTTGGTTTCCTCAGCACTCGCACACGTTCACGAACACCGTTCTGGCACATGCCACATGGCGCGGAGGTCTTACGCGTTGCCCCAATCGGAGCTGCGCTCAGAGTAACCCTCGTCTTCGCATTCCATCCAGGACCTCCTGACTGAAGGCACCGTGCTTCCTAGAGGATGGCGGCTTGGGTTCTTACTG
Source organism: Globicephala melas (assembly GCF_963455315.2). NCBI lineage: Eukaryota > Metazoa > Chordata > Mammalia > Artiodactyla > Delphinidae > Globicephala > Globicephala melas. The sequence goes on along the minus strand of NW_027207445.1, from coordinate 103,611 downwards.
CCATGCAAGTCCTGTTCCTTCTTTGGCACCGCCGGCAGCCCCAGGCCCAGAGGAGCAGCTACGGCGTTCCTTGGTTGAGACCGTTCGCTGGATGCGGGACTCCCTACTGCGATAAGTTGACTCAGGGAAGGAAACACAGGGCAACCGGTGTCTCTTGGGACGCCTTAGAAACCACGGGGATGTACGCTGAGTGTGCCCATGAAAACGGGGGCCTGCTGGAACTAGCCCTGCTTTCCCATTTGGAGGGCGGCATTTATGCCTGCCCTGAAGCTCCCTGACATTCCCGGCTCCCGACAGGCCAGTGAGCCCTGGAAGAATGCTTCGGGGAAAATTGTGAGTTTGCTCTCTCTCAACCAGGGGCTTCCGTGGCCGCGGTGACGGTCCGCATGACAGGCTCTAGAGCTAAAGGGAACCTCAACGTGAGAACTCGCCTCCAGGTTAGGCCCTGAGTAGCCGTGCAGAAAGGGAGGCATGCAGCTCTTTCCAGGAGTTCGTAGTCGCTTTGCTTTAAAGGAAGTACACGTCCGGGGACTCCTAGGCCCCACGGGTGTGCATCATTTTCCCTCCAAGGTCACTGAGTGCCTCCAGACAGACACCTGTGGGCCGGCTGAGCAACGTCGAGGTCCATTGGTTGATTCCCTCGGAGGACCCCTGAGCGTGCCGGGTGCTGGGCAACCACACCCTGCGCGTTCCTTGAGGAGCGCTACATCTCCAGAGCCCTCGAACGCCCTCAGGACAGCATGGCTGGTGAGTGCCAAGTGCCCAGGAAGACTCTGTCATGGCCCTTGTGTGAGCTGCCATGAGAGAACGCTGTGCTTGGAACACTGCGAGGCCCGCCCTTGTACCTGAAATCACTCCGCTGGAGGAGAGAGTCAGCCTCTTAGCACGCTGTGTGGCTCCCGGCACACCCAGCGTGAACCCGTGCCTGGAAGTAAGGCCCTGATTTGCCGTGCAGAAGCGGAGGCGTGCTGCAGCTTCCAGGAGGCGGTGGCCTCTGCCCTGCATACCTTGAACGGCAGCACAGCTTTCTGGACACCTGGGAGGCTAGCCGGGGCACCCTGTTCCCGGCAGGAACACTGAGTAACCCCAGGCGCACCTGGGTCTGCTAAGCAACATCCGGGCCCGTGGCCCTTTAGAGCCCCTCTGCGCACGCCGAGCGTAGGGAAACGCACTGCCCTCTCTTTTGGAGCAGCTTGGTTTCCTCAGCACTCGCACACGTTCACGAACACCGTTCTGGCACATGCCACATGGCGCGGAGGTCTTACGCGTTGCCCCAATCGGAGCTGCGCTCAGAGTAACCCTCGTCTTCGCATTCCATCCAGGACCTCCTGACTGAAGGCACCGTGCTTCCTAGAGGACGGCGGCTTGGGTTCTTACTGCCATGCAAGTCCTGTTCCTTCTTTGGCACCGCCGGCAGCCCCAGGCCCAGAGGAGCAGCTACGGCGTTCCTTGGTTGAGACCGTTCGCTGGATGCGGGACTCCCTACTGCGATAAGTTGACTCAGGGAAGGAAACACAGGGCAACCGGTGTCTCTTGGGACGCCTTAGAAACCACGGGGATGTACGCTGAGTGTGCCCATGAAAACGGGGGCCTGCTGGAACTAGCCCTGCTTTCCCATTTGGAGGGCGGCATTCATGCCTGCCCTGAAGCTCCCTGACATTCCCGGCTCCCGACAGGCCAGTGAGCCCTGGAAGAATGCTTCGGGGAAAATTGTGAGTTTGCTCTCTCTCAACCAGGGGCTTCCGTGGCCGCGGTGGCGGTCCGCATGACAGGCTCTAGAGCTAAAGGGAACCTCAACGTGAGAACTCGCCTCCAGGTTAGGCCCTGAGTAGCCGTGCAGAAAGGGAGGCATGCAGCTCTTTCCAGGAGTTCGTAGTCGCTTTGCTTTAAAGGAAGTACACGTCCGGGGACTCCTAGGCCCCACGGGTGTGCATCATTTTCCCTCCAAGGTCACTGAGTGCCTCCAGACAGACACCTGTGGGCCGGCTGAGCAACGTCGAGGTCCATTGGTTGATTCCCTCGGAGGACCCCTGAGCGTGCCGGGTGCTGGGCAACCACACCCTGCGCGTTCCTTGAGGAGCGCTACATCTCCAGAGCCCTCGAACGCCCTCAGGACAGCATGGCTGGTGAGTGCCAAGTGCCCAGGAAGACTCTGTCATGGCCCTTGTGTGAGCTGCCATGAGAGAACGCTGTGCTTGGAACACTGCGAGGCCCGCCCTTGTACCTGAAATCACTCCGCTGGAGGAGAGAGTCAGCCTCTTAGCACGCTGTGTGGCTCCCGGCACACCCAGCGTGAACCCGTGCCTGGAAGTAAGGCCCTGATTTGCCGTGCAGAAGCGGAGGCGTGCTGCAGCTTCCAGGAGGCGGTGGCCTCTGCCCTGCATACCTTGAACGGCAGCACAGCTTTCTGGACACCTGGGAGGCTAGCCGGGGCACCCTGTTCCCGGCAGGAACACTGAGTAACCCCAGGCGCACCTGGGTCTGCTAAGCAACATCCGGGCCCGTGGCCCTTTAGAGCCCCTCTGCGCACGCCGAGCGTAGGGAAACGCACTGCCCTCTCTTTTGGAGCAGCTTGGTTTCCTCAGCACTCGCACACGTTCACGAACACCGTTCTGGCACATGCCACATGGCGCGGAGGTCTTACGCGTTGCCCCAATCGGAGCTGCGCTCAGAGTAACCCTCGTCTTCGCATTCCATCCAGGACCTCCTGACTGAAGGCACCGTGCTTCCTAGAGGACGGCGGCTTGGGTTCTTACTGCCATGCAAGTCCTGTTCCTTCTTTGGCACCGCCGGCAGCCCCAGGCCCAGAGGAGCAGCTACGGCGTTCCTTGGTTGAGACCGTTCGCTGGATGCGGGACTCCCTACTGCGATAAGTTGACTCAGGGAAGGAAACACAGGGCAACCGGTGTCTCTTGGGACGCCTTAGAAACCACGGGGATGTACGCTGAGTGTGCCCATGAAAACGGGGGCCTGCTGGAACTAGCCCTGCTTTCCCATTTGGAGGGCGGCATTCATGCCTGCCCTGAAGCTCCCTGACATTCCCGGCTCCCGACAGGCCAGTGAGCCCTGGAAGAATGCTTCGGGGAAAATTGTGAGTTTGCTCTCTCTCAACCAGGGGCTTCCGTGGCCGCGGTGGCGGTCCGCATGACAGGCTCTAGAGCTAAAGGGAACCTCAACGTGAGAACTCGCCTCCAGGTTAGGCCCTGAGTAGCCGTGCAGAAAGGGAGGCATGCAGCTCTTTCCAGGAGTTCGTAGTCGCTTTGCTTTAAAGGAAGTACACGTCCGGGGACTCCTAGGCCCCACGGGTGTGCATCATTTTCCCTCCAAGGTCACTGAGTGCCTCCAGACAGACACCTGTGGGCCGGCTGAGCAACGTCGAGGTCCATTGGTTGATTCCCTCGGAGGACCCCTGAGCGTGCCGGGTGCTGGGCAACCACACCCTGCGCGTTCCTTGAGGAGCGCTACATCTCCAGAGCCCTCGAACGCCCTCAGGACAGCATGGCTGGTGAGTGCCAAGTGCCCAGGAAGACTCTGTCATGGCCCTTGTGTGAGCTGCCATGAGAGAACGCTGTGCTTGGAACACTGCGAGGCCCGCCCTTGTACCTGAAATCACTCCCCTGGAGGAGAGAGTCAGCCTCTTAGCACGCTGTGTGGCTCCCGGCACACCCAGCGTGAACCCGTGCCTGGAAGTAAGGCCCTGATTTGCCGTGCAGAAGCGGAGGCGTGCTGCAGCTTCCAGGAGGCGGTGGCCTCTGCCCTGCATACCTTGAACGGCAGCACAGCTTTCTGGACACCTGGGAGGCTAGCCGGGGCACCCTGTTCCCGGCAGGAACACTGAGTAACCCCAGGCGCACCTGGGTCTGCTGAGCAACATCCGGGCCCGTGGCCCTTTAGAGCCCCTCTGCGCACGCCGAGCGTAGGGAAACGCACTGCCCTCTCTTTTGGAGCAGCTTGGTTTCCTCAGCACTCGCACACGTTCACGAACACCTTTCTGGCACATCCCACATGGCGCGGAGGTCTTACGCGTTGCCCCAATCGGAGCTGCGCTCAGAGTAACCCTCGTCTTCGCATTCCATCCAGGACCTCCTGACTGAAGGCACCGTGCCTCCTAGAGGACGGCAGCTTGGGTTCTTACTGCCATGCAAGTCCTGTTCCTTCTTTGGCACCGCCGGCAGCCCCAGGCCCAGAGGAGCAGCTACGGCGTTCCTTGGTTGAGACCGTTCGCTGGATGCGGGACTCCCTACTGCGATAAGTTGACTCAGGGAAGGAAACACAGGGCAACCGGTGTCTCTTGGGACGCCTTAGAAACCACGGGGATGTACGCTGAGTGTGCCCATGAAAACGGGGGCCTGCTGGAACTAGCCCTGCTTTCCCATTTGGAGGGCGGCATTCATGCCTGCCCTGAAGCTCCCTGACATTCCCGGCTCCCGACAGGCCAGTGAGCCCTGGAAGAATGCTTCGGGGAAAATTGTGAGTTTGCTCTCTCTCAACCAGGGGCTTCCGTGGCCGCGGTGGCGGTCCGCATGACAGGCTCTAGAGCTAAAGGGAACCTCAACGTGAGAACTCGCCTCCAGGTTAGGCCCTGAGTAGCCGTGCAGAAAGGGAGGCATGCAGCTCTTTCCAGGATTTCGTAGTCGCTTTGCTTTAAAGGAAGTACACGTCCGGGGACTCCTAGGCCCCACGGGTGTGCATCATTTTCCCTCCAAGGCCACTGAGTGCCTCCAGACAGACACCTGTGGGCCGGCTGAGCAACATCGAGGTCCATTGGTTGATTCCCTCGGAGGACCCCTGAGCGTGCCGGGTGCTGGGCAACCACACACTGCGCGTTCCTTGAGGAGCGCTACATCTCCAGAGCCCTCGAACGCCCTCAGGACAGCATGGCTGGTGAGTGCCAAGTGCCCAGGAAGACTCTGTCATGGCCCTTTGTGTGAGCTACCATGAGAGAACGCTGTGCTTGGAACACTGCGAGGCCCGCCCTCGTACCTGAAGTCACTCCGCTGGAGGAGAGAGTCAGCCTCTTAGCAGGCTGTGTGGCTCCCGGCACACCCAGCGTGAACCCGTGCCTGGAAGTAAGGCCCTGATTTGCCGTGCAGAAGCGGAGGCGTGCTGCAGCTTCCAGGAGGCGGTGGCCTCTGCCCTGCATACCTTGAACGGCAGCACAGCTTTCTGGACACCTGGGAGGCTAGCCGGGGCACCCTGTTCCCGGCAGGAACACTGAGTAACCCCAGGCGCACCTGGGTCTGCTAAGCAACATCCGGGCCCGTGGCCCTTTAGAGCCCCTCTGCGCACGCCGAGCGTAGGGAAACGCACTCCCCTCTCTTTTGGAGCAGCTTGGTTTCCTCAGCACTCGCACACGTTCACGAACACCGTTCTGGCACATCCCACATGGCGCGGAGGTCTTACGCGTTGCCCCAATCGGAGCTGCGCTCAGAGTAACCCTCGTCTTCGCATTCCATCCAGGACCTCCTGACTGAAGGCACCGTGCTTCCTAGAGGATGGCGGCTTGGGTTCTTACTGCCATGCAAGTCCTGTTCCTTCTTTGGCACCGCCGGCAGCCCCAGGCCCAGAGGAGCAGCTACGGCGTTCCTTGGTTGAGACCGTTCGCTGGATGCGGGACTCCCTACTGCGATAATTTGACTCAGGGAAGGAAACACAGGGCAACCGGTGTCTCTTGGGACGCCTTAGAAACCACGGGGATGTACGCTGAGTGTGCCCATGAAAACGGGGGCCTGCTGGAACTAGCCCTGCTTTCCCATTTGGAGGGCAGCATTTATGCCTGCCCTGAAGCTCCCTGACATTCCCGGCTCCCGACAGGTCAGTGAGCCCTGGAAGAATGCTTCGGGGAAAATTGTGAGTTTGCTCTCTCTCAACCAGGGGCTTCCGTGGCCGCGGTGACGGTCCGCATGACAGGCTCTAGAGCTAAAGGGAACCTCAACGTGAGAACTCGCCTCCAGGTTAGGCCCTGAGTAGCCGTGCAGAAAGGGAGGCATGCAGCTCTTTCCAGGAGTTCGTAGTCGCTTTGCTTTAAAGGAAGTACACGTCCGGGGACTCCTAGGCCCCACGGGTGTGCATCATTTTCCCTCCAAGGTCACTGAGTGCCTCCAGACAGACACCTGTGGGCCGGCTGAGCAACGTCGAGGTCCATTGGTTGATTCCCTCGGAGGACCCCTGAGCGTGCCGGGTGCTGGGCAACCACACCCTGCGCGTTCCTTGAGGAGCGCTACATCTCCAGAGCCCTCGAACGCCCTCAGGACAGCATGGCTGGTGAGTGCCAAGTGCCCAGGAAGACTCTGTCATGGCCCTTGTGTGAGCTGCCATGAGAGAACGCTGTGCTTGGAACACTGCGAGGCCCGCCCTTGTACCTGAAATCACTCCGCTGGAGGAGAGAGTCAGCCTCTTAGCACGCTGTGTGGCTCCCGGCACACCCAGCGTGAACCCGTGCCTGGAAGTAAGGCCCTGATTTGCCGTGCAGAAGCGGAGGCGTGCTGCAGCTTCCAGGAGGCGGTGGCCTCTGCCCTGCATACCTTGAACGGCAGCACAGCTTTCTGGACACCTGGGAGGCTAGCCGGGGCACCCTGTTCCCGGCAGGAACACTGAGTAACCCCAGGCGCACCTGGGTCTGCTAAGCAACATCCGGGCCCGTGGCCCTTTAGAGCCCCTCTGCGCACGCCGAGCGTAGGGAAACGCACTCCCCTCTCTTTTGGAGCAGCTTGGTTTCCTCAGCACTCGCACACGTTCACGAACACCGTTCTGGCACATCCCACATGGCGCGGAGGTCTTACGCGTTGCCCCAATCGGAGCTGCGCTCAGAGTAACCCTCGTCTTCGCATTCCATCCAGGACCTCCTGACTGAAGGCACCGTGCCTCCTAGAGGACGGCGGCTTGGGTTCTTACTGCCATGCAAGTCCTGTTCCTTCTTTGGCACCGCCGGCAGCCCCAGGCCCAGAGGAGCAGCTACGGCGTTCCTTGGTTGAGACCGTTCGCTGGATGCGGGACTCCCTACTTCGATAAGTTGACTCAGGGAAGGAAACACAGGGCAACCGGTGTCTCTTGGGACGCCTTAGAAACCACGGGGATGTACGCTGAGTGTGCCCATGAAAACGGGGGCCTGCTGGAACTAGCCCTGCTTTCCCATTTGGAGGGCGGCATTCATGCCTGCCTTGAAGCTCCCTGACATTCCCGGCTCCCGACAGGCCAGTGAGCCCTGGAAGAATGCTTCGGGGAAAATTGTGAGTTTGCTCTCTCTCAACCAGGGGCTTCCGTGGCCGCGGTGGCGGTCCGCATGACAGGCTCTAGAGCTAAAGGGAACCTCAACGTGAGAACTCGCCTCCAGGTTAGGCCCTGAGTAGCCGTGCAGAAAGGGAGGCATGCAGCTCTTTCCAGGAGTTCGTAGTCGCTTTGCTTTAAAGGAAGTACACGTCCGGGGACTCCTAGGCCCCACGGGTGTGCATCATTTTCCCTCCAAGGTCACTGAGTGCCTCCAGACAGACACCTGTGGGCCCTCTGAGCAACGTCGAGGTCCATTGGTTGATTCCCTCGGAGGACCCCTGAGCGTGCCAGGTGCTGGGCAACCACACCCTGCGCGTTCCTTGAGGAGCGCTACATCTCCGGAGCCCTCGAACGCCCTCAGGACAGCATGACTGGTGAGTGCCAAGTGCCCAGGAAGACTCTGTCATGGCCCTTTGTGTGAGCTGCCATGAGAGAACGCTGTGCTTGGAACACTGCGAGGCCCGCCCTCGTACCTGAAGTCACTCCGCTGGAGGAGAGAGTCAGCCTCTTAGCACGCTGTGTGGCTCCCGGCACACCCAGCGTGAACCCGTGCCTGGAAGTAAGGCCCTGATTTGCCGTGCAGAAGCGGAGGCGTGCTGCAGCTTCCAGGAGGCGGTGGCCTCTGCCCTGCATACCTTGAACGGCAGCACAGCTTTCTGGACACCTGGGAGGCTAGCCGGGGCACCCTGTTCCCGGCAGGAACACTGAGTAACCCCAGGCGCACCTGGGTCTGCTAAGCAACATCCGGGCCCGTAGCCCTTTAGAGCCCCTCTGCGCACGCCGAGCGTAGGGAAACGCACTGCCCTCTCTTTTGGAGCAGCTTGGTTTCCTCAGCACTCGCACACGTTCACGAACACCGTTCTGGCACATCCCACATGGCGCGGAGGTCTTACGCGTTGCCCCAATCGGAGCTGCGCTCAGAGTAACCCTCGTCTACGCATTCCATCCAGGACCTCCTGACTGAAGGCACCGTGCCTCCTAGAGGACGGCGGCTTGGGTTCTTACTGCCATGCAAGTCCTGTTCCTTCTTTGGCACCGCCGGCAGCCCCAGGCCCAGAGGAGCAGCTACGGCGTTCCTTGGTTGAGACCGTTCGCTGGATGCGGGACTCCCTACTTCGATAAGTTGACTCAGGGAAGGAAACACAGGGCAACCGGTGTCTCTTGGGATGCCTTAGAAACCACGGGGATGTACGCTGAGTGTGCCCATGAAAACGGGGGCCTGCTGGAACTAGCCCTGCTTTCCCATTTGGAGGGCGGCATTCATGCCTGCCTTGAAGCTCCCTGACATTCCCGGCTCCCGACAGGCCAGTGAGCCCTGGAAGAATGCTTCGGGGAAAATTGTGAGTTTGCTCTCTCTCAACCAGGGGCTTCCGTGGCCGCGGTGGCGGTCCGCATGACAGGGTCTAGAGCTAAAGGGAACCTCAACGTGAGAACTCGCCTCCAGGTTAGGCCCTGAGTAGCCGTGCAGAAAGGGAGGCATGCAGCTCTTTCCAGGAGTTCGTAGTCGCTTTGCTTTAAAGGAAGTACACGTCCGGGGACTCCTAGGCCCCACGGGTGTGCATCATTTTCCCTCCAAGGTCACTGAGTGCCTCCAGACAGACACCTGTGGGCCGGCTGAGCAACGTCGAGGTCCATTGGTTGATTCCCTCGGAGGACCCCTGAGCGTGCCGGGTGCTGGGCAACCACACCCTGCGCGTTCCTTGAAGAGCGCTACATCTCTGGAGCCCTCGAACGCCCTCAGGACAGCATGGCTGGTGAGTGCCAAGTGCCCAGGAAGACTCTGTCATGGCCCTTTGTGTGAGCTGCCATGAGAGAACGCTGTGCTTGGAACACTGCGAGGCCCGCCCTCGTACCTGAAGTCACTCCGCTGGAGGAGAGAGTCAGCCTCTTAGCAGGCTGTGTGGCTCCCGGCACACCCAGCGTGAACCCGTGCCTGGAAGTAAGGCCCTGATTTGCCGTGCAGAAGCGGAGGCGTGCTGCAGCTTCCAGGAGGCGGTGGCCTCTGCCCTGCATACCTTGAACGGCAGCACAGCTTTCTGGACACCTGGGAGGCTAGCCGGGGCACCCTGTTCCCGGCAGGAACACTGAGTAACCCCAGGCGCACCTGGGTCTGCTGAGCAACATCCGGGCCCGTGGCCCTTTAGAGCCCCTCTGCGCACGCCGAGCGTAGGGAAACGCACTGCCCTCTCTTTTGGAGCAGCTTGGTTTCCTCAGCACTCGCACACGTTCACGAACACCTTTCTGGCACATCCCACATGGCGCGGAGGTCTTACGCGTTGCCCCAATCGGAGCTGCGCTCAGAGTAACCCTCGTCTTCGCATTCCATCCAGGACCTCCTGACTGAAGGCACCGTGCCTCCTAGAGGACGGCAGCTTGGGTTCTTACTGCCATGCAAGTCCTGTTCCTTCTTTGGCACCGCCGGCAGCCCCAGGCCCAGAGGAGCAGCTACGGCGTTCCTTGGTTGAGACCGTTCGCTGGATGCGGGACTCCCTACTGCGATAAGTTGACTCAGGGAAGGAAACACAGGGCAACCGGTGTCTCTTGGGACGCCTTAGAAACCACGGGGATGTACGCTGAGTGTGCCCATGAAAACGGGGGCCTGCTGGAACTAGCCCTGCTTTCCCATTTGGAGGGCGGCATTCATGCCTGCCCTGAAGCTCCCTGACATTCCCGGCTCCCGACAGGCCAGTGAGCCCTGGAAGAATGCTTCGGGGAAAATTGTGAGTTTGCTCTCTCTCAACCAGGGGCTTCCGTGGCCGCGGTGGCGGTCCGCATGACAGGCTCTAGAGCTAAAGGGAACCTCAACGTGAGAACTCGCCTCCAGGTTAGGCCCTGAGTAGCCGTGCAGAAAGGGAGGCATGCAGCTCTTTCCAGGAGTTCGTAGTCGCTTTGCTTTAAAGGAAGTACACGTCCGGGGACTCCTAGGCCCCACGGGTGTGCATCATTTTCCCTCCAAGGCCACTGAGTGCCTCCAGACAGACACCTGTGGGCCGGCTGAGCAACATCGAGGTCCATTGGTTGATTCCCTCGGAGGACCCCTGAGCGTGCCGTGTGCTGGGCAACCACACACTGCACGTTCCTTGAGGAGCGCTACATCTCCAGAGCCCTCGAACGCCCTCAGGACAGCATGGCTGGTGAGTGCCAAGTGCCCAGGAAGACTCTGTCATGGCCCTTTGTGTGAGCTACCATGAGAGAACGCTGTGCTTGGAACACTGCGAGGCCCGCCCTCGTACCTGAAGTCACTCCGCTGGAGGAGAGAGTCAGCCTCTTAGCAGGCTGTGTGGCTCCCGGCACACCCAGCGTGAACCCGTGCCTGGAAGTAAGGCCCTGATTTGCCGTGCAGAAGCGGAGGCGTGCTGCAGCTTCCAGGAGGCGGTGGCCTCTGCCCTGCATACCTTGAACGGCAGCACAGCTTTCTGGACACCTGGGAGGCTAGCCGGGGCACCCTGTTCCCGGCAGGAACACTGAGTAACCCCAGGCGCACCTGGGTCTGCTAAGCAACATCCGGGCCCGTGGCCCTTTAGAGCCCCTCTGCGCACGCCGAGCGTAGGGAAACGCACTGCCCTCTCTTTTGGAGCAGCTTGGTTTCCTCAGCACTCGCACACGTTCACGAACACCGTTCTGGCACATGCCACATGGCGCGGAGGTCTTACGCGTTGCCCCAATCGGAGCTGCGCTCAGAGTAACCCTCGTCTTCGCATTCCATCCAGGACCTCCTGACTGAAGGCACCGTGCTTCCTAGAGGATGGCGGCTTGGGTTCTTACTGCCATGCAAGTCCTGTTCCTTCTTTGGCACCGCCGGCAGCCCCAGGCCCAGAGGAGCAGCTACGGCGTTCCTTGGTTGAGACCGTTCGCTGGATGCGGGACTCCCTACTGCGATAAGTTGACTCAGGGAAGGAAACACAGGGCAACCGGTGTCTCTTGGGACGCCTTAGAAACCACGGGGATGTACGCTGAGTGTGCCCATGAAAACGGGGGCCTGCTGGAACTAGCCCTGCTTTCCCATTTGGAGGGCGGCATTTATGCCTGCCCTGAAGCTCCCTGACATTCCCGGCTCCCGACAGGCCAGTGAGCCCTGGAAGAATGCTTCGGGGAAAATTGTGAGTTTGCTCTCTCTCAACCAGGGGCTTCCGTGGCCGCGGTGACGGTCCGCATGACAGGCTCTAGAGCTAAAGGGAACCTCAACGTGAGAACTCGCCTCCAGGTTAGGCCCTGAGTAGCCGTGCAGAAAGGGAGGCATGCAGCTCTTTCCAGGAGTTCGTAGTCGCTTTGCTTTAAAGGAAGTACACGTCCGGGGACTCCTAGGCCCCACGGGTGTGCATCATTTTCCCTCCAAGGTCACTGAGTGCCTCCAGACAGACACCTGTGGGCCGGCTGAGCAACGTCGAGGTCCATTGGTTGATTCCCTCGGAGGACCCCTGAGCGTGCCGGGTGCTGGGCAACCACACCCTGCGCGTTCCTTGAGGAGCGCTACATCTCCAGAGCCCTCGAACGCCCTCAGGACAGCATGGCTGGTGAGTGCCAAGTGCCCAGGAAGACTCTGTCATGGCCCTTGTGTGAGCTGCCATGAGAGAACGCTGTGCTTGGAACACTGCGAGGCCCGCCCTTGTACCTGAAATCACTCCGCTGGAGGAGAGAGTCAGCCTCTTAGCACGCTGTGTGGCTCCCGGCACACCCAGCGTGAACCCGTGCCTGGAAGTAAGGCCCTGATTTGCCGTGCAGAAGCGGAGGCGTGCTGCAGCTTCCAGGAGGCGGTGGCCTCTGCCCTGCATACCTTGAACGGCAGCACAGCTTTCTGGACACCTGGGAGGCTAGCCGGGGCACCCTGTTCCCGGCAGGAACACTGAGTAACCCCAGGCGCACCTGGGTCTGCTAAGCAACATCCGGGCCCGTGGCCCTTTAGAGCCCCTCTGCGCACGCCGAGCGTAGGGAAACGCACTGCCCTCTCTTTTGGAGCAGCTTGGTTTCCTCAGCACTCGCACACGTTCACGAACACCGTTCTGGCACATGCCACATGGCGCGGAGGTCTTACGCGTTGCCCCAATCGGAGCTGCGCTCAGAGTAACCCTCGTCTTCGCATTCCATCCAGGACCTCCTGACTGAAGGCACCGTGCTTCCTAGAGGACGGCGGCTTGGGTTCTTACTGCCATGCAAGTCCTGTTCCTTCTTTGGCACCGCCGGCAGCCCCAGGCCCAGAGGAGCAGCTACGGCGTTCCTTGGTTGAGACCGTTCGCTGGATGCGGGACTCCCTACTGCGATAAGTTGACTCAGGGAAGGAAACACAGGGCAACCGGTGTCTCTTGGGACGCCTTAGAAACCACGGGGATGTACGCTGAGTGTGCCCATGAAAACGGGGGCCTGCTGGAACTAGCCCTGCTTTCCCATTTGGAGGGCGGCATTCATGCCTGCCCTGAAGCTCCCTGACATTCCCGGCTCCCGACAGGCCAGTGAGCCCTGGAAGAATGCTTCGGGGAAAATTGTGAGTTTGCTCTCTCTCAACCAGGGGCTTCCGTGGCCGCGGTGGCGGTCCGCATGACAGGCTCTAGAGCTAAAGGGAACCTCAACGTGAGAACTCGCCTCCAGGTTAGGCCCTGAGTAGCCGTGCAGAAAGGGAGGCATGCAGCTCTTTCCAGGAGTTCGTAGTCGCTTTGCTTTAAAGGAAGTACACGTCCGGGGACTCCTAGGCCCCACGGGTGTGCATCATTTTCCCTCCAAGGTCACTGAGTGCCTCCAGACAGACACCTGTGGGCCGGCTGAGCAACGTCGAGGTCCATTGGTTGATTCCCTCGGAGGACCCCTGAGCGTGCCGGGTGCTGGGCAACCACACCCTGCGCGTTCCTTGAGGAGCGCTACATCTCCAGAGCCCTCGAACGCCCTCAGGACAGCATGGCTGGTGAGTGCCAAGTGCCCAGGAAGACTCTGTCATGGCCCTTGTGTGAGCTGCCATGAGAGAACGCTGTGCTTGGAACACTGCGAGGCCCGCCCTTGTACCTGAAATCACTCCGCTGGAGGAGAGAGTCAGCCTCTTAGCACGCTGTGTGGCTCCCGGCACACCCAGCGTGAACCCGTGCCTGGAAGTAAGGCCCTGATTTGCCGTGCAGAAGCGGAGGCGTGCTGCAGCTTCCAGGAGGCGGTGGCCTCTGCCCTGCATACCTTGAACGGCAGCACAGCTTTCTGGACACCTGGGAGGCTAGCCGGGGCACCCTGTTCCCGGCAGGAACACTGAGTAACCCCAGGCGCACCTGGGTCTGCTGAGCAACATCCGGGCCCGTGGCCCTTTAGAGCCCCTCTGCGCACGCCGAGCGTAGGGAAACGCACTGCCCTCTCTTTTGGAGCAGCTTGGTTTCCTCAGCACTCGCACACGTTCACGAACACCTTTCTGGCACATCCCACATGGCGCGGAGGTCTTACGCGTTGCCCCAATCGGAGCTGCGCTCAGAGTAACCCTCGTCTTCGCATTCCATCCAGGACCTCCTGACTGAAGGCACCGTGCCTCCTAGAGGACGGCAGCTTGGGTTCTTACTGCCATGCAAGTCCTGTTCCTTCTTTGGCACCGCCGGCAGCCCCAGGCCCAGAGGAGCAGCTACGGCGTTCCTTGGTTGAGACCGTTCGCTGGATGCGGGACTCCCTACTGCGATAAGTTGACTCAGGGAAGGAAACACAGGGCAACCGGTGTCTCTTGGGACGCCTTAGAAACCACGGGGATGTACGCTGAGTGTGCCCATGAAAACGGGGGCCTGCTGGAACTAGCCCTGCTTTCCCATTTGGAGGGCGGCATTCATGCCTGCCCTGAAGCTCCCTGACATTCCCGGCTCCCGACAGGCCAGTGAGCCCTGGAAGAATGCTTCGGGGAAAATTGTGAGTTTGCTCTCTCTCAACCAGGGGCTTCCGTGGCCGCGGTGGCGGTCCGCATGACAGGCTCTAGAGCTAAAGGGAACCTCAACGTGAGAACTCGCCTCCAGGTTAGGCCCTGAGTAGCCGTGCAGAAAGGGAGGCATGCAGCTCTTTCCAGGATTTCGTAGTCGCTTTGCTTTAAAGGAAGTACACGTCCGGGGACTCCTAGGCCCCACGGGTGTGCATCATTTTCCCTCCAAGGCCACTGAGTGCCTCCAGACAGACACCTGTGGGCCGGCTGAGCAACATCGAGGTCCATTGGTTGATTCCCTCGGAGGACCCCTGAGCGTGCCGGGTGCTGGGCAACCACACACTGCGCGTTCCTTGAGGAGCGCTACATCTCCAGAGCCCTCGAACGCCCTCAGGACAGCATGGCTGGTGAGTGCCAAGTGCCCAGGAAGACTCTGTCATGGCCCTTTGTGTGAGCTACCATGAGAGAACGCTGTGCTTGGAACACTGCGAGGCCCGCCCTCGTACCTGAAGTCACTCCGCTGGAGGAGAGAGTCAGCCTCTTAGCAAGCTGTGTGGCTCCCGGCACACCCAGCGTGAACCCGTGCCTGGAAGTAAGGCCCTGATTTGCCGTGCAGAAGCGGAGGCGTGCTGCAGCTTCCAGGAGGCGGTGGCCTCTGCCCTGCATACCTTGAACGGCAGCACAGCTTTCTGGACACCTGGGAGGCTAGCCGGGGCACCCTGTTCCCGGCAGGAACACTGAGTAACCCCAGGCGCACCTGGGTCTGCTAAGCAACATCCGGGCCCGTGGCCCTTTAGAGCCCCTCTGCGCACGCCGAACGTAGGGAAACGCACTGCCCTCTCTTTTGGAGCAGCTTGGTTTCCTCAGCACTCGCACACGTTCACGAACACCGTTCTGGCACATGCCACATGGCGCGGAGGTCTTACGCGTTGCCCCAATCGGAGCTGCGCTCAGAGTAACCCTCGTCTTCGCATTCCATCCAGGACCTCCTGACTGAAGGCACCGTGCTTCCTAGAGGACGGCGGCTTGGGTTCTTACTGCCATGCAAGTCCTGTTCCTTCTTTGGCACCGCCGGCAGCCCCAGGCCCAGAGGAGCAGCTACGGCGTTCCTTGGTTGAGACCGTTCGCTGGATGCGGGACTCCCTACTTCGATAAGTTGACTCAGGGAAGGAAACACAGGGCAACCGGTTTCTCTTGGGACGCCTTAGAAACCACGGGGATGTACGCTGAGTGTGCCCATGAAAACGGGGGCCTGCTGGAACTAGCCCTGCTTTCCCATTTGGAGGGCGGCATTCATGCCTGCCCTGAAGCTCCCTGACATTCCCGGCTCCCGACAGGCCAGTGAGCCCTGGAAGAATGCTTCGGGGAAAATTGTGAGTTTGCTCTCTCTCAACCAGGGGCTTCCGTGGCCGCGGTGGCGGTCCGCATGACAGGCTCTAGAGCTAAAGGGAACCTCAACGTGAGAACTCGCCTCCAGGTTAGGCCCTGAGTAGCCGTGCAGAAAGGGAGGCATGCAGCTCTTTCCAGGAGTTCGTAGTCGCTTTGCTTTAAAGGAAGTACACGTCCGGGGACTCCTAGGCCCCACGGGTGTGCATCATTTTCCCTCCAAGGTCACTGAGTGCCTCCAGACAGACACCTGTGGGCCGGCTGAGCAACGTCGAGGTCCATTGGTTGATTCCCTCGGAGGACCCCTGAGCGTGCCGGGTGCTGGGCAACCACACCCTGCGCGTTCCTTGAGGAGCGCTACATCTCCAGAGCCCTCGAACGCCCTCAGGACAGCATGGCTGGTGAGTGCCAAGTGCCCAGGAAGACTCTGTCATGGCCCTTGTGTGAGCTGCCATGAGAGAACGCTGTGCTTGGAACACTGCGAGGCCCGCCCTTGTACCTGAAATCACTCCGCTGGAGGAGAGAGTCAGCCTCTTAGCACGCTGTGTGGCTCCCGGCACACCCAGCGTGAACCCGTGCATGGAAGTAAGGCCCTGATTTGCCGTGCAGAAGCGGAGGCGTGCTGCAGCTTCCAGGAGGCGGTGGCCTCTGCCCTGCATACCTTGAACGGCAGCACAGCTTTCTGGACACCTGGGAGGCTAGCCGGGGCACCCTGTTCCCGGCAGGAACACTGAGTAACCCCAGGCGCACCTGGGTCTGCTAAGCAACATCCGGGCCCGTGGCCCTTTAGAGCCCCTCTGCGCACGCCGAGCGTAGGGAAACGCACTGCCCTCTCTTTTGGAGCAGCTTGGTTTCCTCAGCACTCGCACACGTTCACGAACACCGTTCTGGCACATCCCACATGGCGCGGAGGTCTTACGCGTTGCCCCAATCGGAGCTGCGCTCAGAGTAACCCTCGTCTTCGCATTCCATCCAGGACCTCCTGACTGAAGGCACCGTGCCTCCTAGAGGACGGCGGCTTGGGTTCTTACTGCCATGCAAGTCCTGTTCCTTCTTTGGCACCGCCGGCAGCCCCAGGCCCAGAGGAGCAGCTACGGCGTTCCTTGGTTGAGACCGTTCGCTGGATGCGGGACTCCCTACTGCGATAAGTTGACTCAGGGAAGGAAACACAGGGCAACCGGTGTCTCTTGGGACGCCTTAGAAACCACGGGGATGTACGCTGAGTGTGCCCATGAAAACGGGGGCCTGCTGGAACTAGCCCTGCTTTCCCATTTGGAGGGCGGCATTCATGCCTGCCCTGAAGCTCCCTGACATTCCCGGCTCCCGACAGGCCAGTGAGCCCTGGAAGAATGCTTCGGGGAAAATTGTGAGTTTGCTCTCTCTCAACCAGGGGCTTCCGTGGCCGCGGTGGCGGTCCGCATGACAGGCTCTAGAGCTAAAGGGAACCTCAACGTGAGAACTCGCCTCCAGGTTAGGCCCTGAGTAGCCGTGCAGAAAGGGAGGCATGCAGCTCTTTCCAGGAGTTCGTAGTCGCTTTGCTTTAAAGGAAGTACACGTCCGGGGACTCCTAGGCCCCACGGGTGTGCATCATTTTCCCTCCAAGGCCACTGAGTGCCTCCAGACAGACACCTGTGGGCCGGCTGAGCAACGTCGAGGTCCATTGGTTGATTCCCTCGGAGGACCCCTGAGCGTGCCGGGTGCTGGGCAACCACACACTGCGCGTTCCTTGAGGAGCGCTACATCTCCAGAGCCCTCGAACGCCCTCAGGACAGCATGGCTGGTGAGTGCCAAGTGCCCAGGAAGACTCTGTCATGGCCCTTTGTGTGAGCTACCATGAGAGAACGCTGTGCTTGGAACACTGCGAGGCCCGCCCTCGTACCTGAAGTCACTCCGCTGGAGGAGAGAGTCAGCCTCTTAGCAGGCTGTGTGGCTCCCGGCACACCCAGCGTGAACCCGTGCCTGGAAGTAAGGCCCTGATTTGCCGTGCAGAAGCGGAGGCGTGCTGCAGCTTCCAGGAGGCGGTGGCCTCTGCCCTGCATACCTTGAACGGCAGCACAGCTTTCTGGACACCTGGGAGGCTAGCCGGGGCACCCTGTTCCCGGCAGGAACACTGAGTAACCCCAGGCGCACCTGGGTCTGCTAAGCAACATCCGGGCCCGTGGCCCTTTAGAGCCCCTCTGCGCACGCCGAGCGTAGGGAAACGCACTGCCCTCTCTTTTGGAGCAGCTTGGTTTCCTCAGCACTCGCACACGTTCACGAACACCGTTCTGGCACATGCCACATGGCGCGGAGGTCTTACGCGTTGCCCCAATCGGAGCTGCGCTCAGAGTAACCCTCGTCTTCGCATTCCATCCAGGACCTCCTGACTGAAGGCACCGTGCTTCCTAGAGGACGGCGGCTTGGGTTCTTACTGCCATGCAAGTCCTGTTCCTTCTTTGGCACCGCCGGCAGCCCCAGGCCCAGAGGAGCAGCTACGGCGTTCCTTGGTTGAGACCGTTCGCTGGATGCGGGACTCCCTACTGCGATAAGTTGACTCAGGGAAGGAAACACAGGGCAACCGGTGTCTCTTGGGACGCCTTAGAAACCACGGGGATGTACGCTGAGTGTGCCCATGAAAACGGGGGCCTGCTGGAACTAGCCCTGCTTTCCCATTTGGAGGGCGGCATTCATGCCTGCCCTGAAGCTCCCTGACATTCCCGGCTCCCGACAGGCCAGTGAGCCCTGGAAGAATGCTTCGGGGAAAATTGTGAGTTTGCTCTCTCTCAACCAGGGGCTTCCGTGGCCGCGGTGGCGGTCCGCATGACAGGTTCTAGAGCTAAAGGGAACCTCAACGTGAGAACTCGCCTCCAGGTTAGGCCCTGAGTAGCCGTGCAGAAAGGGAGGCATGCAGCTCTTTCCAGGAGTTCGTAGTCGCTTTGCTTTAAAGGAAGTACACGTCCGGGGACTCCTAGGCCCCACGGGTGTGCATCATTTTCCCTCCAAGGTCACTGAGTGCCTCCAGACAGACACCTGTGGGCCGGCTGAGCAACATCGAGGTCCATTGGTTGATTCCCTCGGAGGACCCCTGAGCGTGCCGGGTGCTGGGCAACCACACCCTGCGCGTTCCTTGAGGAGCGCTACATCTCCAGAGCCCTCGAACGCCCTCAGGACAGCATGGCTGGTGAGTGCCAAGTGCCCAGGAAGACTCTGTCATGGCCCTTGTGTGAGCTGCCATGAGAGAACGCTGTGCTTGGAACACTGCGAGGCCCGCCCTTGTACCTGAAATCACTCTGCTGGAGGAGAGAGTCAGCCTCTTAGCACGCTGTGTGGCTCCCGGCACACCCAGCGTGAACCCGTGCCTGGAAGTAAGGCCCTGATTTGCCGTGCAGAAGCGGAGGCGTGCTGCAGCTTTCAGGAGGCGGTGGCCTCTGCCCTGCATACCTTGAACGGCAGCACAGCTTTCTGGACACCTGGGAGGCTAGCCGGGGCACCCTGTTCCCGGCAGGAACACTGAGTAACCCCAGGCGCACCTGGGTCTGCTAAGCAACATCCGGGCCCGTGGCCCTTTAGAGCCCCTATGCGCACGCCGAGCGTAGGGAAACGCACTGCCCTCTCTTTTGGAGCAGCTTGGTTTCCTCAGCACTCGCACACGTTCACGAACACCGTTCTGGCACATCCCACATGGCGCGGAGGTCTTACGCGTTGCCCCAATCGGAGCTGCGCTCAGAGTAACCCTCGTCTTCGCATTCCATCCAGGACCTCCTGACTGAAGGCACCGTGCCTCCTAGAGGACGGCGGCTTGGGTTCTTACTGCCATGCAAGTCCTGTTCCTTCTTTGGCACCGCCGGCAGCCCCAGGCCCAGAGGAGCAGCTACGGCGTTCCTTGGTTGAGACCGTTCGCTGGATGCGGGACTCCCTACTGCGATAAGTTGACTCAGGGAAGGAAACACAGGGCAACCGGTGTCTCTTGGGACGCCTTAGAAACCACGGGGATGTACGCTGAGTGTGCCCATGAAAACGGGGGCCTGCTGGAACTAGCCCTGCTTTCCCATTTGGAGGGCGGCATTCATGCCTGCCCTGAAGCTCCCTGACATTCCCGGCTCCCGACAGGCCAGTGAGCCCTGGAAGAATGCTTCGGGGAAAATTGTGAGTTTGCTCTCTCTCAACCAGGGGCTTCCGTGGCCGCGGTGGCGGTCCGCATGACAGGCTCTAGAGCTAAAGGGAACCTCAACGTGAGAACTCGCCTCCAGGTTAGGCCCTGAGTAGCCGTGCAGAAAGGGAGGCATGCAGCTCTTTCCAGGAGTTCGTAGTCGCTTTGCTTTAAAGGAAGTACACGTCCGGGGACTCCTAGGCCCCACGGGTGTGCATCATTTTCCCTCCAAGGCCACTGAGTGCCTCCAGACAGACACCTGTGGGCCGGCTGAGCAACGTCGAGGTCCATTGGTTGATTCCCTCGGAGGACCCCTGAGCGTGCCGGGTGCTGGGCAACCACACCCTGCGCGTTCCTTGAGGAGCGCTACATCTCCAGAGCCCTCGAACGCCCTCAGGACAGCATGGCTGGTGAGTGCCAAGTGCCCAGGAAGACTCTGTCATGGCCCTTGTGTGAGCTGCCATGAGAGAACGCTGTGCTTGGAACACTGCGAGGCCCGCCCTTGTACCTGAAATCACTCTGCTGGAGGAGAGAGTCAGCCTCTTAGCACGCTGTGTGGCTCCCGGCACACCCAGCGTGAACCCGTGCCTGGAAGTAAGGCCCTGATTTGCCGTGCAGAAGCGGAGGCGTGCTGCAGCTTTCAGGAGGCGGTGGCCTCTGCCCTGCATACCTTGAACGGCAGCACAGCTTTCTGGACACCTGGGAGGCTAGCCGGGGCACCCTGTTCCCGGCAGGAACACTGAGTAACCCCAGGCGCACCTGGGTCTGCTAAGCAACATCCGGGCCCGTGGCCCTTTAGAGCCCCTATGCGCACGCCGAGCGTAGGGAAACGCACTGCCCTCTCTTTTGGAGCAGCTTGGTTTCCTCAGCACTCGCACACGTTCACGAACACCGTTCTGGCACATCCCACATGGCGCGGAGGTCTTACGCGTTGCCCCAATCGGAGCTGCGCTCAGAGTAACCCTCGTCTTCGCATTCCATCCAGGACCTCCTGACTGAAGGCACCGTGCCTCCTAGAGGACGGCGGCTTGGGTTCTTACTGCCATGCAAGTCCTGTTCCTTCTTTGGCACCGCCGGCAGCCCCAGGCCCAGAGGAGCAGCTACGGCGTTCCTTGGTTGAGACCGTTCGCTGGATGCGGGACTCCCTACTGCGATAAGTTGACTCAGGGAAGGAAACACAGGGCAACCGGTGTCTCTTGGGACGCCTTAGAAACCACGGGGATGTACGCTGAGTGTGCCCATGAAAACGGGGGCCTGCTGGAACTAGCCCTGCTTTCCCATTTGGAGGGCGGCATTCATGCCTGCCCTGAAGCTCCCTGACATTCCCGGCTCCCGACAGGCCAGTGAGCCCTGGAAGAATGCTTCGGGGAAAATTGTGAGTTTGCTCTCTCTCAACCAGGGGCTTCCGTGGCCGCGGTGGCGGTCCGCATGACAGGCTCTAGAGCTAAAGGGAACCTCAACGTGAGAACTCGCCTCCAGGTTAGGCCCTGAGTAGCCGTGCAGAAAGGGAGGCATGCAGCTCTTTCCAGGAGTTCGTAGTCGCTTTGCTTTAAAGGAAGTACACGTCCGGGGACTCCTAGGCCCCACGGGTGTGCATCATTTTCCCTCCAAGGCCACTGAGTGCCTCCAGACAGACACCTGTGGGCCGGCTGAGCAACGTCGAGGTCCATTGGTTGATTCCCTCGGAGGACCCCTGAGCGTGCCGGGTGCTGGGCAACCACACCCTGCGCGTTCCTTGAGGAGCGCTACATCTCCAGAGCCCTCGAACGCCCTCAGGACAGCATGGCTGGTGAGTGCCAAGTGCCCAGGAAGACTCTGTCATGGCCCTTGTGTGAGCTGCCATGAGAGAACGCTGTGCTTGGAACACTGCGAGGCCCGCCCTCGTACCTGAAGTCACTCCGCTGGAGGAGAGAGTCAGCCTCTTAGCACGCTGTGTGGCTCCCGGCACACCCAGCGTGAACCTGTGCCTGGAAGTAAGGCCCTGATTTGCCGTGCAGAAGCGGAGGCGTGCTGCAGCTTCCAGGAGGCGGTGGCCTCTGCCCTGCATACCTTGAACGGCAGCACAGCTTTCTGGACACCTGGGAGGCTAGCCGGGGCACCCTGTTCCCGGCAGGAACACTGAGTAACCCCAGGCGCACCTGGGTCTGCTAAGCAACATCCGGGCCCGTAGCCCTTTAGAGCCCCTCTGCGCACGCCGAGCGTAGGGAAACGCACTGCCCTCTCTTTTGGAGCAGCTTGGTTTCCTCAGCACTCGCACACGTTCACGAACACCGTTCTGGCACATCCCACATGGCGCGGAGGTCTTACGCGTTGCCCCAATCGGAGCTGCGCTCAGAGTAACCCTCGTCTTCGCATTCCATCCAGGACCTCCTGACTGAAGGCACCGTGCCTCCTAGAGGACGGCGGCTTGGGTTCTTACTGCCATGCAAGTCCTGTTCCTTCTTTGGCACCGCCGGCAGCCCCAGGCCCAGAGGAGCAGCTACGGCGTTCCTTGGTTGAGACCGTTCGCTGGATGCGGGACTCCCTACTTCGATAAGTTGACTCAGGGAAGGAAACACAGGGCAACCGGTGTCTCTTGGGACGCCTTAGAAACCACGGGGATGTACGCTGAGTGTGCCCATGAAAACGGGGGCCTGCTGGAACTAGCCCTGCTTTCCCATTTGGAGGGCGGCATTCATGCCTGCCCTGAAGCTCCCTGACATTCCCGGCTCCCGACAGGCCAGTGAGCCCTGGAAGAATGCTTCGGGGAAAATTGTGAGTTTGCTCTCTCTCAACCAGGGGCTTCCGTGGCCGCGGTGGCGGTCCGCATGACAGGCTCTAGAGCTAAAGGGAACCTCAACGTGAGAACTCGCCTCCAGGTTAGGCCCTGAGTAGCCGTGCAGAAAGGGAGGCATGCAGCTCTTTCCAGGAGTTCGTAGTCGCTTTGCTTTAAAGGAAGTACACGTCCGGGGACTCCTAGGCCCCACGGGTGTGCATCATTTTCCCTCCAAGGCCACTGAGTGCCTCCAGACAGACACCTGTGGGCCGGCTGAGCAACGTCGAGGTCCATTGGTTGATTCCCTCGGAGGACCCCTGAGTGTGCCGGGTGCTGGGCAACCACACCCTGCGCGTTCCTTGAGGAGCGCTACATCTCCGGAGCCCTCGAACGTCCTCAGGACAGCATGGCTGGTGAGTGCCAAGTGCCCAGGAAGACTCTGTCATGGCCCTTGTGTGAGCTGCCATGAGAGAACGCTGTGCTTGGAACACTGCGAGGCCCGCCCTCGTACCTGAAGTCACTCCGCTGGAGGAGAGAGTCAGCCTCTTAGCACGCTGTGTGGCTCCCGGCACACCCAGCGTGAACCCGTGCCTGGAAGTAAGGCCCTGATTTGCCGTGCAGAAGCGGAGGCGTGCTGCAGCTTCCAGGAGGCGGTGGCCTCTGCCCTGCATACCTTGAACGGCAGCACAGCTTTCTGGACACCTGGGAGGCTAGCCGGGGCACCCTGTTCCCGGCAGGAACACTGAGTAACCCCAGGCGCACCTGGGTCTGCTAAGCAACATCCGGGCCCGTAGCCCTTTAGAGCCCCTCTGCGCACGCCGAGCGTAGGGAAACGCACTGCCCTCTCTTTTGGAGCAGCTTGGTTTCCTCAGCACTCGCACACGTTCACGAACACCGTTCTGGCACATCCCACATGGCGCGGAGGTCTTACGCGTTGCCCCAATCGGAGCTGCGCTCAGAGTAACCCTCGTCTTCGCATTCCATCCAGGACCTCCTGACTGAAGGCACCGTGCCTCCTAGAGGACGGCGGCTTGGGTTCTTACTGCCATGCAAGTCCTGTTCCTTCTTTGGCACCGCCGGCAGCCCCAGGCCCAGAGGAGCAGCTACGGCGTTCCTTGGTTGAGACCGTTCGCTGGATGCGGGACTCCCTACTTCGATAAGTTGACTCAGGGAAGGAAACACAGGGCAACCGGTGTCTCTTGGGACGCCTTAGAAACCACGGGGATGTACGCTGAGTGTGCCCATGAAAACGGGGGCCTGCTGGAACTAGCCCTGCTTTCCCATTTGGAGGGCGGCATTCATGCCTGCCCTGAAGCTCCCTGACATTCCCGGCTCCCGACAGGCCAGTGAGCCCTGGAAGAATGCTTCGGGGAAAATTGTGAGTTTGCTCTCTCTCAACCAGGGGCTTCCGTGGCCGCGGTGGCGGTCCGCATGACAGGCTCTAGAGCTAAAGGGAACCTCAACGTGAGAACTCGCCTCCAGGTTAGGCCCTGAGTAGCCGTGCAGAAAGGGAGGCATGCAGCTCTTTCCAGGAGTTCTTAGTCGCTTTGCTTTAAAGGAAGTACACGTCCGGGGACTCCTAGGCCCCACGGGTGTGCATCATTTTCCCTCCAAGGTCACTGAGTGCCTCCAGACAGACACCTGTGGGCCGGCTGAGCAACGTCGAGGTCCATTGGTTGATTCCCTCGGAGGACCCCTGAGCGTGCCGGGTGCTGGGCAACCACACCCTGCGCGTTCCTTGAGGAGCGCTACATCTCCGGAGCCCTCGAACGCCCTCAGGACAGCATGGCTGGTGAGTGCCAAGTGCCCAGGAAGACTCTGTCATGGCCCTTTGTGTGAGCTGCCATGAGAGAACGCTGTGCTTGGAACACTGCGAGGCCCGCCCTCGTACCTGAAGTCACTCCGCTGGAGGAGAGAGTCAGCCTCTTAGCACGCTGTGTGGCTCCCGGCACACCCAGCGTGAACCCGTGCCTGGAAGTAAGGCCCTGATTTGCCGTGCAGAAGCGGAGGCGTGCTGCAGCTTCCAGGAGGCGGTGGCCTCTGCCCTGCATACCTTGAACGGCAGCACAGCTTTCTGGACACCTGGGAGGCTAGCCGGGGCACCCTGTTCCCGGCAGGAACACTGAGTAACCCCAGGCGCACCTGGGTCTGCTAAGCAACATCCGGGCCCGTAGCCCTTTAGAGCCCCTCTGCGCACGCCGAGCGTAGGGAAACGCACTGCCCTCTCTTTTGGAGCAGCTTGGTTTCCTCAGCACTCGCACACGTTCACGAACACCGTTCTGGCACATGCCACATGGCGCGGAGGTCTTACGCATTGCCCCAATCGGAGCTGCGCTCAGAGTAACCCTCGTCTTCGCATTCCATCCAGGACCTCCTGACTGAAGGCACCGTGCCTCCTAGAGGACGGCGGCTTGGGTTCTTACTGCCATGCAAGTCCTGTTCCTTCTTTGGCACCGCCGGCAGCCCCAGGCCCAGAGGAGCAGCTACGGCGTTCCTTGGTTGAGACCGTTCGCTGGATGCGGGACTCCCTACTTCGATAAGTTGACTCAGGGAAGGAAACACAGGGCAACCGGTGTCTCTTGGGACGCCTTAGAAACCACGGGGATGTACGCTGAGTGTGCCCATGAAAACGGGGGCCTGCTGGAACTAGCCCTGCTTTCCCATTTGGAGGGCGGCATTCATGCCTGCCCTGAAGCTCCCTGACATTCCCGGCTCCCGACAGGCCAGTGAGCCCTGGAAGAATGCTTCGGGGAAAATTGTGAGTTTGCTCTCTCTCAACCAGGGGCTTCCGTGGCCGCGGTGGCGGTCCGCATGACAGGCTCTAGAGCTAAAGGGAACCTCAACGTGAGAACTCGCCTCCAGGTTAGGCCCTGAGTAGCCGTGCAGAAAGGGAGGCATGCAGCTCTTTCCAGGAGTTCTTAGTCGCTTTGCTTTAAAGGAAGTACACGTCCGGGGACTCCTAGGCCCCACGGGTGTGCATCATTTTCCCTCCAAGGTCACTGAGTGCCTCCAGACAGACACCTGTGGGCCGGCTGAGCAACGTCGAGGTCCATTGGTTGATTCCCTCGGAGGACCCCTGAGCGTGCCGGGTGCTGGGCAACCACACCCTGCGCGTTCCTTGAGGAGCGCTACATCTCCGGAGCCCTCGAACGCCCTCAGGACAGCATGGCTGGTGAGTGCCAAGTGCCCAGGAAGACTCTGTCATGGCCCTTTGTGTGAGCTGCCATGAGAGAACGCTGTGCTTGGAACACTGCGAGGCCCGCCCTCGTACCTGAAGTCACTCCGCTGGAGGAGAGAGTCAGCCTCTTAGCACGCTGTGTGGCTCCCGGCACACCCAGCGTGAACCCGTGCCTGGAAGTAAGGCCCTGATTTGCCGTGCAGAAGCGGAGGCGTGCTGCAGCTTCCAGGAGGCGGTGGCCTCTGCCCTGCATACCTTGAACGGCAGCACAGCTTTCTGGACACCTGGGAGGCTAGCCGGGGCACCCTGTTCCCGGCAGGAACACTGAGTAACCCCAGGCGCACCTGGGTCTGCTAAGCAACATCCGGGCCCGTAGCCCTTTAGAGCCCCTCTGCGCACGCCGAGCGTAGGGAAACGCACTGCCCTCTCTTTTGGAGCAGCTTGGTTTCCTCAGCACTCGCACACGTTCACGAACACCGTTCTGGCACATGCCACATGGCGCGGAGGTCTTACGCATTGCCCCAATCGGAGCTGCGCTCAGAGTAACCCTCGTCTTCGCATTCCATCCAGGACCTCCTGACTGAAGGCACCGTGCCTCCTAGAGGACGGCGGCTTGGGTTCTTACTGCCATGCAAGTCCTGTTCCTTCTTTGGCACCGCCGGCAGCCCCAGGCCCAGAGGAGCAGCTACGGCGTTCCTTGGTTGAGACCGTTCGCTGGATGCGGGACTCCCTACTTCGATAAGTTGACTCAGGGAAGGAAACACAGGGCAACCGGTGTCTCTTGGGACGCCTTAGAAACCACGGGGATGTACGCTGAGTGTGCCCATGAAAACGGGGGCCTGCTGGAACTAGCCCTGCTTTCCCATTTGGAGGGCGGCATTCATGCCTGCCCTGAAGCTCCCTGACATTCCCGGCTCCCGACAGGCCAGTGAGCCCTGGAAGAATGCTTCGGGGAAAATTGTGAGTTTGCTCTCTCTCAACCAGGGGCTTCCGTGGCCGCGGTGGCGGTCCGCATGACAGGCTCTAGAGCTAAAGGGAACCTCAACGTGAGAACTCGCCTCCAGGTTAGGCCCTGAGTAGCCGTGCAGAAAGGGAGGCATGCAGCTCTTTCCAGGAGTTCTTAGTCGCTTTGCTTTAAAGGAAGTACACGTCCGGGGACTCCTAGGCCCCACGGGTGTGCATCATTTTCCCTCCAAGGCCACTGAGTGCCTCCAGACAGACACCTGTGGGCCGGCTGAGCAACGTCGAGGTCCATTGGTTGATTCCCTCGGAGGACCCCTGAGCGTGCCGGGTGCTGGGCAACCACACCCTGCGCGTTCCTTGAGGAGCGCTACATCTCCGGAGCCCTCGAACGCCCTCAGGACAGCATGGCTGGTGAGTGCCAAGTGCCCAGGAAGACTCTGTCATGGCCCTTGTGTGAGCTGCCATGAGAGAACGCTGTGCTTGGAACACTGCGAGGCCCGCCCTCGTACCTGAAGTCACTCCGCTGGAGGAGAGAGTCAGCCTCTTAGCACGCTGTGTGGCTCCCGGCACACCCAGCGTGAACCCGTGCCTGGAAGTAAGGCCCTGATTTGCCGTGCAGAAGCGGAGGCGTGCTGCAGCTTCCAGGAGGCGGTGGCCTCTGCCCTGCATACCTTGAACGGCAGCACAGCTTTCTGGACACCTGGGAGGCTAGCCGGGGCACCCTGTTCCCGGCAGGAACACTGAGTAACCCCAGGCGCACCTGGGTCTGCTAAGCAACATCCGGGCCCGTAGCCCTTTAGAGCCCCTCTGCGCACGCCGAGCGTAGGGAAACGCACTGCCCTCTCTTTTGGAGCAGCTTGGTTTCCTCAGCACTCGCACACGTTCACGAACACCGTTCTGGCACATCCCACATGGCGCGGAGGTCTTACGCGTTGCCCCAATCGGAGCTGCGCTCAGAGTAACCCTCGTCTTCGCATTCCATCCAGGACCTCCTGACTGAAGGCACCGTGCCTCCTAGAGGACGGCGGCTTGGGTTCTTACTGCCATGCAAGTCCTGTTCCTTCTTTGGCACCGCCGGCAGCCCCAGGCCCAGAGGAGCAGCTACGGCGTTCCTTGGTTGAGACCGTTCGCTGGATGCGGGACTCCCTACTTCGATAAGTTGACTCAGGGAAGGAAACACAGGGCAACCGGTGTCTCTTGGGACGCCTTAGAAACCACGGGGATGTACGCTGAGTGTGCCCATGAAAACGGGGGCCTGCTGGAACTAGCCCTGCTTTCCCATTTGGAGGGCGGCATTCATGCCTGCCCTGAAGCTCCCTGACATTCCCGGCTCCCGACAGGCCAGTGAGCCCTGGAAGAATGCTTCGGGGAAAATTGTGAGTTTGCTCTCTCTCAACCAGGGGCTTCCGTGGCCGTGGTGGCGGTCCGCATGACAGGCTCTAGAGCTAAAGGGAACCTCAACGTGAGAACTCGCCTCCAGGTTAGGCCCTGAGTAGCCGTGCAGAAAGGGAGGCATGCAGCTCTTTCCAGGAGTTCGTAGTCGCTTTGCTTTAAAGGAAGTACACGTCCGGGGACTCCTAGGCCCCACGGGTGTGCATCATTTTCCCTCCAAGGCCACTGAGTGCCTCCAGACAGACACCTGTGGGCCGGCTGAGCAACGTCGAGGTCCATTGGTTGATTCCCTCGGAGGACCCCTGAGCGTGCCGGGTGCTGGGCAACCACACCCTGCGCGTTCCTTGAGGAGCGCTACATCTCCGGAGCCCTCGAACGCCCTCAGGACAGCATGGCTGGTGAGTGCCAAGTGCCCAGGAAGACTCTGTCATGGCCCTTGTGTGAGCTGCCATGAGAGAACGCTGTGCTTGGAACACTGCGAGGCCCGCCCTCGTACCTGAAGTCACTCCGCTGGAGGAGAGAGTCAGCCTCTTAGCAGGCTGTGTGGCTCCCGGCACACCCAGCGTGAACCCGTGCCTGGAAGTAAGGCCCTGATTTGCCGTGCAGAAGCGGAGGCGTGCTGCAGCTTCCAGGAGGCGGTGGCCTCTGCCCTGCATACCTTGAACGGCAGCACAGCTTTCTGGACACCTGGGAGGCTAGCCGGGGCACCCTGTTCCCGGCAGGAACACTGAGTAACCCCAGGCGCACCTGGGTCTGCTGAGCAACATCCGGGCCCGTAGCCCTTTAGAGCCCCTCTGCGCACGCCGAGCGTAGGGAAACGCACTGCCCTCTCTTTTGGAGCAGCTTGGTTTCCTCAGCACTCGCACACGTTCACGAACACCGTTCTGGCACATGCCACATGGCGCGGAGGTCTTACGCGTTGCCCCAATCGGAGCTGCGCTCAGAGTAACCCTCGTCTTCGCATTCCATCCAGGACCTCCTGACTGAAGGCACCGTGCCTCCTAGAGGACGGCGGCTTGGGTTCTTACTGCCATGCAAGTCCTGTTCCTTCTTTGGCACCGCCGGCAGCCCCAGGCCCAGAGGAGCAGCTACGGCGTTCCTTGGTTGAGACCGTTCGCTGGATGCGGGACTCCCTACTTCGATAAGTTGACTCAGGGAAGGAAACACAGGGCAACCGGTGTCTCTTGGGACGCCTTAGAAACCACGGGGATGTACGCTGAGTGTGCCCATGAAAACGGGGGCCTGCTGGAACTAGCCCTGCTTTCCCATTTGGAGGGCGGCATTCATGCCTGCCCTGAAGCTCCCTGACATTCCCGGCTCCCGACAGGCCAGTGAGCCCTGGAAGAATGCTTCGGGGAAAATTGTGAGTTTGCTCTCTCTCAACCAGGGGCTTCCGTGGCCGCGGTGGCGGTCCGCATGACAGGCTCTAGAGCTAAAGGGAACCTCAACGTGAGAACTCGCCTCCAGGTTAGGCCCTGAGTAGCCGTGCAGAAAGGGAGGCATGCAGCTCTTTCCAGGAGTTCGTAGTCGCTTTGCTTTAAAGGAAGTACACGTCCGGGGACTCCTAGGCCCCACGGGTGTGCATCATTTTCCCTCCAAGGCCACTGAGTGCCTCCAGACAGACACCTGTGGGCCGGCTGAGCAACGTCGAGGTCCATTGGTTGATTCCCTCGGAGGACCCCTGAGCGTGCCGGGTGCTGGGCAACCACACCCTGCGCGTTCCTTGAGGAGCGCTACATCTCCGGAGCCCTCGAACGCCCTCAGGACAGCATGGCTGGTGAGTGCCAAGTGCCCAGGAAGACTCTGTCATGGCCCTTGTGTGAGCTGCCATGAGAGAACGCTGTGCTTGGAACACTGCGAGGCCCGCCCTCGTACCTGAAGTCACTCCGCTGGAGGAGAGAGTCAGCCTCTTAGCACGCTGTGTGGCTCCCGGCACACCCAGCGTGAACCCGTGCCTGGAAGTAAGGCCCTGATTTGCCGTGCAGAAGCGGAGGCGTGCTGCAGCTTCCA
This sequence comes from Globicephala melas, assembly GCF_963455315.2. NCBI lineage: Eukaryota > Metazoa > Chordata > Mammalia > Artiodactyla > Delphinidae > Globicephala > Globicephala melas. Next base: position 73,664 of record NW_027207445.1, on the reverse strand, counting down.
GGAGGCGGTGGCCTCTGCCCTGCATACCTTGAACGGCAGCACAGCTTTCTGGACACCTGGGAGGCTAGCCGGGGCACCCTGTTCCCGGCAGGAACACTGAGTAACCCCAGGCGCACCTGGGTCTGCTAAGCAACATCCGGGCCCGTAGCCCTTTAGAGCCCCTCTGCGCACGCCGAGCGTAGGGAAACGCACTGCCCTCTCTTTTGGAGCAGCTTGGTTTCCTCAGCACTCGCACACGTTCACGAACACCGTTCTGGCACATCCCACATGGCGCGGAGGTCTTACGCGTTGCCCCAATCGGAGCTGCGCTCAGAGTAACCCTCGTCTTCGCATTCCATCCAGGACCTCCTGACTGAAGGCACCGTGCCTCCTAGAGGACGGCGGCTTGGGTTCTTACTGCCATGCAAGTCCTGTTCCTTCTTTGGCACCGCCGGCAGCCCCAGGCCCAGAGGAGCAGCTACGGCGTTCCTTGGTTGAGACCGTTCGCTGGATGCGGGACTCCCTACTTCGATAAGTTGACTCAGGGAAGGAAACACAGGGCAACCGGTGTCTCTTGGGACGCCTTAGAAACCACGGGGATGTACGCTGAGTGTGCCCATGAAAACGGGGGCCTGCTGGAACTAGCCCTGCTTTCCCATTTGGAGGGCGGCATTCATGCCTGCCCTGAAGCTCCCTGACATTCCCGGCTCCCGACAGGCCAGTGAGCCCTGGAAGAATGCTTCGGGGAAAATTGTGAGTTTGCTCTCTCTCAACCAGGGGCTTCCGTGGCCGTGGTGGCGGTCCGCATGACAGGCTCTAGAGCTAAAGGGAACCTCAACGTGAGAACTCGCCTCCAGGTTAGGCCCTGAGTAGCCGTGCAGAAAGGGAGGCATGCAGCTCTTTCCAGGAGTTCGTAGTCGCTTTGCTTTAAAGGAAGTACACGTCCGGGGACTCCTAGGCCCCACGGGTGTGCATCATTTTCCCTCCAAGGCCACTGAGTGCCTCCAGACAGACACCTGTGGGCCGGCTGAGCAACGTCGAGGTCCATTGGTTGATTCCCTCGGAGGACCCCTGAGCGTGCCGGGTGCTGGGCAACCACACCCTGCGCGTTCCTTGAGGAGCGCTACATCTCCGGAGCCCTCGAACGCCCTCAGGACAGCATGGCTGGTGAGTGCCAAGTGCCCAGGAAGACTCTGTCATGGCCCTTGTGTGAGCTGCCATGAGAGAACGCTGTGCTTGGAACACTGCGAGGCCCGCCCTCGTACCTGAAGTCACTCCGCTGGAGGAGAGAGTCAGCCTCTTAGCAGGCTGTGTGGCTCCCGGCACACCCAGCGTGAACCCGTGCCTGGAAGTAAGGCCCTGATTTGCCGTGCAGAAGCGGAGGCGTGCTGCAGCTTCCAGGAGGCGGTGGCCTCTGCCCTGCATACCTTGAACGGCAGCACAGCTTTCTGGACACCTGGGAGGCTAGCCGGGGCACCCTGTTCCCGGCAGGAACACTGAGTAACCCCAGGCGCACCTGGGTCTGCTGAGCAACATCCGGGCCCGTGGCCCTTTAGAGCCCCTCTGCGCACGCCGAGCGTAGGGAAACGCACTGCCCTCTCTTTTGGAGCAGCTTGGTTTCCTCAGCACTCGCACACGTTCACGAACACCGTTCTGGCACATGCCACATGGCGCGGAGGTCTTACGCGTTGCCCCAATCGGAGCTGCGCTCAGAGTAACCCTCGTCTTCGCATTCCATCCAGGACCTCCTGACTGAAGGCACCGTGCCTCCTAGAGGACGGCGGCTTGGGTTCTTACTGCCATGCAAGTCCTGTTCCTTCTTTGGCACCGCCGGCAGCCCCAGGCCCAGAGGAGCAGCTACGGCGTTCCTTGGTTGAGACCGTTCGCTGGATGCGGGACTCCCTACTTCGATAAGTTGACTCAGGGAAGGAAACACAGGGCAACCGGTGTCTCTTGGGACGCCTTAGAAACCACGGGGATGTACGCTGAGTGTGCCCATGAAAACGGGGGCCTGCTGGAACTAGCCCTGCTTTCCCATTTGGAGGGCGGCATTCATGCCTGCCCTGAAGCTCCCTGACATTCCCGGCTCCCGACAGGCCAGTGAGCCCTGGAAGAATGCTTCGGGGAAAACTGTGAGTTTGCTCTCTCTCAACCAGGGGCTTCCGTGGCCGCGGTGGCGGTCCGCATGACAGGCTCTAGAGCTAAAGGGAACCTCAACGTGAGAACTCACCTCCAGGTTAGGCCCTGAGTAGCCGTGCAGAAAGGGAGGCATGCAGCTCTTTCCAGGAGTTCGTAGTCGCTTTGCTTTAAAGGAAGTACACGTCCGGGGACTCCTAGGCCCCACGGGTGTGCATCATTTTCCCTCCAAGGCCACTGAGTGCCTCCAGACAGACACCTGTGGGCCGGCTGAGCAACGTCGAGGTCCATTGGTTGATTCCCTCGGAGGACCCCTGAGCGTGCCGGGTGCTGGGCAACCACACCCTGCGCGTTCCTTGAGGAGCGCTACATCTCCGGAGCCCTCGAACGCCCTCAGGACAGCATGGCTGGTGAGTGCCAAGTGCCCAGGAAGACTCTGTCATGGCCCTTGTGTGAGCTGCCATGAGAGAACGCTGTGCTTGGAACACTGCGAGGCCCGCCCTCGTACCTGAAGTCACTCCGCTGGAGGAGAGAGTCAGCCTCTTAGCACGCTGTGTGGCTCCCGGCACACCCAGCGTGAACCCGTGCCTGGAAGTAAGGCCCTGATTTGCCGTGCAGAAGCGGAGGCGTGCTGCAGCTTCCAGGAGGCGGTGGCCTCTGCCCTGCATACCTTGAACGGCAGCACAGCTTTCTGGACACCTGGGAGGCTAGCCGGGGCACCCTGTTCCCGGCAGGAACACTGAGTAACCCCAGGCGCACCTGGGTCTGCTAAGCAACATCCGGGCCCGTAGCCCTTTAGAGCCCCTCTGCGCACGCCGAGCGTAGGGAAACGCACTGCCCTCTCTTTTGGAGCAGCTTGGTTTCCTCAGCACTCGCACACGTTCACGAACACCGTTCTGGCACATCCCACATGGCGCGGAGGTCTTACGCGTTGCCCCAATCGGAGCTGTGCTCAGAGTAACCCTCGTCTTCGCATTCCATCCAGGACCTCCTGACTGAAGGCACCGTGCCTCCTAGAGGACGGCGGCTTGGGTTCTTACTGCCATGCAAGTCCTGTTCCTTCTTTGGCACCGCCGGCAGCCCCAGGCCCAGAGGAGCAGCTACGGCGTTCCTTGGTTGAGACCGTTCGCTGGATGCGGGACTCCCTACTTCGATAAGTTGACTCAGGGAAGGAAACACAGGGCAACCGGTGTCTCTTGGGACGCCTTAGAAACCACGGGGATGTACGCTGAGTGTGCCCATGAAAACGGGGGCCTGCTGGAACTAGCCCTGCTTTCCCATTTGGAGGGCGGCATTCATGCCTGCCCTGAAGCTCCCTGACATTCCCGGCTCCCGACAGGCCAGTGAGCCCTGGAAGAATGCTTCGGGGAAAATTGTGAGTTTGCTCTCTCTCAACCAGGGGCTTCCGTGGCCGCGGTGGCGGTCCGCATGACAGGCTCTAGAGCTAAAGGGAACCTCAACGTGAGAACTCGCCTCCAGGTTAGGCCCTGAGTAGCCGTGCAGAAAGGGAGGCATGCAGCTCTTTCCAGGAGTTCTTAGTCGCTTTGCTTTAAAGGAAGTACACGTCCGGGGACTCCTAGGCCCCACGGGTGTGCATCATTTTCCCTCCAAGGTCACTGAGTGCCTCCAGACAGACACCTGTGGGCCGGCTGAGCAACGTCGAGGTCCATTGGTTGATTCCCTCGGAGGACCCCTGAGCGTGCCGGGTGCTGGGCAACCACACCCTGCGCGTTCCTTGAGGAGCGCTACATCTCCGGAGCCCTCGAACGCCCTCAGGACAGCATGGCTGGTGAGTGCCAAGTGCCCAGGAAGACTCTGTCATGGCCCTTTGTGTGAGCTGCCATGAGAGAACGCTGTGCTTGGAACACTGCGAGGCCCGCCCTCGTACCTGAAGTCACTCCGCTGGAGGAGAGAGTCAGCCTCTTAGCACGCTGTGTGGCTCCCGGCACACCCAGCGTGAACCCGTGCCTGGAAGTAAGGCCCTGATTTGCCGTGCAGAAGCGGAGGCGTGCTGCAGCTTCCAGGAGGCGGTGGCCTCTGCCCTGCATACCTTGAACGGCAGCACAGCTTTCTGGACACCTGGGAGGCTAGCCGGGGCACCCTGTTCCCGGCAGGAACACTGAGTAACCCCAGGCGCACCTGGGTCTGCTAAGCAACATCCGGGCCCGTAGCCCTTTAGAGCCCCTCTGCGCACGCCGAGCGTAGGGAAACGCACTGCCCTCTCTTTTGGAGCAGCTTGGTTTCCTCAGCACTCGCACACGTTCACGAACACCGTTCTGGCACATGCCACATGGCGCGGAGGTCTTACGCATTGCCCCAATCGGAGCTGCGCTCAGAGTAACCCTCGTCTTCGCATTCCATCCAGGACCTCCTGACTGAAGGCACCGTGCCTCCTAGAGGACGGCGGCTTGGGTTCTTACTGCCATGCAAGTCCTGTTCCTTCTTTGGCACCGCCGGCAGCCCCAGGCCCAGAGGAGCAGCTACGGCGTTCCTTGGTTGAGACCGTTCGCTGGATGCGGGACTCCCTACTGCGATAAGTTGACTCAGGGAAGGAAACACAGGGCAACCGGTGTCTCTTGGGACGCCTTAGAAACCACGGGGATGTACGCTGAGTGTGCCCATGAAAACGGGGGCCTGCTGGAACTAGCCCTGCTTTCCCATTTGGAGGGCGGCATTCATGCCTGCCCTGAAGCTCCCTGACATTCCCGGCTCCCGACAGGCCAGTGAGCCCTGGAAGAATGCTTCGGGGAAAATTGTGAGTTTGCTCTCTCTCAACCAGGGGCTTCCGTGGCCGTGGTGGCGGTCCGCATGACAGGCTCTAGAGCTAAAGGGAACCTCAACGTGAGAACTCGCCTCCAGGTTAGGCCCTGAGTAGCCGTGCAGAAAGGGAGGCATGCAGCTCTTTCCAGGAGTTCTTAGTCGCTTTGCTTTAAAGGAAGTACACGTCCGGGGACTCCTAGGCCCCACGGGTGTGCATCATTTTCCCTCCAAGGTCACTGAGTGCCTCCAGACAGACACCTGTGGGCCGGCTGAGCAACGTCGAGGTCCATTGGTTGATTCCCTCGGAGGACCCCTGAGCGTGCCGGGTGCTGGGCAACCACACCCTGCGCGTTCCTTGAGGAGCGCTACATCTCCGGAGCCCTCGAACGCCCTCAGGACAGCATGGCTGGTGAGTGCCAAGTGCCCAGGAAGACTCTGTCATGGCCCTTGTGTGAGCTGCCATGAGAGAACGCTGTGCTTGGAACACTGCGAGGCCCGCCCTCGTACCTGAAGTCACTCCGCTGGAGGAGAGAGTCAGCCTCTTAGCACGCTGTGTGGCTCCCGGCACACCCAGCGTGAACCCGTGCCTGGAAGTAAGGCCCTGATTTGCCGTGCAGAAGCGGAGGCGTGCTGCAGCTTCCAGGAGGCGGTGGCCTCTGCCCTGCATACCTTGAACGGCAGCACAGCTTTCTGGACACCTGGGAGGCTAGCCGGGGCACCCTGTTCCCGGCAGGAACACTGAGTAACCCCAGGCGCACCTGGGTCTGCTAAGCAACATCCGGGCCCGTGGCCCTTTAGAGCCCCTCTGCGCACGCCGAGCGTAGGGAAACGCACTGCCCTCTCTTTTGGAGCAGCTTGGTTTCCTCAGCACTCGCACACGTTCACGAACACCGTTCTGGCACATGCCACATGGCGCGGAGGTCTTACGCGTTGCCCCAATCGGAGCTGCGCTCAGAGTAACCCTCGTCTTCGCATTCCATCCAGGACCTCCTGACTGAAGGCACCGTGCCTCCTAGAGGACGGCGGCTTGGGTTCTTACTGCCATGCAAGTCCTGTTCCTTCTTTGGCACCGCCGGCAGCCCCAGGCCCAGAGGAGCAGCTACGGCGTTCCTTGGTTGATTCCGTTCGCTGGATGCGGGACTCCCTACTTCGATAAGTTGACTCAGGGAAGGAAACACAGGGCAACCGGTGTCTCTTGGGACGCCTTAGAAACCACGGGGATGTACGCTGAGTGTGCCCATGAAAACGGGGGCCTGCTGGAACTAGCCCTGCTTTCCCATTTGGAGGGCGGCATTCATGCCTGCCCTGAAGCTCCCTGACATTCCCGGCTCCCGACAGGCCAGTGAGCCCTGGAAGAATGCTTCGGGGAAAATTGTGAATTTGCTCTCTCTCAACCAGGGGCTTCCGTGGCCGCGGTGGCGGTCCGCATGACAGGCTCTAGAGCTAAAGGGAACCTCAACGTGAGAACTCGCCTCCAGGTTAGGCCCTGAGTAGCCGTGCAGAAAGGGAGGCATGCAGCTCTTTCCAGGAGTTCTTAGTCGCTTTGCTTTAAAGGAAGTACACGTCCGGGGACTCCTAGGCCCCACGGGTGTGCATCATTTTCCCTCCAAGGTCACTGAGTGCCTCCAGACAGACACCTGTGGGCCGGCTGAGCAACGTCGAGGTCCATTGGTTGATTCCCTCGGAGGACCCCTGAGCGTGCCGGGTGCTGGGCAACCACACCCTGCGCGTTCCTTGAGGAGCGCTACATCTCCGGAGCCCTCGAACGCCCTCAGGACAGCATGGCTGGTGAGTGCCAAGTGCCCAGGAAGACTCTGTCATGGCCCTTGTGTGAGCTGCCATGAGAGAACGCTGTGCTTGGAACACTGCGAGGCCCGCCCTCGTACCTGAAGTCACTCCGCTGGAGGAGAGAGTCAGCCTCTTAGCACGCTGTGTGGCTCCCGGCACACCCAGCGTGAACCCGTGCCTGGAAGTAAGGCCCTGATTTGCCGTGCAGAAGCGGAGGCATGCTGCAGCTTCCAGGAGGCGGTGGCCTCTGCCCTGCATACCTTGAACGGCAGCACAGCTTTCTGGACACCTGGGAGGCTAGCCGGGGCACCCTGTTCCCGGCAGGAACACTGAGTAACCCCAGGCGCACCTGGGTCTGCTAAGCAACATCCGGGCCCGTGGCCCTTTAGAGCCCCTCTGCGCACGCCGAGCGTAGGGAAACGCACTGCCCTCTCTTTTGGAGCAGCTTGGTTTCCTCAGCACTCGCACACGTTCACGAACACCGTTCTGGCACATGCCACATGGCGCGGAGGTCTTACGCGTTGCCCCAATCGGAGCTGCGCTCAGAGTAACCCTCGTCTTCGCATTCCATCCAGGACCTCCTGACTGAAGGCACCGTGCCTCCTAGAGGACGGCGGCTTGGGTTCTTACTGCCATGCAAGTCCGGTTCCTTCTTTGGCACCGCCGGCAGCCCCAGGCCCAGAGGAGCAGCTACGGCGTTCCTTGGTTGAGACCGTTCGCTGGATGCGGGACTCCCTACTTCGATAAGTTGACTCAGGGAAGGAAACACAGGGCAACCGGTGTCTCTTGGGACGCCTTAGAAACCACGGGGATGTACGCTGAGTGTGCCCATGAAAACGGGGGCCTGCTGGAACTAGCCCTGCTTTCCCATTTGGAGGGCGGCATTCATGCCTGCCTTGAAGCTCCCTGACATTCCCGGCTCCCGACAGGCCAGTGAGCCCTGGAAGAATGCTTCGGGGAAAATTGTGAGTTTGCTCTCTCTCAACCAGGGGCTTCCGTGGCCGCGGTGGCGGTCCGCATGACAGGCTCTAGAGCTAAAGGGAACCTCAACGTGAGAACTCGCCTCCAGGTTAGGCCCTGAGTAGCCGTGCAGAAAGGGAGGCATGCAGCTCTTTCCAGGAGTTCGTAGTCGCTTTGCTTTAAAGGAAGTACACGTCCGGGGACTCCTAGGCCCCACGGGTGTGCATCATTTTCCCTCCAAGGCCACTGAGTGCCTCCAGACAGACACCTGTGGGCCGGCTGAGCAACGTCGAGGTCCATTGGTTGATTCCCTCGGAGGACCCCTGAGCGTGCCGGGTGCTGGGCAACCACACCCTGCGCATTCCTTGAGGAGCGCTACATCTCCGGAGCCCTCGAACGCCCTCAGGACAGCATGGCTGGTGAGTGCCAAGTGCCCAGGAAGACTCTGTCATGGCCCTTGTGTGAGCTGCCATGAGAGAACGCTGTGCTTGGAACACTGCGAGGCCCGCCCTCGTACCTGAAGTCACTCCGCTGGAGGAGAGAGTCAGCCTCTTAGCACGCTGTGTGGCTCCCGGCACACCCAGCGTGAACCCGTGCCTGGAAGTAAGGCCCTGATTTGCCGTGCAGAAGCGGAGGCGTGCTGCAGCTTCCAGGAGGCGGTGGCCTCTGCCCTGCATACCTTGAACGGCAGCACAGCTTTCTGGACACCTGGGAGGCTAGCCGGGGCACCCTGTTCCCGGCAGGAACACTGAGTAACCCCAGGCGCACCTGGGTCTGCTAAGCAACATCCGGGCCCGTAGCCCTTTAGAGCCCCTCTGCGCACGCCGAGCGTAGGGAAACGCACTGCCCTCTCTTTTGGAGCAGCTTGGTTTCCTCAGCACTCGCACACGTTCACGAACACCGTTCCGGCACATCCCACATGGCGCGGAGGTCTTACGCGTTGCCCCAATCGGAGCTGCGCTCAGAGTAACCCTCGTCTTCGCATTCCATCCAGGACCTCCTGACTGAAGGCACCGTGTCTCCTAGAGGACGGCGGCTTGGGTTCTTACTGCCATGCAAGTCCTGTTCCTTCTTTGGCACCGCCGGCAGCCCCAGGCCCAGAGGAGCAGCTACGGCGTTCCTTGGTTGAGACCGTTCGCTGGATGCGGGACTCCCTACTTCGATAAGTTGACTCAGGGAAGGAAACACAGGGCAACCGGTGTCTCTTGGGACGCCTTAGAAACCACGGGGATGTACGCTGAGTGTGCCCATGAAAACGGGGGCCTGCTGGAACTAGCCCTGCTTTCCCATTTGGAGGGCGGCATTCATGCCTGCCCTGAAGCTCCCTGACATTCCCGGCTCCCGACAGGCCAGTGAGCCCTGGAAGAATGCTTCGGGGAAAATTGTGAGTTTGCTCTCTCTCAACCAGGGGCTTCCGTGGCCGCGGTGGCGGTCCGCATGACAGGCTCTAGAGCTAAAGGGAACCTCAACGTGAGAACTCGCCTCCAGGTTAGGCCCTGAGTAGCCGTGCAGAAAGGGAGGCATGCAGCTCTTTCCAGGAGTTCTTAGTCGCTTTGCTTTAAAGGAAGTACACGTCCGGGGACTCCTAGGCCCCACGGGTGTGCATCATTTTCCCTCCAAGGTCACTGAGTGCCTCCAGACAGACACCTGTGGGCCGGCTGAGCAACGTCGAGGTCCATTGGTTGATTCCCTCGGAGGACCCCTGAGCGTGCCGGGTGCTGGGCAACCACACCCTGCGCGTTCCTTGAGGAGCGCTACATCTCCAGAGCCCTCGAACGCCCTCAGGACAGCATGGCTGGTGAGTGCCAAGTGCCCAGGAAGACTCTGTCATGGCCCTTTGTGTGAGCTGCCATGAGAGAACGCTGTGCTTGGAACACTGCGAGGCCCGCCCTCGTACCTGAAGTCACTCCGCTGGAGGAGAGAGTCAGCCTCTTAGCACGCTGTGTGGCTCCCGGCACACCCAGCGTGAACCCGTGCCTGGAAGTAAGGCCCTGATTTGCCGTGCAGAAGCGGAGGCGTGCTGCAGCTTCCAGGAGGCGGTGGCCTCTGCCCTGCATACCTTGAACGGCAGCACAGCTTTCTGGACACCTGGGAGGCTAGCCGGGGCACCCTGTTCCCGGCAGGAACACTGAGTAACCCCAGGCGCACCTGGGTCTGCTAAGCAACATCCGGGCCCGTAGCCCTTTAGAGCCCCTCTGCGCACGCCGAGCGTAGGGAAACGCACTGCCCTCTCTTTTGGAGCAGCTTGGTTTCCTCAGCACTCGCACACGTTCACGAACACCGTTCTGGCACATGCCACATGGCGCGGAGGTCTTACGCGTTGCCCCAATCGGAGCTGCGCTCAGAGTAACCCTCGTCTTCGCATTCCATCCAGGACCTCCTGACTGAAGGCACCGTGCCTCCTAGAGGACGGCGGCTTGGGTTCTTACTGCCATGCAAGTCCTGTTCCTTCTTTGGCACCGCCGGCAGCCCCAGGCCCAGAGGAGCAGCTACGGCGTTCCTTGGTTGAGACCGTTCGCTGGATGCGGGACTCCCTACTTCGATAAGTTGACTCAGGGAAGGAAACACAGGGCAACCGGTGTCTCTTGGGACGCCTTAGAAACCACGGGGATGTACGCTGAGTGTGCCCATGAAAACGGGGGCCTGCTGGAACTAGCCCTGCTTTCCCATTTGGAGGGCGGCATTCATGCCTGCCCTGAAGCTCCCTGACATTCCCGGCTCCCGACAGGCCAGTGAGCCCTGGAAGAATGCTTCGGGGAAAATTGTGAGTTTGCTCTCTCTCAACCAGGGGCTTCCGTGGCCGCGGTGGCGGTCCGCATGACAGGCTCTAGAGCTAAAGGGAACCTCAACGTGAGAACTCGCCTCCAGGTTAGGCCCTGAGTAGCCGTGCAGAAAGGGAGGCATGCAGCTCTTTCCAGGAGTTCTTAGTCGCTTTGCTTTAAAGGAAGTACACGTCCGGGGACTCCTAGGCCCCACGGGTGTGCATCATTTTCCCTCCAAGGTCACTGAGTGCCTCCAGACAGACACCTGTGGGCCGGCTGAGCAACGTCGAGGTCCATTGGTTGATTCCCTCGGAGGACCCCTGAGCGTGCCGGGTGCTGGGCAACCACACCCTGCGCGTTCCTTGAGGAGCGCTACATCTCCGGAGCCCTCGAACGCCCTCAGGACAGCATGGCTGGTGAGTGCCAAGTGCCCAGGAAGACTCTGTCATGGCCCTTGTGTGAGCTGCCATGAGAGAACGCTGTGCTTGGAACACTGCGAGGCCCGCCCTCGTACCTGAAGTCACTCCGCTGGAGGAGAGAGTCAGCCTCTTAGCACGCTGTGTGGCTCCCGGCACACCCAGCGTGAACCCGTGCCTGGAAGTAAGGCCCTGATTTGCCGTGCAGAAGCGGAGGCGTGCTGCAGCTTCCAGGAGGCGGTGGCCTCTGCCCTGCATACCTTGAACGGCAGCACAGCTTTCTGGACACCTGGGAGGCTAGCCGGGGCACCCTGTTCCCGGCAGGAACACTGAGTAACCCCAGGCGCACCTGGGTCTGCTAAGCAACATCCGGGCCCGTAGCCCTTTAGAGCCCCTCTGCGCACGCCGAGCGTAGGGAAACGCACTGCCCTCTCTTTTGGAGCAGCTTGGTTTCCTCAGCACTCGCACACGTTCACGAACACCGTTCTGGCACATGCCACATGGCGCGGAGGTCTTACGCGTTGCCCCAATCGGAGCTGCGCTCAGAGTAACCCTCGTCGTCGCATTCCATCCAGGACCTCCTGACTGAAGGCACCGTGTCTCCTAGAGGACGGCGGCTTGGGTTCTTACTGCCATGCAAGTCCTGTTCCTTCTTTGGCACCGCCGGCAGCCCCAGGCCCAGAGGAGCAGCTACGGCGTTCCTTGGTTGAGACCGTTCGCTGGATGCGGGACTCCCTACTTCGATAAGTTGACTCAGGGAAGGAAACACAGGGCAACCGGTGTCTCTTGGGACGCCTTAGAAACCACGGGGATGTACGCTGAGTGTGCCCATGAAAACGGGGGCCTGCTGGAACTAGCCCTGCTTTCCCATTTGGAGGGCGGTATTCATGCCTGCCTTGAAGCTCCCTGACATTCCCGGCTCCCGACAGGCCAGTGAGCCCTGGAAGAATGCTTCGGGGAAAATTGTGAGTTTGCTCTCTCTCAACCAGGGGCTTCCGTGGCCGCGGTGGCGGTCCGCATGACAGGCTCTAGAGCTAAAGGGAACCTCAACGTGAGAACTCGCCTCCAGGTTAGGCCCTGAGTAGCCGTGCAGAAAGGGAGGCATGCAGCTCTTTCCAGGAGTTCTTAGTCGCTTTGCTTTAAAGGAAGTACACGTCCGGGGACTCCTAGGCCCCACGGGTGTGCATCATTTTCCCTCCAAGGCCACTGAGTGCCTCCAGACAGACACCTGTGGGCCGGCTGAGCAACGTCGAGGTCCATTGGTTGATTCCCTCGGAGGACCCCTGAGCGTGCCGGGTGCTGGGCAACCACACCCTGCGCGTTCCTTGAGGAGCGCTACATCTCCGGAGCCCTCGAACGCCCTCAGGACAGCATGGCTGGTGAGTGCCAAGTGCCCAGGAAGACTCTGTCATGGCCCTTGTGTGAGCTGCCATGAGAGAACGCTGTGCTTGGAACACTGCGAGGCCCGCCCTCGTACCTGAAGTCACTCCGCTGGAGGAGAGAGTCAGCCTCTTAGCACGCTGTGTGGCTCCCGGCACACCCAGCGTGAACCCGTGCCTGGAAGTAAGGCCCTGATTTGCCGTGCAGAAGCGGAGGCGTGCTGCAGCTTCCAGGAGGCGGTGGCCTCTGCCCTGCATACCTTGAACGGCAGCACAGCTTTCTGGACACCTGGGAGGCTAGCCGGGGCACCCTGTTCCCGGCAGGAACACTGAGTAACCCCAGGCGCACCTGGGTCTGCTAAGCAACATCCGGGCCCGTAGCCCTTTAGAGCCCCTCTGCGCACGCCGAGCGTAGGGAAACGCACTGCCCTCTCTTTTGGAGCAGCTTGGTTTCCTCAGCACTCGCACACGTTCACGAACACCGTTCTGGCACATGCCACATGGCGCGGAGGTCTTACGCGTTGCCCCAATCGGAGCTGCGCTCAGCGTAACCCTCGTCTTTGCATTCCATCCAGGACCTCCTGACTGAAGGCACCGTGCCTCCTAGAGGACGGCGGCTTGGGTTCTTACTGCCATGCAAGTCCTGTTCCTTCTTTGGCACCGCCGGCAGCCCCAGGCCCAGAGGAGCAGCTACGGCGTTCCTTGGTTGAGACCGTTCGCTGGATGCGGGACTCCCTACTTCGATAAGTTGACTCAGGGAAGGAAACACAGGGCAACCGGTGTCTCTTGGGACGCCTTAGAAACCACGGGGATGTACGCTGAGTGTGCCCATGAAAACGGGGGCCTGCTGGAACTAGCCCTGCTTTCCCATTTGGAGGGCGGCATTCATGCCTGCCTTGAAGCTCCCTGACATTCCCGGCTCCCGACAGGCCAGTGAGCCCTGGAAGAATGCTTCGGGGAAAATTGTGAGTTTGCTCTCTCTCAACCAGGGGCTTCCGTGGCCGCGGTGGCGGTCCGCATGACAGGCTCTAGAGCTAAAGGGAACCTCAACGTGAGAACTCGCCTCCAGGTTAGGCCCTGAGTAGCCGTGCAGAAAGGGAGGCATGCAGCTCTTTCCAGGAGTTCTTAGTCGCTTTGCTTTAAAGGAAGTACACGTCCGGGGACTCCTAGGCCCCACGGGTGTGCATCATTTTCCCTCCAAGGTCACTGAGTGCCTCCAGACAGACACCTGTGGGCCGGCTGAGCAACGTCGAGGTCCATTGGTTGATTCCCTCGGAGGACACCTGAGCGTGCCGGGTGCTGGGCAACCACACCCTGCGCGTTCCTTGAGGAGCGCTACATCTCCGGAGCCCTCGAACGCCCTCAGGACAGCATGGCTGGTGAGTGCCAAGTGCCCAGGAAGACTCTGTCATGGCCCTTTGTGTGAGCTGCCATGAGAGAACGCTGTGCTTGGAACACTGCGAGGCCCGCCCTCGTACCTGAAGTCACTCCGCTGGAGGAGAGAGTCAGCCTCTTAGCACGCTGTGTGGCTCCCGGCACACCCAGCGTGAACCCGTGCCTGGAAGTAAGGCCCTGATTTGCCGTGCAGAAGCGGAGGCGTGCTGCAGCTTCCAGGAGGCGGTGGCCTCTGCCCTGCATACCTTGAACGGCAGCACAGCTTTCTGGACACCTGGGAGGCTAGCCGGGGCACCCTGTTCCCGGCAGGAACACTGAGTAACCCCAGGCGCACCTGGGTCTGCTAAGCAACATCCGGGCCCGTAGCCCTTTAGAGCCCCTCTGCGCACGCCGAGCGTAGGGAAACGCACTGCCCTCTCTTTTGGAGCAGCTTGGTTTCCTCAGCACTCGCACACGTTCACGAACACCGTTCTGGCACATGCCACATGGCGCGGAGGTCTTACGCGTTGCCCCAATCGGAGCTGCGCTCAGAGTAACCCTCGTCTTCGCATTCCATCCAGGACCTCCTGACTGAAGGCACCGTGTCTCCTAGAGGACGGCGGCTTGGTTTCTTACTGCCATGCAAGTCCTGTTCCTTCTTTGGCACCGCCGGCAGCCCCAGGCCCAGAGGAGCAGCTACGGCGTTCCTTGGTTGAGACCGTTCGCTGGATGCGGGACTCCCTACTTCGATAAGTTGACTCAGGGAAGGAAACACAGGGCAACCGGTGTCTCTTGGGACGCCTTAGAAACCACGGGGATGTACGCTGAGTGTGCCCATGAAAACGGGGGCCTGCTGGAACTAGCCCTGCTTTCCCATTTGGAGGGCGGCATTCATGCCTGCCCTGAAGCTCCCTGACATTCCCGGCTCCCGACAGGCCAGTGAACCCTGGAAGAATGCTTCGGGGAAAATTGTGAGTTTGCTCTCTCTCAACCAGGGGCTTCCGTGGCCGCGGTGGCGGTCCGCATGACAGGCTCTAGAGCTAAAGGGAACCTCAACGTGAGAACTCGCCTCCAGGTTAGGCCCTGAGTAGCCGTGCAGAAAGGGAGGCATGCAGCTCTTTCCAGGAGTTCTTAGTCGCTTTGCTTTAAAGGAAGTACACGTCCGGGGACTCCTAGGCCCCACGGGTGTGCATCATTTTCCCTCCAAGGTCACTGAGTGCCTCCAGACAGACACCTGTGGGCCGGCTGAGCAACGTCGAGGTCCATTGGTTGATTCCCTCGGAGGACCCCTGAGCGTGCCGGGTGCTGGGCAACCACACCCTGCGCGTTCCTTGAGGAGCGCTACATCTCCAGAGCCCTCGAACGCCCTCAGGACAGCATGGCTGGTGAGTGCCAAGTGCCCAGGAAGACTCTGTCATGGCCCTTTGTGTGAGCTGCCATGAGAGAACGCTGTGCTTGGAACACTGCGAGGCCCGCCCTCGTACCTGAAGTCACTCCGCTGGAGGAGAGAGTCAGCCTCTTAGCAGGCTGTGTGGCTCCCGGCACACCCAGCGTGAACCCGTGCCTGGAAGTAAGGCCCTGATTTGCCGTGCAGAAGCGGAGGCGTGCTGCAGCTTCCAGGAGGCGGTGGCCTCTGCCCTGCATACCTTGAACGGCAGCACAGCTTTCTGGACACCTGGGAGGCTAGCCGGGGCACCCTGTTCCCGGCAGGAACACTGAGTAACCCCAGGCGCACCTGGGTCTGCTAAGCAACATCCGGGCCCGTAGCCCTTTAGAGCCCCTCTGCGCACGCCGAGCGTAGGGAAACGCACTGCCCTCTCTTTTGGAGCAGCTTGGTTTCCTCAGCACTCGCACACGTTCACGAACACCGTTCTGGCACATGCCACATGGCGCGGAGGTCTTACGCGTTGCCCCAATCGGAGCTGCGCTCAGAGTAACCCTCGTCTTCGCATTCCATCCAGGACCTCCTGACTGAAGGCACCGTGCCTCCTAGAGGACGGCGGCTTGGGTTCTTACTGCCATGCAAGTCCTGTTCCTTCTTTGGCACCGCCGGCAGCCCCAGGCCCAGAGGAGCAGCTACGGCGTTCCTTGGTTGAGACCGTTCGCTGGATGCGGGACTCCCTACTTCGATAAGTTGACTCAGGGAAGGAAACACAGGGCAACCGGTGTCTCTTGGGACGCCTTAGAAACCACGGGGATGTACGCTGAGTGTGCCCATGAAAACGGGGGCCTGCTGGAACTAGCCCTGCTTTCCCATTTGGAGGGCGGCATTCATGCCTGCCTTGAAGCTCCCTGACATTCCCGGCTCCCGACAGGCCAGTTAGCCCTGGAAGAATGCTTCGGGGAAAATTGTGAGTTTGCTCCCTCTCAACCAGGGGCTTCCGTGGCCGCGGTGGCGGTCCGCATGACAGGCTCTAGAGCTAAAGGGAACCTCAACGTGAGAACTCGCCTCCAGGTTAGGCCCTGAGTAGCCGTGCAGAAAGGGAGGCATGCAGCTCTTTCCAGGAGTTCTTAGTCGCTTTGCTTTAAAGGAAGTACACGTCCGGGGACTCCTAGGCCCCACGGGTGTGCATCATTTTCCCTCCAAGGTCACTGAGTGCCTCCAGACAGACACCTGTGGGCCGGCTGAGCAACGTCGAGGTCCATTGGTTGATTCCCTCGGAGGACCCCTGAGCGTGCCGGGTGCTGGGCAACCACACCCTGCGCGTTCCTTGAGGAGCGCTACATCTCCGGAGCCCTCGAACGCCCTCAGGACAGCATGGCTGGTGAGTGCCAAGTGCCCAGGAAGACTCTGTCATGGCCCTTTGTGTGAGCTGCCATGAGAGAACGCTGTGCTTGGAACACTGCGAGGCCCGCCCTCGTACCTGAAGTCACTCCGCTGGAGGAGAGAGTCAGCCTCTTAGCACGCTGTGTGGCTCCCGGCACACCCAGCGTGAACCCGTGCCTGGAAGTAAGGCCCTGATTTGCCGTGCAGAAGCGGAGGCGTGCTGCAGCTTCCAGGAGGCGGTGGCCTCTGCCCTGCATACCTTGAACGGCAGCACAGCTTTCTGGACACCTGGGAGGCTAGCCGGGGCACCCTGTTCCCGGCAGGAACACTGAGTAACCCCAGGCGCACCTGGGTCTGCTAAGCAACATCCGGGCCCGTAGCCCTTTAGAGCCCCTCTGCGCACGCCGAGCGTAGGGAAACGCACTGCCCTCTCTTTTGGAGCAGCTTGGTTTCCTCAGCACTCGCACACGTTCACGAACACCGTTCTGGCACATGCCACATGGCGCGGAGGTCTTACGCGTTGCCCCAATCGGAGCTGCGCTCAGAGTAACCCTCGTCTTCGCATTCCATCCAGGACCTCCTGACTGAAGGCACCGTGCCTCCTAGAGGACGGCGGCTTGGGTTCTTACTGCCATGCAAGTCCTGTTCCTTCTTTGGCACCGCCGGCAGCCCCAGGCCCAGAGGAGCAGCTACGGCGTTCCTTGGTTGAGACCGTTCGCTGGATGCGGGACTCCCTACTTCGATAAGTTGACTCAGGGAAGGAAACACAGGGCAACCGGTGTCTCTTGGGACGCCTTAGAAACCACGGGGATGTACGCTGAGTGTGCCCATGAAAACGGGGGCCTGCTGGAACTAGCCCTGCTTTCCCATTTGGAGGGCGGCATTCATGCCTGCCCTGAAGCTCCCTGACATTCCCGGCTCCCGACAGGCCAGTGAGCCCTGGAAGAATGCTTCGGGGAAAATTGTGAGTTTGCTCTCTCTCAACCAGGGGCTTCCGTGGCCGCGGTGGCGGTCCGCATGACAGGCTCTAGAGCTAAAGGGAACCTCAACGTGAGAACTCGCCTCCAGGTTAGGCCCTGAGTAGCCGTGCAGAAAGGGAGGCATGCAGCTCTTTCCAGGAGTTCTTAGTCGCTTTGCTTTAAAGGAAGTACACGTCCGGGGACTCCTAGGTCCCACGGGTGTGCATCATTTTCCCTCCAAGGCCACTGAGTGCCTCCAGACAGACACCTGTGGGCCGGCTGAGCAACGTCGAGGTCCATTGGTTGATTCCCTCGGAGGACCCCTGAGCGTGCCGGGTGCTGGGCAACCACACCCTGCGCGTTCCTTGAGGAGCGCTACATCTCCGGAGCCCTCGAACGCCCTCAGGACAGCATGGCTGGTGAGTGCCAAGTGCCCAGGAAGACTCTGTCATGGCCCTTGTGTGAGCTGCCATGAGAGAACGCTGTGCTTGGAACACTGCGAGGCCCGCCCTCGTACCTGAAGTCACTCCGCTGGAGGAGAGAGTCAGCCTCTTAGCACGCTGTGTGGCTCCCGGCACACCCAGCGTGAACCCGTGCCTGGAAGTAAGGCCCTGATTTGCCGTGCAGAAGCGGAGGCGTGCTGCAGCTTCCAGGAGGCGGTGGCCTCTGCCCTGCATACCTTGAACGGCAGCACAGCTTTCTGGACACCTGGGAGGCTAGCCGGGGCACCCTGTTCCCGGCAGGAACACTGAGTAACCCCAGGCGCACCTGGGTCTGCTAAGCAACATCCGGGCCCGTAGCCCTTTAGAGCCCCTCTGCGCACGCCGAGCGTAGGGAAACGCACTGCCCTCTCTTTTGGAGCAGCTTGGTTTCCTCAGCACTCGCACACGTTCACGAACACCGTTCTGGCACATGCCACATGGCGCGGAGGTCTTACGCGTTGCCCCAATCGGAGCTGCGCTCAGAGTAACCCTCGTCTTCGCATTCCATCCAGGACCTCCTGACTGAAGGCACCGTGTCTCCTAGAGGACGGCGGCTTGGGTTCTTACTGCCATGCAAGTCCTGTTCCTTCTTTGGCACCGCCGGCAGCCCCAGGCCCAGAGGAGCAGCTACGGCGTTCCTTGGTTGAGACCGTTCGCTGGATGCGGGACTCCCTACTTCGATAAGTTGACTCAGGGAAGGAAACACAGGGCAACCGGTGTCTCTTGGGACGCCTTAGAAACCACGGGGATGTACGCTGAGTGTGCCCATGAAAACGGGGGCCTGCTGGAACTAGCCCTGCTTTCCCATTTGGAGGGCGGCATTCATGCCTGCCCTGAAGCTCCCTGACATTCCCGGCTCCCGACAGGCCAGTGAGCCCTGGAAGAATGCTTCGGGGAAAATTGTGAGTTTGCTCTCTCTCAACCAGGGGCTTCCGTGGCCGCGGTGGCGGTCCGCATGACAGGCTCTAGAGCTAAAGGGAACCTCAACGTGAGAACTCGCCTCCAGGTTAGGCCCTGAGTAGCCGTGCAGAAAGGGAGGCATGCAGCTCTTTCCAGGAGTTCTTAGTCGCTTTGCTTTAAAGGAAGTACACGTCCGGGGACTCCTAGGCCCCACGGGTGTGCATCATTTTCCCTCCAAGGTCACTGAGTGCCTCCAGACAGACACCTGTGGGCCGGCTGAGCAACGTCGAGGTCCATTGGTTGATTCCCTCGGAGGACCCCTGAGCGTGCCGGGTGCTGGGCAACCACACCCTGCGCGTTCCTTGAGGAGCGCTACATCTCCAGAGCCCTCGAACGCCCTCAGGACAGCATGGCTGGTGAGTGCCAAGTGCCCAGGAAGACTCTGTCATGGCCCTTTGTGTGAGCTGCCATGAGAGAACGCTGTGCTTGGAACACTGCGAGGCCCGCCCTCGTACCTGAAGTCACTCCGCTGGAGGAGAGAGTCAGCCTCTTAGCACGCTGTGTGGCTCCCGGCACACCCAGCGTGAACCCGTGCCTGGAAGTAAGGCCCTGATTTGCCGTGCAGAAGCGGAGGCGTGCTGCAGCTTCCAGGAGGCGGTGGCCTCTGCCCTGCATACCTTGAACGGCAGCACAGCTTTCTGGACACCTGGGAGGCTAGCCGGGGCACCCTGTTCCCGGCAGGAACACTGAGTAACCCCAGGCGCACCTGGGTCTGCTAAGCAACATCCGGGCCCGTAGCCCTTTAGAGCCCCTCTGCGCACGCCGAGCGTAGGGAAACGCACTGCCCTCTCTTTTGGAGCAGCTTGGTTTCCTCAGCACTCGCACACGTTCACGAACACCGTTCTGGCACATGCCACATGGCGCGGAGGTCTTACGCGTTGCCCCAATCGGAGCTGCGCTCAGAGTAACCCTCGTCTTCGCATTCCATCCAGGACCTCCTGACTGAAGGCACCGTGCCTCCTAGAGGACGGCGGCTTGGGTTCTTACTGCCATGCAAGTCCTGTTCCTTCTTTGGCACCGCCGGCAGCCCCAGGCCCAGAGGAGCAGCTACGGCGTTCCTTGGTTGAGACCGTTCGCTGGATGCGGGACTCCCTACTTCGATAAGTTGACTCAGGGAAGGAAACACAGGGCAACCGGTGTCTCTTGGGACGCCTTAGAAACCACGGGGATGTACGCTGAGTGTGCCCATGAAAACGGGGGCCTGCTGGAACTAGCCCTGCTTTCCCATTTGGAGGGCGGCATTCATGCCTGCCCTGAAGCTCCCTGACATTCCCGGCTCCCGACAGGCCAGTGAGCCCTGGAAGAATGCTTCGGGGAAAATTGTGAGTTTGCTCTCTCTCAACCAGGGGCTTCCGTGGCCGCGGTGGCGGTCCGCATGACAGGCTCTAGAGCTAAAGGGAACCTCAACGTGAGAACTCGCCTCCAGGTTAGGCCCTGAGTAGCCGTGCAGAAAGGGAGGCATGCAGCTCTTTCCAGGAGTTCTTAGTCGCTTTGCTTTAAAGGAAGTACACGTCCGGGGACTCCTAGGCCCCACGGGTGTGCATCATTTTCCCTCCAAGGTCACTGAGTGCCTCCAGACAGACACCTGTGGGCCGGCTGAGCAACGTCGAGGTCCATTGGTTGATTCCCTCGGAGGACCCCTGAGCGTGCCGGGTGCTGGGCAACCACACCCTGCGCGTTCCTTGAGGAGCGCTACATCTCCGGAGCCCTCGAACGCCCTCAGGACAGCATGGCTGGTGAGTGCCAAGTGCCCAGGAAGACTCTGTCATGGCCCTTTGTGTGAGCTGCCATGAGAGAACGCTGTGCTTGGAACACTGCGAGGCCCGCCCTCGTACCTGAAGTCACTCCGCTGGAGGAGAGAGTCAGCCTCTTAGCACGCTGTGTGGCTCCCGGCACACCCAGCGTGAACCCGTGCCTGGAAGTAAGGCCCTGATTCGCCGTGCAGAAGCGGAGGCGTGCTGCAGCTTCCAGGAGGCGGTGGCCTCTGCCCTGCATACCTTGAACGGCAGCACAGCTTTCTGGACACCTGGGAGGCTAGCCGGGGCACCCTGTTCCCGGCAGGAACACTGAGTAACCCCAGGCGCACCTGGGTCTGCTAAGCAACATCCGGGCCCGTAGCCCTTTAGAGCCCCTCTGCGCACGCCGAGCGTAGGGAAACGCACTGCCCTCTCTTTTGGAGCAGCTTGGTTTCCTCAGCACTCGCACACGTTCACGAACACCGTTCTGGCACATGCCACATGGCGCGGAGGTCTTACGCGTTGCCCCAATCGGAGCTGCGCTCAGAGTAACCCTCGTCTTCGCATTCCATCCAGGACCTCCTGACTGAAGGCACCGTGCCTCCTAGAGGACGGCGGCTTGGGTTCTTACTGCCATGCAAGTCCTGTTCCTTCTTTGGCACCGCCGGCAGCCCCAGGCCCAGAGGAGCAGCTACGGCGTTCCTTGGTTGAGACCGTTCGCTGGATGCGGGACTCCCTACTTCGATAAGTTGACTCAGGGAAGGAAACACAGGGCAACCGGTGTCTCTTGGGACGCCTTAGAAACCACGGGGATGTACGCTGAGTGTGCCCATGAAAACGGGGGCCTGCTGGAACTAGCCCTGCTTTCCCATTTGGAGGGCGGCATTCATGCCTGCCCTGAAGCTCCCTGACATTCCCGGCTCCCGACAGGCCAGTGAGCCCTGGAAGAATGCTTCGGGGAAAATTGTGAGTTTGCTCTCTCTCAACCAGGGGCTTCCGTGGCCGCGGTGGCGGTCCGCATGACAGGCTCTAGAGCTAAAGGGAACCTCAACGTGAGAACTCGCCTCCAGGTTAGGCCCTGAGTAGCCGTGCAGAAAGGGAGGCATGCAGCTCTTTCCAGGAGTTCTTAGTCGCTTTGCTTTAAAGGAAGTACACGTCCGGGGACTCCTAGGCCCCACGGGTGTGCATCATTTTCCCTCCAAGGTCACTGAGTGCCTCCAGACAGACACCTGTGGGCCGGCTGAGCAACGTCGAGGTCCATTGGTTGATTCCCTCGGAGGACCCCTGAGCGTGCCGGGTGCTGGGCAACCACACCCTGCGCGTTCCTTGAGGAGCGCTACATCTCCGGAGCCCTCGAACGCCCTCAGGACAGCATGGCTGGTGAGTGCCAAGTGCCCAGGAAGACTCTGTCATGGCCCTTTGTGTGAGCTGCCATGAGAGAACGCTGTGCTTGGAACACTGCGAGGCCCGCCCTCGTACCTGAAGTCACTCCGCTGGAGGAGAGAGTCAGCCTCTTAGCACGCTGTGTGGCTCCCGGCACACCCAGCGTGAACCCGTGCCTGGAAGTAAGGCCCTGATTTGCCGTGCAGAAGCGGAGGCGTGCTGCAGCTTCCAGGAGGCGGTGGCCTCTGCCCTGCATACCTTGAACGGCAGCACAGCTTTCTGGACACCTGGGAGGCTAGCCGGGGCACCCTGTTCCCGGCAGGAACACTGAGTAACCCCAGGCGCACCTGGGTCTGCTAAGCAACATCCGGGCCCGTAGCCCTTTAGAGCCCCTCTGCGCACGCCGAGCGTAGGGAAACGCACTGCCCTCTCTTTTGGAGCAGCTTGGTTTCCTCAGCACTCGCACACGTTCACGAACACCGTTCCGGCACATCCCACATGGCGCGGAGGTCTTACGCGTTGCCCCAATCGGAGCTGCGCTCAGAGTAACCCTCGTCTTCGCATTCCATCCAGGACCTCCTGACTGAAGGCACCGTGCCTCCTAGAGGACGGCGGCTTGGGTTCTTACTGCCATGCAAGTCCTGTTCCTTCTTTGGCACCGCCGGCAGCCCCAGGCCCAGAGGAGCAGCTACGGCGTTCCTTGGTTGAGACCGTTCGCTGGATGCGGGACTCCCTACTTCGATAAGTTGACTCAGGGAAGGAAACACAGGGCAACCGGTGTCTCTTGGGACGCCTTAGAAACCACGGGGATGTACGCTGAGTGTGCCCATGAAAACGGGGGCCTGCTGGAACTAGCCCTGCTTTCCCATTTGGAGGGCGGCATTCATGCCTGCCTTGAAGCTCCCTGACATTCCCGGCTCCCGACAGGCCAGTGAGCCCTGGAAGAATGCTTCGGGGAAAATTGTGAGTTTGCTCTCTCTCAACCAGGGGCTTCCGTGGCCGCGGTGGCGGTCCGCATGACAGGCTCTAGAGCTAAAGGGAACCTCAACGTGAGAACTCGCCTCCAGGTTAGGCCCTGAGTAGCCGTGCAGAAAGGGAGGCATGCAGCTCTTTCCAGGAGTTCTTAGTCGCTTTGCTTTAAAGGAAGTACACGTCCGGGGACTCCTAGGCCCCACGGGTGTGCATCATTTTCCCTCCAAGGTCACTGAGTGCCTCCAGACAGACACCTGTGGGCCGGCTGAGCAACGTCGAGGTCCATTGGTTGATTCCCTCGGAGGACCCCTGAGCGTGCCGGGTGCTGGGCAACCACACCCTGCGCGTTCCTTGAGGAGCGCTACATCTCCGGAGCCCTCGAACGCCCTCAGGACAGCATGGCTGGTGAGTGCCAAGTGCCCAGGAAGACTCTGTCATGGCCCTTTGTGTGAGCTGCCATGAGAGAACGCTGTGCTTGGAACACTGCGAGGCCCGCCCTCGTACCTGAAGTCACTCCGCTGGAGGAGAGAGTCAGCCTCTTAGCACGCTGTGTGGCTCCCGGCACACCCAGCGTGAACCCGTGCCTGGAAGTAAGGCCCTGATTCGCCGTGCAGAAGCGGAGGCGTGCTGCAGCTTCCAGGAGGCGGTGGCCTCTGCCCTGCATACCTTGAACGGCAGCACAGCTTTCTGGACACCTGGGAGGCTAGCCGGGTCACCCTGTTCCCGGCAGGAACACTGAGTAACCCCAGGCGCACCTGGGTCTGCTAAGCAACATCCGGGCCCGTAGCCCTTTAGAGCCCCTCTGCGCACGCCGAGCGTAGGGAAACGCACTGCCCTCTCTTTTGGAGCAGCTTGGTTTCCTCAGCACTCGCACACGTTCACGAACACCGTTCTGGCACATGCCACATGGCGCGGAGGTCTTACGCGTTGCCCCAATCGGAGCTGCGCTCAGAGTAACCCTCGTCTTCGCATTCCATCCAGGACCTCCTGACTGAAGGCACCGTGCCTCCTAGAGGACGGCGGCTTGGGTTCTTACTGCCATGCAAGTCCTGTTCCTTCTTTGGCACCGCCGGCAGCCCCAGGCCCAGAGGAGCAGCTACGGCGTTCCTTGGTTGAGACCGTTCGCTGGATGCGGGACTCCCTACTTCGATAAGTTGACTCAGGGAAGGAAACACAGGGCAACCGGTGTCTCTTGGGACGCCTTAGAAACCACGGGGATGTACGCTGAGTGTGCCCATGAAAACGGGGGCCTGCTGGAACTAGCCCTGCTTTCCCATTTGGAGGGCGGCATTCATGCCTGCCCTGAAGCTCCCTGACATTCCCGGCTCCCGACAGGCCAGTGAGCCCTGGAAGAATGCTTCGGGGAAAATTGTGAGTTTGCTCTCTCTCAACCAGGGGCTTCCGTGGCCGCGGTGGCGGTCCGCATGACAGGCTCTAGAGCTAAAGGGAACCTCAACGTGAGAACTCGCCTCCAGGTTAGGCCCTGAGTAGCCGTGCAGAAAGGGAGGCATGCAGCTCTTTCCAGGAGTTCTTAGTCGCTTTGCTTTAAAGGAAGTACACGTCCGGGGACTCCTAGGCCCCACGGGTGTGCATCATTTTCCCTCCAAGGTCACTGAGTGCCTCCAGACAGACACCTGTGGGCCGGCTGAGCAACGTCGAGGTCCATTGGTTGATTCCCTCGGAGGACCCCTGAGCGTGCCGGGTGCTGGGCAACCACACCCTGCGCGTTCCTTGAGGAGCGCTACATCTCCGGAGCCCTCGAACGCCCTCAGGACAGCATGGCTGGTGAGTGCCAAGTGCCCAGGAAGACTCTGTCATGGCCCTTTGTGTGAGCTGCCATGAGAGAACGCTGTGCTTGGAACACTGCGAGGCCCGCCCTCGTACCTGAAGTCACTCCGCTGGAGGAGAGAGTCAGCCTCTTAGCACGCTGTGTGGCTCCCGGCACACCCAGCGTGAACCCGTGCCTGGAAGTAAGGCCCTGATTTGCCGTGCAGAAGCGGAGGCGTGCTGCAGCTTCCAGGAGGCGGTGGCCTCTGCCCTGCATACCTTGAACGGCAGCACAGCTTTCTGGACACCTGGGAGGCTAGCCGGGGCACCCTGTTCCCGGCAGGAACACTGAGTAACCCCAGGCGCACCTGGGTCTGCTAAGCAACATCCGG
This sequence comes from Globicephala melas, assembly GCF_963455315.2. Lineage (NCBI taxonomy): Eukaryota > Metazoa > Chordata > Mammalia > Artiodactyla > Delphinidae > Globicephala > Globicephala melas. The sequence goes on along the minus strand of NW_027207445.1, from coordinate 48,692 downwards.
GCCCGTAGCCCTTTAGAGCCCCTCTGCGCACGCCGAGCGTAGGGAAACGCACTGCCCTCTCTTTTGGAGCAGCTTGGTTTCCTCAGCACTCGCACACGTTCACGAACACCGTTCCGGCACATCCCACATGGCGCGGAGGTCTTACGCGTTGCCCCAATCGGAGCTGCGCTCAGAGTAACCCTCGTCTTCGCATTCCATCCAGGACCTCCTGACTGAAGGCACCGTGCCTCCTAGAGGACGGCGGCTTGGGTTCTTACTGCCATGCAAGTCCTGTTCCTTCTTTGGCACCGCCGGCAGCCCCAGGCCCAGAGGAGCAGCTACGGCGTTCCTTGGTTGAGACCGTTCGCTGGATGCGGGACTCCCTACTTCGATAAGTTGACTCAGGGAAGGAAACACAGGGCAACCGGTGTCTCTTGGGACGCCTTAGAAACCACGGGGATGTACGCTGAGTGTGCCCATGAAAACGGGGGCCTGCTGGAACTAGCCCTGCTTTCCCATTTGGAGGGCGGCATTCATGCCTGCCTTGAAGCTCCCTGACATTCCCGGCTCCCGACAGGCCAGTGAGCCCTGGAAGAATGCTTCGGGGAAAATTGTGAGTTTGCTCTCTCTCAACCAGGGGCTTCTGTGGCCGCGGTGGCGGTCCGCATGACAGGCTCTAGAGCTAAAGGGAACCTCAACGTGAGAACTCGCCTCCAGGTTAGGCCCTGAGTAGCCGTGCAGAAAGGGAGGCATGCAGCTCTTTCCAGGAGTTCTTAGTCGCTTTGCTTTAAAGGAAGTACACGTCCGGGGACTCCTAGGCCCCACGGGTGTGCATCATTTTCCCTCCAAGGTCACTGAGTGCCTCCAGACAGACACCTGTGGGCCGGCTGAGCAACGTCGAGGTCCATTGGTTGATTCCCTCGGAGGACCCCTGAGCGTGCCGGGTGCTGGGCAACCACACCCTGCACGTTCCTTGAGGAGCGCTACATCTCCGGAGCCCTCGAACGCCCTCAGGACAGCATGGCTGGTGAGTGCCAAGTGCCCAGGAAGACTCTGTCATGGCCCTTTGTGTGAGCTGCCATGAGAGAACGCTGTGCTTGGAACACTGCGAGGCCCGCCCTCGTACCTGAAGTCACTCCGCTGGAGGAGAGAGTCAGCCTCTTAGCAGGCTGTGTGGCTCCCGGCACACCCAGCGTGAACCCGTGCCTGGAAGTAAGGCCCTGATTTGCCGTGCAGAAGCGGAGGCGTGCTGCAGCTTCCAGGAGGCGGTGGCCTCTGCCCTGCATACCTTGAACGGCAGCACAGCTTTCTGGACACCTGGGAGGCTAGCCGGGGCACCCTGTTCCCGGCAGGAACACTGAGTAACCCCAGGCGCACCTGGGTCTGCTAAGCAACATCCGGGCCCGTAGCCCTTTAGAGCCCCTCTGCGCACGCCGAGCGTAGGGAAACGCACTGCCCTCTCTTTTGGAGCAGCTTGGTTTCCTCAGCACTCGCACACGTTCACGAACACCGTTCCGGCACATGCCACATGGCGCGGAGGTCTTACGCGTTGCCCCAATCGGAGCTGCGCTCAGAGTAACCCTCGTCTTCGCATTCCATCCAGGACCTCCTGACTGAAGGCACCGTGCCTCCTAGAGGACGGCGGCTTGGGTTCTTACTGCCATGCAAGTCCTGTTCCTTCTTTGGCACCGCCGGCAGCCCCAGGCCCAGAGGAGCAGCTACGGCGTTCCTTGGTTGAGACCGTTCGCTGGATGCGGGACTCCCTACTTCGATAAGTTGACTCAGGGAAGGAAACACAGGGCAACCGGTGTCTCTTGGGACGCCTTAGAAACCACGGGGATGTACGCTGAGTGTGCCCATGAAAACGGGGGCCTGCTGGAACTAGCCCTGCTTTCCCATTTGGAGGGCGGCATTCATGCCTGCCTTGAAGCTCCCTGACATTCCCGGCTCCGGACAGGCCAGTGAGCCCTGGAAGAATGCTTCGGGGAAAATTGTGAGTTTGCTCTCTCTCAACCAGGGGCTTCCGTGGCCGCGGTGGCGGTCCGCATGACAGGCTCTAGAGCTAAAGGGAACCTCAACGTGAGAACTCGCCTCCAGGTTAGGCCCTGAGTAGCCGTGCAGAAAGGGAGGCATGCAGCTCTTTCCAGGAGTTCTTAGTCGCTTTGCTTTAAAGGAAGTACACGTCCGGGGACTCCTAGGCCCCACGGGTGTGCATCATTTTCCCTCCAAGGTCACTGAGTGCCTCCAGACAGACACCTGTGGGCCGGCTGAGCAACGTCGAGGTCCATTGGTTGATTCCCTCGGAGGACCCCTGAGCGTGCCGGGTGCTGGGCAACCACACCCTGCGCGTTCCTTGAGGAGCGCTACATCTCCGGAGCCCTCGAACGCCCTCAGGACAGCATGGCTGGTGAGTGCCAAGTGCCCAGGAAGACTCTGTCATGGCCCTTTGTGTGAGCTGCCATGAGAGAACGCTGTGCTTGGAACACTGCGAGGCCCGCCCTCGTACCTGAAGTCACTCCGCTGGAGGAGAGAGTCAGCCTCTTAGCACGCTGTGTGGCTCCCGGCACACCCAGCGTGAACCCGTGCCTGGAAGTAAGGCCCTGATTTGCCGTGCAGAAGCGGAGGCGTGCTGCAGCTTCCAGGAGGCGGTGGCCTCTGCCCTGCATACCTTGAACGGCAGCACAGCTTTCTGGACACCTGGGAGGCTAGCCGGGGCACCCTGTTCCCGGCAGGAACACTGAGTAACCCCAGGCGCACCTGGGTCTGCTAAGCAACATCCGGGCCCGTAGCCCTTTAGAGCCCCTCTGCGCACGCCGAGCGTAGGGAAACGCACTGCCCTCTCTTTTGGAGCAGCTTGGTTTCCTCAGCACTCGCACACGTTCACGAACACCGTTCTGGCACATGCCACATGGCGCGGAGGTCTTACGCGTTGCCCCAATCGGAGCTGCGCTCAGAGTAACCCTCGTCTTCGCATTCCATCCAGGACCTCCTGACTGAAGGCACCGTGCCTCCTAGAGGACGGCGGCTTGGGTTCTTACTGCCATGCAAGTCCTGTTCCTTCTTTGGCACCGCCGGCAGCCCCAGGCCCAGAGGAGCAGCTACGGCGTTCCTTGGTTGAGACCGTTCGCTGGATGCGGGACTCCCTACTTCGATAAGTTGACTCAGGGAAGGAAACACAGGGCAACCGGTGTCTCTTGGGACGCCTTAGAAACCACGGGGATGTACGCTGAGTGTGCCCATGAAAACGGGGGCCTGCTGGAACTAGCCCTGCTTTCCCATTTGGAGGGCGGCATTCATGCCTGCCCTGAAGCTCCCTGACATTCCCGGCTCCCGACAGGCCAGTGAGCCCTGGAAGAATGCTTCGGGGAAAATTGTGAGTTTGCTCTCTCTCAACCAGGGGCTTCCGTGGCCGCGGTGGCGGTCCGCATGACAGGCTCTAGAGCTAAAGGGAACCTCAACGTGAGAACTCGCCTCCAGGTTAGGCCCTGAGTAGCCGTGCAGAAAGGGAGGCATGCAGCTCTTTCCAGGAGTTCTTAGTCGCTTTGCTTTAAAGGAAGTACACGTCCGGGGACTCCTAGGCCCCACGGGTGTGCATCATTTTCCCTCCAAGGTCACTGAGTGCCTCCAGACAGACACCTGTGGGCCGGCTGAGCAACGTCGAGGTCCATTGGTTGATTCCCTCGGAGGACCCCTGAGCGTGCCGGGTGCTGGGCAACCACACCCTGCGCGTTCCTTGAGGAGCGCTACATCTCCGGAGCCCTCGAACGCCCTCAGGACAGCATGGCTGGTGAGTGCCAAGTGCCCAGGAAGACTCTGTCATGGCCCTTTGTGTGAGCTGCCATGAGAGAACGCTGTGCTTGGAACACTGCGAGGCCCGCCCTCGTACCTGAAGTCACTCCGCTGGAGGAGAGAGTCAGCCTCTTAGCACGCTGTGTGGCTCCCGGCACACCCAGCGTGAACCCGTGCCTGGAAGTAAGGCCCTGATTTGCCGTGCAGAAGCGGAGGCGTGCTGCAGCTTCCAGGAGGCGGTGGCCTCTGCCCTGCATACCTTGAACGGCAGCACAGCTTTCTGGACACCTGGGAGGCTAGCCGGGGCACCCTGTTCCCGGCAGGAACACTGAGTAACCCCAGGCGCACCTGGGTCTGCTAAGCAACATCCGGGCCCGTAGCCCTTTAGAGCCCCTCTGCGCACGCCGAGCGTAGGGAAACGCACTGCCCTCTCTTTTGGAGCAGCTTGGTTTCCTCAGCACTCGCACACGTTCACGAACACCGTTCTGGCACATGCCACATGGCGCGGAGGTCTTACGCGTTGCCCCAATCGGAGCTGCGCTCAGAGTAACCCTCGTCTTCGCATTCCATCCAGGACCTCCTGACTGAAGGCACCGTGCCTCCTAGAGGACGGCGGCTTGGGTTCTTACTGCCATGCAAGTCCTGTTCCTTCTTTGGCACCGCCGGCAGCCCCAGGCCCAGAGGAGCAGCTACGGCGTTCCTTGGTTGAGACCGTTCGCTGGATGCGGGACTCCCTACTTCGATAAGTTGACTCAGGGAAGGAAACACAGGGCAACCGGTGTCTCTTGGGACGCCTTAGAAACCACGGGGATGTACGCTGAGTGTGCCCATGAAAACGGGGGCCTGCTGGAACTAGCCCTGCTTTCCCATTTGGAGGGCGGCATTCATGCCTGCCCTGAAGCTCCCTGACATTCCCGGCTCCCGACAGGCCAGTGAGCCCTGGAAGAATGCTTCGGGGAAAATTGTGAGTTTGCTCTCTCTCAACCAGGGGCTTCCGTGGCCGCGGTGGCGGTCCGCATGACAGGCTCTAGAGCTAAAGGGAACCTCAACGTGAGAACTCGCCTCCAGGTTAGGCCCTGAGTAGCCGTGCAGAAAGGGAGGCATGCAGCTCTTTCCAGGAGTTCTTAGTCGCTTTGCTTTAAAGGAAGTACACGTCCGGGGACTCCTAGGCCCCACGGGTGTGCATCATTTTCCCTCCAAGGTCACTGAGTGCCTCCAGACAGACACCTGTGGGCCGGCTGAGCAACGTCGAGGTCCATTGGTTGATTCCCTCGGAGGACCCCTGAGCGTGCCGGGTGCTGGGCAACCACACCCTGCGCGTTCCTTGAGGAGCGCTACATCTCCGGAGCCCTCGAACGCCCTCAGGACAGCATGGCTGGTGAGTGCCAAGTGCCCAGGAAGACTCTGTCATGGCCCTTTGTGTGAGCTGCCATGAGAGAACGCTGTGCTTGGAACACTGCGAGGCCCGCCCTCGTACCTGAAGTCACTCCGCTGGAGGAGAGAGTCAGCCTCTTAGCACGCTGTGTGGCTCCCGGCACACCCAGCGTGAACCCGTGCCTGGAAGTAAGGCCCTGATTTGCCGTGCAGAAGCGGAGGCGTGCTGCAGCTTCCAGGAGGCGGTGGCCTCTGCCCTGCATACCTTGAACGGCAGCACAGCTTTCTGGACACCTGGGAGGCTAGCCGGGGCACCCTGTTCCCGGCAGGAACACTGAGTAACCCCAGGCGCACCTGGGTCTGCTAAGCAACATCCGGGCCCGTAGCCCTTTAGAGCCCCTCTGCGCACGCCGAGCGTAGGGAAACGCACTGCCCTCTCTTTTGGAGCAGCTTGGTTTCCTCAGCACTCGCACACGTTCACGAACACCGTTCTGGCACATGCCACATGGCGCGGAGGTCTTACGCGTTGCCCCAATCGGAGCTGCGCTCAGAGTAACCCTCGTCTTCGCATTCCATCCAGGACCTCCTGACTGAAGGCACCGTGCCTCCTAGAGGACGGCGGCTTGGGTTCTTACTGCCATGCAAGTCCTGTTCCTTCTTTGGCACCGCCGGCAGCCCCAGGCCCAGAGGAGCAGCTACGGCGTTCCTTGGTTGAGACCGTTCGCTGGATGCGGGACTCCCTACTTCGATAAGTTGACTCAGGGAAGGAAACACAGGGCAACCGGTGTCTCTTGGGACGCCTTAGAAACCACGGGGATGTACGCTGAGTGTGCCCATGAAAACGGGGGCCTGCTGGAACTAGCCCTGCTTTCCCATTTGGAGGGCGGCATTCATGCCTGCCCTGAAGCTCCCTGACATTCCCGGCTCCCGACAGGCCAGTGAGCCCTGGAAGAATGCTTCGGGGAAAATTGTGAGTTTGCTCTCTCTCAACCAGGGGCTTCCGTGGCCGCGGTGGCGGTCCGCATGACAGGCTCTAGAGCTAAAGGGAACCTCAACGTGAGAACTCGCCTCCAGGTTAGGCCCTGAGTAGCCGTGCAGAAAGGGAGGCATGCAGCTCTTTCCAGGAGTTCTTAGTCGCTTTGCTTTAAAGGAAGTACACGTCCGGGGACTCCTAGGCCCCACGGGTGTGCATCATTTTCCCTCCAAGGTCACTGAGTGCCTCCAGACAGACACCTGTGGGCCGGCTGAGCAACGTCGAGGTCCATTGGTTGATTCCCTCGGAGGACCCCTGAGCGTGCCGGGTGCTGGGCAACCACACCCTGCGCGTTCCTTGAGGAGCGCTACATCTCCGGAGCCCTCGAACGCCCTCAGGACAGCATGGCTGGTGAGTGCCAAGTGCCCAGGAAGACTCTGTCATGGCCCTTTGTGTGAGCTGCCATGAGAGAACGCTGTGCTTGGAACACTGCGAGGCCCGCCCTCGTACCTGAAGTCACTCCGCTGGAGGAGAGAGTCAGCCTCTTAGCACGCTGTGTGGCTCCCGGCACACCCAGCGTGAACCCGTGCCTGGAAGTAAGGCCCTGATTTGCCGTGCAGAAGCGGAGGCGTGCTGCAGCTTCCAGGAGGCGGTGGCCTCTGCCCTGCATACCTTGAACGGCAGCACAGCTTTCTGGACACCTGGGAGGCTAGCCGGGGCACCCTGTTCCCGGCAGGAACACTGAGTAACCCCAGGCGCACCTGGGTCTGCTAAGCAACATCCGGGCCCGTAGCCCTTTAGAGCCCCTCTGCGCACGCCGAGCGTAGGGAAACGCACTGCCCTCTCTTTTGGAGCAGCTTGGTTTCCTCAGCACTCGCACACGTTCACGAACACCGTTCCGGCACATGCCACATGGCGCGGAGGTCTTACGCGTTGCCCCAATCGGAGCTGCGCTCAGAGTAACCCTCGTCTTCGCATTCCATCCAGGACCTCCTGACTGAAGGCACCGTGCCTCCTAGAGGACGGCGGCTTGGGTTCTTACTGCCATGCAAGTCCTGTTCCTTCTTTGGCACCGCCGGCAGCCCCAGGCCCAGAGGAGCAGCTACGGCGTTCTTTGGTTGAGACCGTTCGCTGGATGCGGGACTCCCTACTTCGATAAGTTGACTCAGGGAAGGAAACACAGGGCAACCGGTGTCTCTTGGGACGCCTTAGAAACCACGGGGATGTACGCTGAGTGTGCCCATGAAAACGGGGGCCTGCTGGAACTAGCCCTGCTTTCCCATTTGGAGGGCGGCATTCATGCCTGCCCTGAAGCTCCCTGACATTCCCGGCTCCCGACAGGCCAGTGAGCCCTGGAAGAATGCTTCGGGGAAAATTGTGAGTTTGCTCTCTCTCAACCAGGGGCTTCCGTGGCCGCGGTGGCGGTCCGCATGACAGGCTCTAGAGCTAAAGGGAACCTCAACGTGAGAACTCGCCTCCAGGTTAGGCCCTGAGTAGCCGTGCAGAAAGGGAGGCATGCAGCTCTTTCCAGGAGTTCTTAGTCGCTTTGCTTTAAAGGAAGTACACGTCCGGGGACTCCTAGGCCCCACGGGTGTGCATCATTTTCCCTCCAAGGTCACTGAGTGCCTCCAGACAGACACCTGTGGGCCGGCTGAGCAACGTCGAGGTCCATTGGTTGATTCCCTCGGAGGACCCCTGAGCGTGCCGGGTGCTGGGCAACCACACCCTGCGCGTTCCTTGAGGAGCGCTACATCTCCGGAGCCCTCGAACGCCCTCAGGACAGCATGGCTGGTGAGTGCCAAGTGCCCAGGAAGACTCTGTCATGGCCCTTTGTGTGAGCTGCCATGAGAGAACGCTGTGCTTGGAACACTGCGAGGCCCGCCCTCGTACCTGAAGTCACTCCGCTGGAGGAGAGAGTCAGCCTCTTAGCACGCTGTGTGGCTCCCGGCACACCCAGCGTGAACCCGTGCCTGGAAGTAAGGCCCTGATTTGCCGTGCAGAAGCGGAGGCGTGCTGCAGCTTCCAGGAGGCGGTGGCCTCTGCCCTGCATACCTTGAACGGCAGCACAGCTTTCTGGACACCTGGGAGGCTAGCCGGGGCACCCTGTTCCCGGCAGGAACACTGAGTAACCCCAGGCGCACCTGGGTCTGCTAAGCAACATCCGGGCCCGTAGCCCTTTAGAGCCCCTCTGCGCACGCCGAGCGTAGGGAAACGCACTGCCCTCTCTTTTGGAGCAGCTTGGTTTCCTCAGCACTCGCACACGTTCACGAACACCGTTCTGGCACATCCCACATGGCGCAGAGGTCTTACGCGTTGCCCCAATCGGAGCTGCGCTCAGAGTAACCCTCGTCTTCGCATTCCATCCAGGACCTCCTGACTGAAGGCACCGTGCCTCCTAGAGGACGGCGGCTTGGGTTCTTACTGCCATGCAAGTCCTGTTCCTTCTTTGGCACCGCCGGCAGCCCCAGGCCCAGAGGAGCAGCTACGGCGTTCCTTGGTTGAGACCGTTCGCTGGATGCGGGACTCCCTACTTCGATAAGTTGACTCAGGGAAGGAAACACAGGGCAACCGGTGTCTCTTGGGACGCCTTAGAAACCACGGGGATGTACGCTGAGTGTGCCCATGAAAACGGGGGCCTGCTGGAACTAGCCCTGCTTTCCCATTTGGAGGGCGGCATTCATGCCTGCCCTGAAGCTCCCTGACATTCCCGGCTCCCGACAGGCCAGTGAGCCCTGGAAGAATGCTTCGGGGAAAATTGTGAGTTTGCTCTCTCTCAACCAGGGGCTTCCGTGGCCGCGGTGGCGGTCCGCATGACAGGCTCTAGAGCTAAAGGGAACCTCAACGTGAGAACTCGCCTCCAGGTTAGGCCCTGAGTAGCCGTGCAGAAAGGGAGGCATGCAGCTCTTTCCAGGAGTTCTTAGTCGCTTTGCTTTAAAGGAAGTACACGTCCGGGGACTCCTAGGCCCCACGGGTGTGCATCATTTTCCCTCCAAGGTCACTGAGTGCCTCCAGACAGACACCTGTGGGCCGGCTGAGCAACGTCGAGGTCCATTGGTTGATTCCCTCGGAGGACCCCTGAGCGTGCCGGGTGCTGGGCAACCACACCCTGCGCGTTCCTTGAGGAGCGCTACATCTCCGGAGCCCTCGAACGCCCTCAGGACAGCATGGCTGGTGAGTGCCAAGTGCCCAGGAAGACTCTGTCATGGCCCTTTGTGTGAGCTGCCATGAGAGAACGCTGTGCTTGGAACACTGCGAGGCCCGCCCTCGTACCTGAAGTCACTCCGCTGGAGGAGAGAGTCAGCCTCTTAGCACGCTGTGTGGCTCCCGGCACACCCAGCGTGAACCCGTGCCTGGAAGTAAGGCCCTGATTTGCCGTGCAGAAGCGGAGGCGTGCTGCAGCTTCCAGGAGGCGGTGGCCTCTGCCCTGCATACCTTGAACGGCAGCACAGCTTTCTGGACACCTGGGAGGCTAGCCGGGGCACCCTGTTCCCGGCAGGAACACTGAGTAACCCCAGGCGCACCTGGGTCTGCTAAGCAACATCCGGGCCCGTAGCCCTTTAGAGCCCCTCTGCGCACGCCGAGCGTAGGGAAACGCACTGCCCTCTCTTTTGGAGCAGCTTGGTTTCCTCAGCACTCGCACACGTTCACGAACACCGTTCTGGCACATGCCACATGGCGCGGAGGTCTTACGCGTTGCCCCAATCGGAGCTGCGCTCAGAGTAACCCTCGTCTTCGCATTCCATCCAGGACCTCCTGACTGAAGGCACCGTGCCTCCTAGAGGACGGCGGCTTGGGTTCTTACTGCCATGCAAGTCCTGTTCCTTCTTTGGCACCGCCGGCAGCCCCAGGCCCAGAGGAGCAGCTACGGCGTTCCTTGGTTGAGACCGTTCGCTGGATGCGGGACTCCCTACTTCGATAAGTTGACTCAGGGAAGGAAACACAGGGCAACCGGTGTCTCTTGGGACGCCTTAGAAACCACGGGGATGTACGCTGAGTGTGCCCATGAAAACGGGGGCCTGCTGGAACTAGCCCTGCTTTCCCATTTGGAGGGCGGCATTCATGCCTGCCCTGAAGCTCCCTGACATTCCCGGCTCCCGACAGGCCAGTGAGCCCTGGAAGAATGCTTCGGGGAAAATTGTGAGTTTGCTCTCTCTCAACCAGGGGCTTCCGTGGCCGCGGTGGCGGTCCGCATGACAGGCTCTAGAGCTAAAGGGAACCTCAACGTGAGAACTCGCCTCCAGGTTAGGCCCTGAGTAGCCGTGCAGAAAGGGAGGCATGCAGCTCTTTCCAGGAGTTCTTAGTCGCTTTGCTTTAAAGGAAGTACACGTCCGGGGACTCCTAGGCCCCACGGGTGTGCATCATTTTCCCTCCAAGGTCACTGAGTGCCTCCAGACAGACACCTGTGGGCCGGCTGAGCAACGTCGAGGTCCATTGGTTGATTCCCTCGGAGGACCCCTGAGCGTGCCGGGTGCTGGGCAACCACACCCTGCGCGTTCCTTGAGGAGCGCTACATCTCCGGAGCCCTCGAACGCCCTCAGGACAGCATGGCTGGTGAGTGCCAAGTGCCCAGGAAGACTCTGTCATGGCCCTTTGTGTGAGCTGCCATGAGAGAACGCTGTGCTTGGAACACTGCGAGGCCCGCCCTCGTACCTGAAGTCACTCCGCTGGAGGAGAGAGTCAGCCTCTTAGCACGCTGTGTGGCTCCCGGCACACCCAGCGTGAACCCGTGCCTGGAAGTAAGGCCCTGATTTGCCGTGCAGAAGCGGAGGCGTGCTGCAGCTTCCAGGAGGCGGTGGCCTCTGCCCTGCATACCTTGAACGGCAGCACAGCTTTCTGGACACCTGGGAGGCTAGCCGGGGCACCCTGTTCCCGGCAGGAACACTGAGTAACCCCAGGCGCACCTGGGTCTGCTAAGCAACATCCGGGCCCGTAGCCCTTTAGAGCCCCTCTGCGCACGCCGAGCGTAGGGAAACGCACTGCCCTCTCTTTTGGAGCAGCTTGGTTTCCTCAGCACTCGCACACGTTCACGAACACCGTTCCGGCACATGCCACATGGCGCGGAGGTCTTACGCGTTGCCCCAATCGGAGCTGCGCTCAGAGTAACCCTCGTCTTCGCATTCCATCCAGGACCTCCTGACTGAAGGCACCGTGCCTCCTAGAGGACGGCGGCTTGGGTTCTTACTGCCATGCAAGTCCTGTTCCTTCTTTGGCACCGCCGGCAGCCCCAGGCCCAGAGGAGCAGCTACGGCGTTCCTTGGTTGAGACCGTTCGCTGGATGCGGGACTCCCTACTTCGATAAGTTGACTCAGGGAAGGAAACACAGGGCAACCGGTGTCTCTTGGGACGCCTTAGAAACCACGGGGATGTACGCTGAGTGTGCCCATGAAAACGGGGGCCTGCTGGAACTAGCCCTGCTTTCCCATTTGGAGGGCGGCATTCATGCCTGCCCTGAAGCTCCCTGACATTCCCGGCTCCCGACAGGCCAGTGAGCCCTGGAAGAATGCTTCGGGGAAAATTGTGAGTTTGCTCTCTCTCAACCAGGGGCTTCCGTGGCCGCGGTGGCGGTCCGCATGACAGGCTCTAGAGCTAAAGGGAACCTCAACGTGAGAACTCGCCTCCAGGTTAGGCCCTGAGTAGCCGTGCAGAAAGGGAGGCATGCAGCTCTTTCCAGGAGTTCTTAGTCGCTTTGCTTTAAAGGAAGTACACGTCCGGGGACTCCTAGGCCCCACGGGTGTGCATCATTTTCCCTCCAAGGTCACTGAGTGCCTCCAGACAGACACCTGTGGGCCGGCTGAGCAACGTCGAGGTCCATTGGTTGATTCCCTCGGAGGACCCCTGAGCGTGCCGGGTGCTGGGCAACCACACCCTGCGCGTTCCTTGAGGAGCGCTACATCTCCGGAGCCCTCGAACGCCCTCAGGACAGCATGGCTGGTGAGTGCCAAGTGCCCAGGAAGACTCTGTCATGGCCCTTTGTGTGAGCTGCCATGAGAGAACGCTGTGCTTGGAACACTGCGAGGCCCGCCCTCGTACCTGAAGTCACTCCGCTGGAGGAGAGAGTCAGCCTCTTAGCACGCTGTGTGGCTCCCGGCACACCCAGCGTGAACCCGTGCCTGGAAGTAAGGCCCTGATTTGCCGTGCAGAAGCGGAGGCGTGCTGCAGCTTCCAGGAGGCGGTGGCCTCTGCCCTGCATACCTTGAACGGCAGCACAGCTTTCTGGACACCTGGGAGGCTAGCCGGGGCACCCTGTTCCCGGCAGGAACACTGAGTAACCCCAGGCGCACCTGGGTCTGCTAAGCAACATCCGGGCCCGTAGCCCTTTAGAGCCCCTCTGCGCACGCCGAGCGTAGGGAAACGCACTGCCCTCTCTTTTGGAGCAGCTTGGTTTCCTCAGCACTCGCACACGTTCACGAACACCGTTCTGGCACATGCCACATGGCGCGGAGGTCTTACGCGTTGCCCCAATCGGAGCTGCGCTCAGAGTAACCCTCGTCTTCGCATTCCATCCAGGACCTCCTGACTGAAGGCACCGTGCCTCCTAGAGGACGGCGGCTTGGGTTCTTACTGCCATGCAAGTCCTGTTCCTTCTTTGGCACCGCCGGCAGCCCCAGGCCCAGAGGAGCAGCTACGGCGTTCCTTGGTTGAGACCGTTCGCTGGATGCGGGACTCCCTACTTCGATAAGTTGACTCAGGGAAGGAAACACAGGGCAACCGGTGTCTCTTGGGACGCCTTAGAAACCACGGGGATGTACGCTGAGTGTGCCCATGAAAACGGGGGCCTGCTGGAACTAGCCCTGCTTTCCCATTTGGAGGGCGGCATTCATGCCTGCCCTGAAGCTCCCTGACATTCCCGGCTCCCGACAGGCCAGTGAGCCCTGGAAGAATGCTTCGGGGAAAATTGTGAGTTTGCTCTCTCTCAACCAGGGGCTTCCGTGGCCGCGGTGGCGGTCCGCATGACAGGCTCTAGAGCTAAAGGGAACCTCAACGTGAGAACTCGCCTCCAGGTTAGGCCCTGAGTAGCCGTGCAGAAAGGGAGGCATGCAGCTCTTTCCAGGAGTTCTTAGTCGCTTTGCTTTAAAGGAAGTACACGTCCGGGGACTCCTAGGCCCCACGGGTGTGCATCATTTTCCCTCCAAGGTCACTGAGTGCCTCCAGACAGACACCTGTGGGCCGGCTGAGCAACGTCGAGGTCCATTGGTTGATTCCCTCGGAGGACCCCTGAGCGTGCCGGGTGCTGGGCAACCACACCCTGCGCGTTCCTTGAGGAGCGCTACATCTCCGGAGCCCTCGAACGCCCTCAGGACAGCATGGCTGGTGAGTGCCAAGTGCCCAGGAAGACTCTGTCATGGCCCTTTGTGTGAGCTGCCATGAGAGAACGCTGTGCTTGGAACACTGCGAGGCCCGCCCTCGTACCTGAAGTCACTCCGCTGGAGGAGAGAGTCAGCCTCTTAGCACGCTGTGTGGCTCCCGGCACACCCAGCGTGAACCCGTGCCTGGAAGTAAGGCCCTGATTTGCCGTGCAGAAGCGGAGGCGTGCTGCAGCTTCCAGGAGGCGGTGGCCTCTGCCCTGCATACCTTGAACGGCAGCACAGCTTTCTGGACACCTGGGAGGCTAGCCGGGGCACCCTGTTCCCGGCAGGAACACTGAGTAACCCCAGGCGCACCTGGGTCTGCTAAGCAACATCCGGGCCCGTAGCCCTTTAGAGCCCCTCTGCGCACGCCGAGCGTAGGGAAACGCACTGCCCTCTCTTTTGGAGCAGCTTGGTTTCCTCAGCACTCGCACACGTTCACGAACACCGTTCCGGCACATGCCACATGGCGCGGAGGTCTTACGCGTTGCCCCAATCGGAGCTGCGCTCAGAGTAACCCTCGTCTTCGCATTCCATCCAGGACCTCCTGACTGAAGGCACCGTGCCTCCTAGAGGACGGCGGCTTGGGTTCTTACTGCCATGCAAGTCCTGTTCCTTCTTTGGCACCGCCGGCAGCCCCAGGCCCAGAGGAGCAGCTACGGCGTTCCTTGGTTGAGACCGTTCGCTGGATGCGGGACTCCCTACTTCGATAAGTTGACTCAGGGAAGGAAACACAGGGCAACCGGTGTCTCTTGGGACGCCTTAGAAACCACGGGGATGTACGCTGAGTGTGCCCATGAAAACGGGGGCCTGCTGGAACTAGCCCTGCTTTCCCATTTGGAGGGCGGCATTCATGCCTGCCTTGAAGCTCCCTGACATTCCCGGCTCCGGACAGGCCAGTGAGCCCTGGAAGAATGCTTCGGGGAAAATTGTGAGTTTGCTCTCTCTCAACCAGGGGCTTCCGTGGCCGCGGTGGCGGTCCGCATGACAGGCTCTAGAGCTAAAGGGAACCTCAACGTGAGAACTCGCCTCCAGGTTAGGCCCTGAGTAGCCGTGCAGAAAGGGAGGCATGCAGCTCTTTCCAGGAGTTCTTAGTCGCTTTGCTTTAAAGGAAGTACACGTCCGGGGACTCCTAGGCCCCACGGGTGTGCATCATTTTCCCTCCAAGGTCACTGAGTGCCTCCAGACAGACACCTGTGGGCCGGCTGAGCAACGTCGAGGTCCATTGGTTGATTCCCTCGGAGGACCCCTGAGCGTGCCGGGTGCTGGGCAACCACACCCTGCGCGTTCCTTGAGGAGCGCTACATCTCCGGAGCCCTCGAACGCCCTCAGGACAGCATGGCTGGTGAGTGCCAAGTGCCCAGGAAGACTCTGTCATGGCCCTTTGTGTGAGCTGCCATGAGAGAACGCTGTGCTTGGAACACTGCGAGGCCCGCCCTCGTACCTGAAGTCACTCCGCTGGAGGAGAGAGTCAGCCTCTTAGCACGCTGTGTGGCTCCCGGCACACCCAGCGTGAACCCGTGCCTGGAAGTAAGGCCCTGATTTGCCGTGCAGAAGCGGAGGCGTGCTGCAGCTTCCAGGAGGCGGTGGCCTCTGCCCTGCATACCTTGAACGGCAGCACAGCTTTCTGGACACCTGGGAGGCTAGCCGGGGCACCCTGTTCCCGGCAGGAACACTGAGTAACCCCAGGCGCACCTGGGTCTGCTAAGCAACATCCGGGCCCGTAGCCCTTTAGAGCCCCTCTGCGCACGCCGAGCGTAGGGAAACGCACTGCCCTCTCTTTTGGAGCAGCTTGGTTTCCTCAGCACTCGCACACGTTCACGAACACCGTTCTGGCACATCCCACATGGCGCGGAGGTCTTACGCGTTGCCCCAATCGGAGCTGCGCTCAGAGTAACCCTCGTCTTCGCATTCCATCCAGGACCTCCTGACTGAAGGCACCGTGCCTCCTAGAGGACGGCGGCTTGGGTTCTTACTGCCATGCAAGTCCTGTTCCTTCTTTGGCACCGCCGGCAGCCCCAGGCCCAGAGGAGCAGCTACGGCGTTCCTTGGTTGAGACCGTTCGCTGGATGCGGGACTCCCTACTTCGATAAGTTGACTCAGGGAAGGAAACACAGGGCAACCGGTGTCTCTTGGGACGCCTTAGAAACCACGGGGATGTACGCTGAGTGTGCCCATGAAAACGGGGGCCTGCTGGAACTAGCCCTGCTTTCCCATTTGGAGGGCGGCATTCATGCCTGCCCTGAAGCTCCCTGACATTCCCGGCTCCCGACAGGCCAGTGAGCCCTGGAAGAATGCTTCGGGGAAAATTGTGAGTTTGCTCTCTCTCAACCAGGGGCTTCCGTGGCCGCGGTGGCGGTCCGCATGACAGGCTCTAGAGCTAAAGGGAACCTCAACGTGAGAACTCGCCTCCAGGTTAGGCCCTGAGTAGCCGTGCAGAAAGGGAGGCATGCAGCTCTTTCCAGGAGTTCGTAGTCGCTTTGCTTTAAAGGAAGTACACGTCCGGGGACTCCTAGGCCCCACGGGTGTGCATCATTTTCCCTCCAAGGTCACTGAGTGCCTCCAGACAGACACCTGTGGGCCGGCTGAGCAACGTCGAGGTCCATTGGTTGATTCCCTCGGAGGACCCCTGAGCGTGCCGGGTGCTGGGCAACCACACCCTGCGCGTTCCTTGAGGAGCGCTACATCTCCGGAGCCCTCGAACGCCCTCAGGACAGCATGGCTGGTGAGTGCCAAGTGCCCAGGAAGACTCTGTCATGGCCCTTTGTGTGAGCTGCCATGAGAGAACGCTGTGCTTGGAACACTGCGAGGCCCGCCCTCGTACCTGAAGTCACTCCGCTGGAGGAGAGAGTCAGCCTCTTAGCACGCTGTGTGGCTCCCGGCACACCCAGCGTGAACCCGTGCCTGGAAGTAAGGCCCTGATTTGCCGTGCAGAAGCGGAGGCGTGCTGCAGCTTCCAGGAGGCGGTGGCCTCTGCCCTGCATACCTTGAACGGCAGCACAGCTTTCTGGACACCTGGGAGGCTAGCCGGGGCACCCTGTTCCCGGCAGGAACACTGAGTAACCCCAGGCGCACCTGGGTCTGCTAAGCAACATCCGGGCCCGTAGCCCTTTAGAGCCCCTCTGCGCACGCCGAGCGTAGGGAAACGCACTGCCCTCTCTTTTGGAGCAGCTTGGTTTCCTCAGCACTCGCACACGTTCACGAACACCGTTCTGGCACATGCCACATGGCGCGGAGGTCTTACGCGTTGCCCCAATCGGAGCTGCGCTCAGAGTAACCCTCGTCTTCGCATTCCATCCAGGACCTCCTGACTGAAGGCACCGTGCCTCCTAGAGGACGGCGGCTTGGGTTCTTACTGCCATGCAAGTCCTGTTCCTTCTTTGGCACCGCCGGCAGCCCCAGGCCCAGAGGAGCAGCTACGGCGTTCCTTGGTTGAGACCGTTCGCTGGATGCGGGACTCCCTACTTCGATAAGTTGACTCAGGGAAGGAAACACAGGGCAACCGGTGTCTCTTGGGACGCCTTAGAAACCACGGGGATGTACGCTGAGTGTGCCCATGAAAACGGGGGCCTGCTGGAACTAGCCCTGCTTTCCCATTTGGAGGGCGGCATTCATGCCTGCCCTGAAGCTCCCTGACATTCCCGGCTCCCGACAGGCCAGTGAGCCCTGGAAGAATGCTTCGGGGAAAATTGTGAGTTTGCTCTCTCTCAACCAGGGGCTTCCGTGGCCGCGGTGGCGGTCCGCATGACAGGCTCTAGAGCTAAAGGGAACCTCAACGTGAGAACTCGCCTCCAGGTTAGGCCCTGAGTAGCCGTGCAGAAAGGGAGGCATGCAGCTCTTTCCAGGAGTTCTTAGTCGCTTTGCTTTAAAGGAAGTACACGTCCGGGGACTCCTAGGCCCCACGGGTGTGCATCATTTTCCCTCCAAGGTCACTGAGTGCCTCCAGACAGACACCTGTGGGCCGGCTGAGCAACGTCGAGGTCCATTGGTTGATTCCCTCGGAGGACCCCTGAGCGTGCCGGGTGCTGGGCAACCACACCCTGCGCGTTCCTTGAGGAGCGCTACATCTCCGGAGCCCTCGAACGCCCTCAGGACAGCATGGCTGGTGAGTGCCAAGTGCCCAGGAAGACTCTGTCATGGCCCTTTGTGTGAGCTGCCATGAGAGAACGCTGTGCTTGGAACACTGCGAGGCCCGCCCTCGTACCTGAAGTCACTCCGCTGGAGGAGAGAGTCAGCCTCTTAGCACGCTGTGTGGCTCCCGGCACACCCAGCGTGAACCCGTGCCTGGAAGTAAGGCCCTGATTTGCCGTGCAGAAGCGGAGGCGTGCTGCAGCTTCCAGGAGGCGGTGGCCTCTGCCCTGCATACCTTGAACGGCAGCACAG
This sequence comes from Globicephala melas, assembly GCF_963455315.2. Taxonomy (NCBI): domain Eukaryota; kingdom Metazoa; phylum Chordata; class Mammalia; order Artiodactyla; family Delphinidae; genus Globicephala; species Globicephala melas. The sequence goes on along the minus strand of NW_027207445.1, from coordinate 30,848 downwards.
CTTTCTGGACACCTGGGAGGCTAGCCGGGGCACCCTGTTCCCGGCAGGAACACTGAGTAACCCCAGGCGCACCTGGGTCTGCTAAGCAACATCCGGGCCCGTAGCCCTTTAGAGCCCCTCTGCGCACGCCGAGCGTAGGGAAACGCACTGCCCTCTCTTTTGGAGCAGCTTGGTTTCCTCAGCACTCGCACACGTTCACGAACACCGTTCCGGCACATGCCACATGGCGCGGAGGTCTTACGCGTTGCCCCAATCGGAGCTGCGCTCAGAGTAACCCTCGTCTTCGCATTCCATCCAGGACCTCCTGACTGAAGGCACCGTGCCTCCTAGAGGACGGCGGCTTGGGTTCTTACTGCCATGCAAGTCCTGTTCCTTCTTTGGCACCGCCGGCAGCCCCAGGCCCAGAGGAGCAGCTACGGCGTTCTTTGGTTGAGACCGTTCGCTGGATGCGGGACTCCCTACTTCGATAAGTTGACTCAGGGAAGGAAACACAGGGCAACCGGTGTCTCTTGGGACGCCTTAGAAACCACGGGGATGTACGCTGAGTGTGCCCATGAAAACGGGGGCCTGCTGGAACTAGCCCTGCTTTCCCATTTGGAGGGCGGCATTCATGCCTGCCCTGAAGCTCCCTGACATTCCCGGCTCCCGACAGGCCAGTGAGCCCTGGAAGAATGCTTCGGGGAAAATTGTGAGTTTGCTCTCTCTCAACCAGGGGCTTCCGTGGCCGCGGTGGCGGTCCGCATGACAGGCTCTAGAGCTAAAGGGAACCTCAACGTGAGAACTCGCCTCCAGGTTAGGCCCTGAGTAGCCGTGCAGAAAGGGAGGCATGCAGCTCTTTCCAGGAGTTCTTAGTCGCTTTGCTTTAAAGGAAGTACACGTCCGGGGACTCCTAGGCCCCACGGGTGTGCATCATTTTCCCTCCAAGGTCACTGAGTGCCTCCAGACAGACACCTGTGGGCCGGCTGAGCAACGTCGAGGTCCATTGGTTGATTCCCTCGGAGGACCCCTGAGCGTGCCGGGTGCTGGGCAACCACACCCTGCGCGTTCCTTGAGGAGCGCTACATCTCCGGAGCCCTCGAACGCCCTCAGGACAGCATGGCTGGTGAGTGCCAAGTGCCCAGGAAGACTCTGTCATGGCCCTTTGTGTGAGCTGCCATGAGAGAACGCTGTGCTTGGAACACTGCGAGGCCCGCCCTCGTACCTGAAGTCACTCCGCTGGAGGAGAGAGTCAGCCTCTTAGCACGCTGTGTGGCTCCCGGCACACCCAGCGTGAACCCGTGCCTGGAAGTAAGGCCCTGATTTGCCGTGCAGAAGCGGAGGCGTGCTGCAGCTTCCAGGAGGCGGTGGCCTCTGCCCTGCATACCTTGAACGGCAGCACAGCTTTCTGGACACCTGGGAGGCTAGCCGGGGCACCCTGTTCCCGGCAGGAACACTGAGTAACCCCAGGCGCACCTGGGTCTGCTAAGCAACATCCGGGCCCGTAGCCCTTTAGAGCCCCTCTGCGCACGCCGAGCGTAGGGAAACGCACTGCCCTCTCTTTTGGAGCAGCTTGGTTTCCTCAGCACTCGCACACGTTCACGAACACCGTTCTGGCACATGCCACATGGCGCGGAGGTCTTACGCATTGCCCCAATCGGAGCTGCGCTCAGAGTAACCCTCGTCTTCGCATTCCATCCAGGACCTCCTGACTGAAGGCACCGTGCCTCCTAGAGGACGGCGGCTTGGGTTCTTACTGCCATGCAAGTCCTGTTCCTTCTTTGGCACCGCCGGCAGCCCCAGGCCCAGAGGAGCAGCTACGGCGTTCCTTGGTTGAGACCGTTCGCTGGATGCGGGACTCCCTACTTCGATAAGTTGACTCAGGGAAGGAAACACAGGGCAACCGGTGTCTCTTGGGACGCCTTAGAAACCACGGGGATGTACGCTGAGTGTGCCCATGAAAACGGGGGCCTGCTGGAACTAGCCCTGCTTTCCCATTTGGAGGGCGGCATTCATGCCTGCCCTGAAGCTCCCTGACATTCCCGGCTCCCGACAGGCCAGTGAGCCCTGGAAGAATGCTTCGGGGAAAATTGTGAGTTTGCTCTCTCTCAACCAGGGGCTTCCGTGGCCGCGGTGGCGGTCCGCATGACAGGCTCTAGAGCTAAAGGGAACCTCAACGTGAGAACTCGCCTCCAGGTTAGGCCCTGAGTAGCCGTGCAGAAAGGGAGGCATGCAGCTCTTTCCAGGAGTTCTTAGTCGCTTTGCTTTAAAGGAAGTACACGTCCGGGGACTCCTAGGCCCCACGGGTGTGCATCATTTTCCCTCCAAGGTCACTGAGTGCCTCCAGACAGACACCTGTGGGCCGGCTGAGCAACGTCGAGGTCCATTGGTTGATTCCCTCGGAGGACCCCTGAGCGTGCCGGGTGCTGGGCAACCACACCCTGCGCGTTCCTTGAGGAGCGCTACATCTCCGGAGCCCTCGAACGCCCTCAGGACAGCATGGCTGGTGAGTGCCAAGTGCCCAGGAAGACTCTGTCATGGCCCTTTGTGTGAGCTGCCATGAGAGAACGCTGTGCTTGGAACACTGCGAGGCCCGCCCTCGTACCTGAAGTCACTCCGCTGGAGGAGAGAGTCAGCCTCTTAGCACGCTGTGTGGCTCCCGGCACACCCAGCGTGAACCCGTGCCTGGAAGTAAGGCCCTGATTTGCCGTGCAGAAGCGGAGGCGTGCTGCAGCTTCCAGGAGGCGGTGGCCTCTGCCCTGCATACCTTGAACGGCAGCACAGCTTTCTGGACACCTGGGAGGCTAGCCGGGGCACCCTGTTCCCGGCAGGAACACTGAGTAACCCCAGGCGCACCTGGGTCTGCTAAGCAACATCCGGGCCCGTAGCCCTTTAGAGCCCCTCTGCGCACGCCGAGCGTAGGGAAACGCACTGCCCTCTCTTTTGGAGCAGCTTGGTTTCCTCAGCACTCGCACACGTTCACGAACACCGTTCCGGCACATGCCACATGGCGCGGAGGTCTTACGCGTTGCCCCAATCGGAGCTGCGCTCAGAGTAACCCTCGTCTTCGCATTCCATCCAGGACCTCCTGACTGAAGGCACCGTGCCTCCTAGAGGACGGCGGCTTGGGTTCTTACTGCCATGCAAGTCCTGTTCCTTCTTTGGCACCGCCGGCAGCCCCAGGCCCAGAGGAGCAGCTACGGCGTTCCTTGGTTGAGACCGTTCGCTGGATGCGGGACTCCCTACTTCGATAAGTTGACTCAGGGAAGGAAACACAGGGCAACCGGTGTCTCTTGGGACGCCTTAGAAACCACGGGGATGTACGCTGAGTGTGCCCATGAAAACGGGGGCCTGCTGGAACTAGCCCTGCTTTCCCATTTGGAGGGCGGCATTCATGCCTGCCCTGAAGCTCCCTGACATTCCCGGCTCCCGACAGGCCAGTGAGCCCTGGAAGAATGCTTCGGGGAAAATTGTGAGTTTGCTCTCTCTCAACCAGGGGCTTCCGTGGCCGCGGTGGCGGTCCGCATGACAGGCTCTAGAGCTAAAGGGAACCTCAACGTGAGAACTCGCCTCCAGGTTAGGCCCTGAGTAGCCGTGCAGAAAGGGAGGCATGCAGCTCTTTCCAGGAGTTCTTAGTCGCTTTGCTTTAAAGGAAGTACACGTCCGGGGACTCCTAGGCCCCACGGGTGTGCATCATTTTCCCTCCAAGGTCACTGAGTGCCTCCAGACAGACACCTGTGGGCCGGCTGAGCAACGTCGAGGTCAATTGGTTGATTCCCTCGGAGGACCCCTGAGCGTGCCGGGTGCTGGGCAACCACACCCTGCGCGTTCCTTGAGGAGCGCTACATCTCCGGAGCCCTCGAACGCCCTCAGGACAGCATGGCTGGTGAGTGCCAAGTGCCCAGGAAGACTCTGTCATGGCCCTTTGTGTGAGCTGCCATGAGAGAACGCTGTGCTTGGAACACTGCGAGGCCCGCCCTCGTACCTGAAGTCACTCCGCTGGAGGAGAGAGTCAGCCTCTTAGCACGCTGTGTGGCTCCCGGCACACCCAGCGTGAACCCGTGCCTGGAAGTAAGGCCCTGATTTGCCGTGCAGAAGCGGAGGCGTGCTGCAGCTTCCAGGAGGCGGTGGCCTCTGCCCTGCATACCTTGAACGGCAGCACAGCTTTCTGGACACCTGGGAGGCTAGCCGGGGCACCCTGTTCCCGGCAGGAACACTGAGTAACCCCAGGCGCACCTGGGTCTGCTAAGCAACATCCGGGCCCGTAGCCCTTTAGAGCCCCTCTGCGCACGCCGAGCGTAGGGAAACGCACTGCCCTCTCTTTTGGAGCAGCTTGGTTTCCTCAGCACTCGCACACGTTCACGAACACCGTTCCGGCACATGCCACATGGCGCGGAGGTCTTACGCGTTGCCCCAATCGGAGCTGCGCTCAGAGTAACCCTCGTCTTCGCATTCCATCCAGGACCTCCTGACTGAAGGCACCGTGCCTCCTAGAGGACGGCGGCTTGGGTTCTTACTGCCATGCAAGTCCTGTTCCTTCTTTGGCACCGCCGGCAGCCCCAGGCCCAGAGGAGCAGCTACGGCGTTCCTTGGTTGAGACCGTTCGCTGGATGCGGGACTCCCTACTTCGATAAGTTGACTCAGGGAAGGAAACACAGGGCAACCGGTGTCTCTTGGGACGCCTTAGAAACCACGGGGATGTACGCTGAGTGTGCCCATGAAAACGGGGGCCTGCTGGAACTAGCCCTGCTTTCCCATTTGGAGGGCGGCATTCATGCCTGCCCTGAAGCTCCCTGACATTCCCGGCTCCCGACAGGCCAGTGAGCCCTGGAAGAATGCTTCGGGGAAAATTGTGAGTTTGCTCTCTCTCAACCAGGGGCTTCCGTGGCCGCGGTGGCGGTCCGCATGACAGGCTCTAGAGCTAAAGGGAACCTCAACGTGAGAACTCGCCTCCAGGTTAGGCCCTGAGTAGCCGTGCAGAAAGGGAGGCATGCAGCTCTTTCCAGGAGTTCTTAGTCGCTTTGCTTTAAAGGAAGTACACGTCCGGGGACTCCTAGGCCCCACGGGTGTGCATCATTTTCCCTCCAAGGTCACTGAGTGCCTCCAGACAGACACCTGTGGGCCGGCTGAGCAACGTCGAGGTCCATTGGTTGATTCCCTCGGAGGACCCCTGAGCGTGCCGGGTGCTGGGCAACCACACCCTGCGCGTTCCTTGAGGAGCGCTACATCTCCGGAGCCCTCGAACGCCCTCAGGACAGCATGGCTGGTGAGTGCCAAGTGCCCAGGAAGACTCTGTCATGGCCCTTTGTGTGAACTGCCATGAGAGAACGCTGTGCTTGGAACACTGCGAGGCCCGCCCTCGTACCTGAAGTCACTCCGCTGGAGGAGAGAGTCAGCCTCTTAGCACGCTGTGTGGCTCCCGGCACACCCAGCGTGAACCCGTGCCTGGAAGTAAGGCCCTGATTTGCCGTGCAGAAGCGGAGGCGTGCTGCAGCTTCCAGGAGGCGGTGGCCTCTGCCCTGCATACCTTGAACGGCAGCACAGCTTTCTGGACACCTGGGAGGCTAGCCGGGGCACCCTGTTCCCGGCAGGAACACTGAGTAACCCCAGGCGCACCTGGGTCTGCTAAGCAACATCCGGGCCCGTAGCCCTTTAGAGCCCCTCTGCGCACGCCGAGCGTAGGGAAACGCACTGCCCTCTCTTTTGGAGCAGCTTGGTTTCCTCAGCACTCGCACACGTTCACGAACACCGTTCTGGCACATGCCACATGGCGCGGAGGTCTTACGCGTTGCCCCAATCGGAGCTGCGCTCAGAGTAACCCTCGTCTTCGCATTCCAGCCAGGACCTCCTGACTGAAGGCACCGTGCCTCCTAGAGGACGGCGGCTTGGGTTCTTACTGCCATGCAAGTCCTGTTCCTTCTTTGGCACCGCCGGCAGCCCCAGGCCCAGAGGAGCAGCTACGGCGTTCCTTGGTTGAGACCGTTCGCTGGATGCGGGACTCCCTACTTCGATAAGTTGACTCAGGGAAGGAAACACAGGGCAACCGGTGTCTCTTGGGACGCCTTAGAAACCACGGGGATGTACGCTGAGTGTGCCCATGAAAACGGGGGCCTGCTGGAACTAGCCCTGCTTTCCCATTTGGAGGGCGGCATTCATGCCTGCCTTGAAGCTCCCTGACATTCCCGGCTCCCGACAGGCCAGTGAGCCCTGGAAGAATGCTTCGGGGAAAATTGTGAGTTTGCTCTCTCTCAACCAGGGGCTTCCGTGGCCGCGGTGGCGGGCCGCATGACAGGCTCTAGAGCTAAAGGGAACCTCAACGTGAGAACTCGCCTCCAGGTTAGGCCCTGAGTAGCCGTGCAGAAAGGGAGGCATGCAGCTCTTTCCAGGAGTTCTTAGTCGCTTTGCTTTAAAGGAAGTACACGTCCGGGGACTCCTAGGCCCCACGGGTGTGCATCATTTTCCCTCCAAGGTCACTGAGTGCCTCCAGACAGACACCTGTGGGCCGGCTGAGCAACGTCGAGGTCCATTGGTTGATTCCCTCGGAGGACCCCTGAGCGTGCCGGGTGCTGGGCAACCACACCCTGCGCGTTCCTTGAGGAGCGCTACATCTCCGGAGCCCTCGAACGCCCTCAGGACAGCATGGCTGGTGAGTGCCAAGTGCCCAGGAAGACTCTGTCATGGCCCTTTGTGTGAGCTGCCATGAGAGAACGCTGTGCTTGGAACACTGCGAGGCCCGCCCTCGTACCTGAAGTCACTCCGCTGGAGGAGAGAGTCAGCCTCTTAGCACGCTGTGTGGCTCCCGGCACACCCAGCGTGAACCCGTGCCTGGAAGTAAGGCCCTGATTTGCCGTGCAGAAGCGGAGGCGTGCTGCAGCTTCCAGGAGGCGGTGGCCTCTGCCCTGCATACCTTGAACGGCAGCACAGCTTTCTGGACACCTGGGAGGCTAGCCGGGGCACCCTGTTCCCGGCAGGAACACTGAGTAACCCCAGGCGCACCTGGGTCTGCTAAGCAACATCCGGGCCCGTAGCCCTTTAGAGCCCCTCTGCGCACGCCGAGCGTAGGGAAACGCACTGCCCTCTCTTTTGGAGCAGCTTGGTTTCCTCAGCACTCGCACACGTTCACGAACACCGTTCTGGCACATCCCACATGGCGCGGAGGTCTTACGCGTTGCCCCAATCGGAGCTGCGCTCAGAGTAACCCTCGTCTTCGCATTCCATCCAGGACCTCCTGACTGAAGGCACCGTGCCTCCTAGAGGACGGCGGCTTGGGTTCTTACTGCCATGCAAGTCCTGTTCCTTCTTTGGCACCGCCGGCAGCCCCAGGCCCAGAGGAGCAGCTACGGCGTTCCTTGGTTGAGACCGTTCGCTGGATGCGGGACTCCCTACTTCGATAAGTTGACTCAGGGAAGGAAACACAGGGCAACCGGTGTCTCTTGGGACACCTTAGAAACCACGGGGATGTACGCTGAGTGTGCCCATGAAAACGGGGGCCTGCTGGAACTAGCCCTGCTTTCCCATTTGGAGGGCGGCATTCATGCCTGCCCTGAAGCTCCCTGACATTCCCGGCTCCCGACAGGCCAGTGAGCCCTGGAAGAATGCTTCGGGGAAAATTGTGAGTTTGCTCTCTCTCAACCAGGGGCTTCCGTGGCCGCGGTGGCGGTCCGCATGACAGGCTCTAGAGCTAAAGGGAACCTCAACGTGAGAACTCGCCTCCAGGTTAGGCCCTGAGTAGCCGTGCAGAAAGGGAGGCATGCAGCTCTTTCCAGGAGTTCTTAGTCGCTTTGCTTTAAAGGAAGTACACGTCCGGGGACTCCTAGGCCCCACGGGTGTGCATCATTTTCCCTCCAAGGTCACTGAGTGCCTCCAGACAGACACCTGTGGGCCGGCTAAGCAACGTCGAGGTCCATTGGTTGATTCCCTCGGAGGACCCCTGAGCGTGCCGGGTGCTGGGCAACCACACCCTGCGCGTTCCTTGAGGAGCGCTACATCTCCGGAGCCCTCGAACGCCCTCAGGACAGCATGGCTGGTGAGTGCCAAGTGCCCAGGAAGACTCTGTCATGGCCCTTTGTGTGAGCTGCCATGAGAGAACGCTGTGCTTGGAACACTGCGAGGCCCGCCCTCGTACCTGAAGTCACTCCGCTGGAGGAGAGAGTCAGCCTCTTAGCACGCTGTGTGGCTCCCGGCACACCCAGCGTGAACCCGTGCCTGGAAGTACGGCCCTGATTTGCCGTGCAGAAGCGGAGGCGTGCTGCAGCTTCCAGGAGGCGGTGGCCTCTGCCCTGCATACCTTGAACGGCAGCACAGCTTTCTGGACACCTGGGAGGCTAGCCGGGGCACCCTGTTCCCGGCAGGAACACTGAGTAACCCCAGGCGCACCTGGGTCTGCTAAGCAACATCCGGGCCCGTAGCCCTTTAGAGCCCCTCTGCGCACGCCGAGCGTAGGGAAACGCACTGCCCTCTCTTTTGGAGCAGCTTGGTTTCCTCAGCACTCGCACACGTTCACGAACACCGTTCTGGCACATGCCACATGGCGCGGAGGTCTTACGCGTTGCCCCAATCGGAGCTGCGCTCAGAGTAACCCTCGTCTTCGCATTCCATCCAGGACCTCCTGACTGAAGGCACCGTGCCTCCTAGAGGACGGCGGCTTGGGTTCTTACTGCCATGCAAGTCCTGTTCCTTCTTTGGCACCGCCGGCAGCCCCAGGCCCAGAGGAGCAGCTACGGCGTTCCTTGGTTGAGACCGTTCGCTGGATGCGGGACTCCCTACTTCGATAAGTTGACTCAGGGAAGGAAACACAGGGCAACCGGTGTCTCTTGGGACGCCTTAGAAACCACGGGGATGTACGCTGAGTGTGCCCATGAAAACGGGGGCCTGCTGGAACTAGCCCTGCTTTCCCATTTGGAGGGCGGCATTCATGCCTGCCCTGAAGCTCCCTGACATTCCCGGCTCCCGACAGGCCAGTGAGCCCTGGAAGAATGCTTCGGGGAAAATTGTGAGTTTGCTCTCTCTCAACCAGGGGCTTCCGTGGCCGCGGTGGCGGTCCGCATGACAGGCTCTAGAGCTAAAGGGAACCTCAACGTGAGAACTCGCCTCCAGGTTAGGCCCTGAGTAGCCGTGCAGAAAGGGAGGCATGCAGCTCTTTCCAGGAGTTCTTAGTCGCTTTGCTTTAAAGGAAGTACACGTCCGGGGACTCCTAGGCCCCACGGGTGTGCATCATTTTCCCTCCAAGGTCACTGAGTGCCTCCAGACAGACACCTGTGGGCCGGCTGAGCAACGTCGAGGTCCATTGGTTGATTCCCTCGGAGGACCCCTGAGCGTGCCGGGTGCTGGGCAACCACACCCTGCGCGTTCCTTGAGGAGCGCTACATCTCCGGAGCCCTCGAACGCCCTCAGGACAGCATGGCTGGTGAGTGCCAAGTGCCCAGGAAGACTCTGTCATGGCCCTTTGTGTGAGCTGCCATGAGAGAACGCTGTGCTTGGAACACTGCGAGGCCCGCCCTCGTACCTGAAGTCACTCCGCTGGAGGAGAGAGTCAGCCTCTTAGCACGCTGTGTGGCTCCCGGCACACCCAGCGTGAACCCGTGCCTGGAAGTAAGGCCCTGATTTGCCGTGCAGAAGCGGAGGCGTGCTGCAGCTTCCAGGAGGCGGTGGCCTCTGCCCTGCATACCTTGAACGGCAGCACAGCTTTCTGGACACCTGGGAGGCTAGCCGGGGCACCCTGTTCCCGGCAGGAACACTGAGTAACCCCAGGCGCACCTGGGTCTGCTAAGCAACATCCGGGCCCGTAGCCCTTTAGAGCCCCTCTGCGCACGCCGAGCGTAGGGAAACGCACTGCCCTCTCTTTTGGAGCAGCTTGGTTTCCTCAGCACTCGCACACGTTCACGAACACCGTTCTGGCACATGCCACATGGCGCGGAGGTCTTACGCGTTGCCCCAATCGGAGCTGCGCTCAGAGTAACCCTCGTCTTCGCATTCCATCCAGGACCTCCTGACTGAAGGCACCGTGCCTCCTAGAGGACGGCGGCTTGGGTTCTTACTGCCATGCAAGTCCTGTTCCTTCTTTGGCACCGCCGGCAGCCCCAGGCCCAGAGGAGCAGCTACGGCGTTCCTTGGTTGAGACCGTTCGCTGGATGCGGGACTCCCTACTTCGATAAGTTGACTCAGGGAAGGAAACACAGGGCAACCGGTGTCTCTTGGGACGCCTTAGAAACCACGGGGATGTACGCTGAGTGTGCCCATGAAAACGGGGGCCTGCTGGAACTAGCCCTGCTTTCCCATTTGGAGGGCGGCATTCATGCCTGCCCTGAAGCTCCCTGACATTCCCGGCTCCCGACAGGCCAGTGAGCCCTGGAAGAATGCTTCGGGGAAAATTGTGAGTTTGCTCTCTCTCAACCAGGGGCTTCCGTGGCCGCGGTGGCGGTCCGCATGACAGGCTCTAGAGCTAAAGGGAACCTCAACGTGAGAACTCGCCTCCAGGTTAGGCCCTGAGTAGCCGTGCAGAAAGGGAGGCATGCAGCTCTTTCCAGGAGTTCTTAGTCGCTTTGCTTTAAAGGAAGTACACGTCCGGGGACTCCTAGGCCCCACGGGTGTGCATCATTTTCCCTCCAAGGTCACTGAGTGCCTCCAGACAGACACCTGTGGGCCGGCTGAGCAACGTCGAGGTCCATTGGTTGATTCCCTCGGAGGACCCCTGAGCGTGCCGGGTGCTGGGCAACCACACCCTGCGCGTTCCTTGAGGAGCGCTACATCTCCGGAGCCCTCGAACGCCCTCAGGACAGCATGGCTGGTGAGTGCCAAGTGCCCAGGAAGACTCTGTCATGGCCCTTTGTGTGAGCTGCCATGAGAGAACGCTGTGCTTGGAACACTGCGAGGCCCGCCCTCGTACCTGAAGTCACTCCGCTGGAGGAGAGAGTCAGCCTCTTAGCACGCTGTGTGGCTCCCGGCACACCCAGCGTGAACCCGTGCCTGGAAGTAAGGCCCTGATTTGCCGTGCAGAAGCGGAGGCGTGCTGCAGCTTCCAGGAGGCGGTGGCCTCTGCCCTGCATACCTTGAACGGCAGCACAGCTTTCTGGACACCTGGGAGGCTAGCCGGGGCACCCTGTTCCCGGCAGGAACACTGAGTAACCCCAGGCGCACCTGGGTCTGCTAAGCAACATCCGGGCCCGTAGCCCTTTAGAGCCCCTCTGCGCACGCCGAGCGTAGGGAAACGCACTGCCCTCTCTTTTGGAGCAGCTTGGTTTCCTCAGCACTCGCACACGTTCACGAACACCGTTCTGGCACATGCCACATGGCGCGGAGGTCTTACGCGTTGCCCCAATCGGAGCTGCGCTCAGAGTAACCCTCGTCTTCGCATTCCATCCAGGACCTCCTGACTGAAGGCACCGTGCCTCCTAGAGGACGGCGGCTTGGGTTCTTACTGCCATGCAAGTCCTGTTCCTTCTTTGGCACCGCCGGCAGCCCCAGGCCCAGAGGAGCAGCTACGGCGTTCCTTGGTTGAGACCGTTCGCTGGATGCGGGACTCCCTACTTCGATAAGTTGACTCAGGGAAGGAAACACAGGGCAACCGGTGTCTCTTGGGACGCCTTAGAAACCACGGGGATGTACGCTGAGTGTGCCCATGAAAACGGGGGCCTGCTGGAACTAGCCCTGCTTTCCCATTTGGAGGGCGGCATTCATGCCTGCCCTGAAGCTCCCTGACATTCCCGGCTCCCGACAGGCCAGTGAGCCCTGGAAGAATGCTTCGGGGAAAATTGTGAGTTTGCTCTCTCTCAACCAGGGGCTTCCGTGGCCGCGGTGGCGGTCCGCATGACAGGCTCTAGAGCTAAAGGGAACCTCAACGTGAGAACTCGCCTCCAGGTTAGGCCCTGAGTAGCCGTGCAGAAAGGGAGGCATGCAGCTCTTTCCAGGAGTTCTTAGTCGCTTTGCTTTAAAGGAAGTACACGTCCGGGGACTCCTAGGCCCCACGGGTGTGCATCATTTTCCCTCCAAGGTCACTGAGTGCCTCCAGACAGACACCTGTGGGCCGGCTGAGCAACGTCGAGGTCCATTGGTTGATTCCCTCGGAGGACCCCTGAGCGTGCCGGGTGCTGGGCAACCACACCCTGCGCGTTCCTTGAGGAGCGCTACATCTCCGGAGCCCTCGAACGCCCTCAGGACAGCATGGCTGGTGAGTGCCAAGTGCCCAGGAAGACTCTGTCATGGCCCTTTGTGTGAGCTGCCATGAGAGAACGCTGTGCTTGGAACACTGCGAGGCCCGCCCTCGTACCTGAAGTCACTCCGCTGGAGGAGAGAGTCAGCCTCTTAGCACGCTGTGTGGCTCCCGGCACACCCAGCGTGAACCCGTGCCTGGAAGTAAGGCCCTGATTTGCCGTGCAGAAGCGGAGGCGTGCTGCAGCTTCCAGGAGGCGGTGGCCTCTGCCCTGCATACCTTGAACGGCAGCACAGCTTTCTGGACACCTGGGAGGCTAGCCGGGGCACCCTGTTCCCGGCAGGAACACTGAGTAACCCCAGGCGCACCTGGGTCTGCTAAGCAACATCCGGGCCCGTAGCCCTTTAGAGCCCCTCTGCGCACGCCGAGCGTAGGGAAACGCACTGCCCTCTCTTTTGGAGCAGCTTGGTTTCCTCAGCACTCGCACACGTTCACGAACACCGTTCCGGCACATGCCACATGGCGCGGAGGTCTTACGCGTTGCCCCAATCGGAGCTGCGCTCAGAGTAACCCTCGTCTTCGCATTCCATCCAGGACCTCCTGACTGAAGGCACCGTGCCTCCTAGAGGACGGCGGCTTGGGTTCTTACTGCCATGCAAGTCCTGTTCCTTCTTTGGCACCGCCGGCAGCCCCAGGCCCAGAGGAGCAGCTACGGCGTTCTTTGGTTGAGACCGTTCGCTGGATGCGGGACTCCCTACTTCGATAAGTTGACTCAGGGAAGGAAACACAGGGCAACCGGTGTCTCTTGGGACGCCTTAGAAACCACGGGGATGTACGCTGAGTGTGCCCATGAAAACGGGGGCCTGCTGGAACTAGCCCTGCTTTCCCATTTGGAGGGCGGCATTCATGCCTGCCCTGAAGCTCCCTGACATTCCCGGCTCCCGACAGGCCAGTGAGCCCTGGAAGAATGCTTCGGGGAAAATTGTGAGTTTGCTCTCTCTCAACCAGGGGCTTCCGTGGCCGCGGTGGCGGTCCGCATGACAGGCTCTAGAGCTAAAGGGAACCTCAACGTGAGAACTCGCCTCCAGGTTAGGCCCTGAGTAGCCGTGCAGAAAGGGAGGCATGCAGCTCTTTCCAGGAGTTCTTAGTCGCTTTGCTTTAAAGGAAGTACACGTCCGGGGACTCCTAGGCCCCACGGGTGTGCATCATTTTCCCTCCAAGGTCACTGAGTGCCTCCAGACAGACACCTGTGGGCCGGCTGAGCAACGTCGAGGTCCATTGGTTGATTCCCTCGGAGGACCCCTGAGCGTGCCGGGTGCTGGGCAACCACACCCTGCGCGTTCCTTGAGGAGCGCTACATCTCCGGAGCCCTCGAACGCCCTCAGGACAGCATGGCTGGTGAGTGCCAAGTGCCCAGGAAGACTCTGTCATGGCCCTTTGTGTGAGCTGCCATGAGAGAACGCTGTGCTTGGAACACTGCGAGGCCCGCCCTCGTACCTGAAGTCACTCCGCTGGAGGAGAGAGTCAGCCTCTTAGCACGCTGTGTGGCTCCCGGCACACCCAGCGTGAACCCGTGCCTGGAAGTAAGGCCCTGATTTGCCGTGCAGAAGCGGAGGCGTGCTGCAGCTTCCAGGAGGCGGTGGCCTCTGCCCTGCATACCTTGAACGGCAGCACAGCTTTCTGGACACCTGGGAGGCTAGCCGGGGCACCCTGTTCCCGGCAGGAACACTGAGTAACCCCAGGCGCACCTGGGTCTGCTAAGCAACATCCGGGCCCGTAGCCCTTTAGAGCCCCTCTGCGCACGCCGAGCGTAGGGAAACGCACTGCCCTCTCTTTTGGAGCAGCTTGGTTTCCTCAGCACTCGCACACGTTCACGAACACCGTTCTGGCACATGCCACATGGCGCGGAGGTCTTACGCATTGCCCCAATCGGAGCTGCGCTCAGAGTAACCCTCGTCTTCGCATTCCATCCAGGACCTCCTGACTGAAGGCACCGTGCCTCCTAGAGGACGGCGGCTTGGGTTCTTACTGCCATGCAAGTCCTGTTCCTTCTTTGGCACCGCCGGCAGCCCCAGGCCCAGAGGAGCAGCTACGGCGTTCCTTGGTTGAGACCGTTCGCTGGATGCGGGACTCCCTACTTCGATAAGTTGACTCAGGGAAGGAAACACAGGGCAACCGGTGTCTCTTGGGACGCCTTAGAAACCACGGGGATGTACGCTGAGTGTGCCCATGAAAACGGGGGCCTGCTGGAACTAGCCCTGCTTTCCCATTTGGAGGGCGGCATTCATGCCTGCCCTGAAGCTCCCTGACATTCCCGGCTCCCGACAGGCCAGTGAGCCCTGGAAGAATGCTTCGGGGAAAATTGTGAGTTTGCTCTCTCTCAACCAGGGGCTTCCGTGGCCGCGGTGGCGGTCCGCATGACAGGCTCTAGAGCTAAAGGGAACCTCAACGTGAGAACTCGCCTCCAGGTTAGGCCCTGAGTAGCCGTGCAGAAAGGGAGGCATGCAGCTCTTTCCAGGAGTTCTTAGTCGCTTTGCTTTAAAGGAAGTACACGTCCGGGGACTCCTAGGCCCCACGGGTGTGCATCATTTTCCCTCCAAGGTCACTGAGTGCCTCCAGACAGACACCTGTGGGCCGGCTGAGCAACGTCGAGGTCCATTGGTTGATTCCCTCGGAGGACCCCTGAGCGTGCCGGGTGCTGGGCAACCACACCCTGCGCGTTCCTTGAGGAGCGCTACATCTCCGGAGCCCTCGAACGCCCTCAGGACAGCATGGCTGGTGAGTGCCAAGTGCCCAGGAAGACTCTGTCATGGCCCTTTGTGTGAGCTGCCATGAGAGAACGCTGTGCTTGGAACACTGCGAGGCCCGCCCTCGTACCTGAAGTCACTCCGCTGGAGGAGAGAGTCAGCCTCTTAGCACGCTGTGTGGCTCCCGGCACACCCAGCGTGAACCCGTGCCTGGAAGTAAGGCCCTGATTTGCCGTGCAGAAGCGGAGGCGTGCTGCAGCTTCCAGGAGGCGGTGGCCTCTGCCCTGCATACCTTGAACGGCAGCACAGCTTTCTGGACACCTGGGAGGCTAGCCGGGGCACCCTGTTCCCGGCAGGAACACTGAGTAACCCCAGGCGCACCTGGGTCTGCTAAGCAACATCCGGGCCCGTAGCCCTTTAGAGCCCCTCTGCGCACGCCGAGCGTAGGGAAACGCACTGCCCTCTCTTTTGGAGCAGCTTGGTTTCCTCAGCACTCGCACACGTTCACGAACACCGTTCTGGCACATGCCACATGGCGCGGAGGTCTTACGCGTTGCCCCAATCGGAGCTGCGCTCAGAGTAACCCTCGTCTTCGCATTCCATCCAGGACCTCCTGACTGAAGGCACCGTGCCTCCTAGAGGACGGCGGCTTGGGTTCTTACTGCCATGCAAGTCCTGTTCCTTCTTTGGCACCGCCGGCAGCCCCAGGCCCAGAGGAGCAGCTACGGCGTTCCTTGGATGAGACCGTTCGCTGGATGCGGGACTCCCTACTTCGATAAGTTGACTCAGGGAAGGAAACACAGGGCAACCGGTGTCTCTTGGGACGCCTTAGAAACCACGGGGATGTACGCTGAGTGTGCCCATGAAAACGGGGGCCTGCTGGAACTAGCCCTGCTTTCCCATTTGGAGGGCGGCATTCATGCCTGCCCTGAAGCTCCCTGACATTCCCGGCTCCCGACAGGCCAGTGAGCCCTGGAAGAATGCTTCGGGGAAAATTGTGAGTTTGCTCTCTCTCAACCAGGGGCTTCCGTGGCCGCGGTGGCGGTCCGCATGACAGGCTCTAGAGCTAAAGGGAACCTCAACGTGAGAACTCGCCTCCAGGTTAGGCCCTGAGTAGCCGTGCAGAAAGGGAGGCATGCAGCTCTTTCCAGGAGTTCTTAGTCGCTTTGCTTTAAAGGAAGTACACGTCCGGGGACTCCTAGGCCCCACGGGTGTGCATCATTTTCCCTCCAAGGTCACTGAGTGCCTCCAGACAGACACCTGTGGGCCGGCTGAGCAACGTCGAGGTCAATTGGTTGATTCCCTCGGAGGACCCCTGAGCGTGCCGGGTGCTGGGCAACCACACCCTGCGCGTTCCTTGAGGAGCGCTACATCTCCGGAGCCCTCGAACGCCCTCAGGACAGCATGGCTGGTGAGTGCCAAGTGCCCAGGAAGACTCTGTCATGGCCCTTTGTGTGAGCTGCCATGAGAGAACGCTGTGCTTGGAACACTGCGAGGCCCGCCCTCGTACCTGAAGTCACTCCGCTGGAGGAGAGAGTCAGCCTCTTAGCACGCTGTGTGGCTCCCGGCACACCCAGCGTGAACCCGTGCCTGGAAGTAAGGCCCTGATTTGCCGTGCAGAAGCGGAGGCGTGCTGCAGCTTCCAGGAGGCGGTGGCCTCTGCCCTGCATACCTTGAACGGCAGCACAGCTTTCTGGACACCTGGGAGGCTAGCCGGGGCACCCTGTTCCCGGCAGGAACACTGAGTAACCCCAGGCGCACCTGGGTCTGCTAAGCAACATCCGGGCCCGTAGCCCTTTAGAGCCCCTCTGCGCACGCCGAGCGTAGGGAAACGCACTGCCCTCTCTTTTGGAGCAGCTTGGTTTCCTCAGCACTCGCACACGTTCACGAACACCGTTCCGGCACATGCCACATGGCGCGGAGGTCTTACGCGTTGCCCCAATCGGAGCTGCGCTCAGAGTAACCCTCGTCTTCGCATTCCATCCAGGACCTCCTGACTGAAGGCACCGTGCCTCCTAGAGGACGGCGGCTTGGGTTCTTACTGCCATGCAAGTCCTGTTCCTTCTTTGGCACCGCCGGCAGCCCCAGGCCCAGAGGAGCAGCTACGGCGTTCCTTGGTTGAGACCGTTCGCTGGATGCGGGACTCCCTACTTCGATAAGTTGACTCAGGGAAGGAAACACAGGGCAACCGGTGTCTCTTGGGACGCCTTAGAAACCACGGGGATGTACGCTGAGTGTGCCCATGAAAACGGGGGCCTGCTGGAACTAGCCCTGCTTTCCCATTTGGAGGGCGGCATTCATGCCTGCCCTGAAGCTCCCTGACATTCCCGGCTCCCGACAGGCCAGTGAGCCCTGGAAGAATGCTTCGGGGAAAATTGTGAGTTTGCTCTCTCTCAACCAGGGGCTTCCGTGGCCGCGGTGGCGGTCCGCATGACAGGCTCTAGAGCTAAAGGGAACCTCAACGTGAGAACTCGCCTCCAGGTTAGGCCCTGAGTAGCCGTGCAGAAAGGGAGGCATGCAGCTCTTTCCAGGAGTTCTTAGTCGCTTTGCTTTAAAGGAAGTACACGTCCGGGGACTCCTAGGCCCCACGGGTGTGCATCATTTTCCCTCCAAGGTCACTGAGTGCCTCCAGACAGACACCTGTGGGCCGGCTGAGCAACGTCGAGGTCCATTGGTTGATTCCCTCGGAGGACCCCTGAGCGTGCCGGGTGCTGGGCAACCACACCCTGCGCGTTCCTTGAGGAGCGCTACATCTCCGGAGCCCTCGAACGCCCTCAGGACAGCATGGCTGGTGAGTGCCAAGTGCCCAGGAAGACTCTGTCATGGCCCTTTGTGTGAACTGCCATGAGAGAACGCTGTGCTTGGAACACTGCGAGGCCCGCCCTCGTACCTGAAGTCACTCCGCTGGAGGAGAGAGTCAGCCTCTTAGCACGCTGTGTGGCTCCCGGCACACCCAGCGTGAACCCGTGCCTGGAAGTAAGGCCCTGATTTGCCGTGCAGAAGCGGAGGCGTGCTGCAGCTTCCAGGAGGCGGTGGCCTCTGCCCTGCATACCTTGAACGGCAGCACAGCTTTCTGGACACCTGGGAGGCTAGCCGGGGCACCCTGTTCCCGGCAGGAACACTGAGTAACCCCAGGCGCACCTGGGTCTGCTAAGCAACATCCGGGCCCGTAGCCCTTTAGAGCCCCTCTGCGCACGCCGAGCGTAGGGAAACGCACTGCCCTCTCTTTTGGAGCAGCTTGGTTTCCTCAGCACTCGCACACGTTCACGAACACCGTTCTGGCACATGCCACATGGCGCGGAGGTCTTACGCGTTGCCCCAATCGGAGCTGCGCTCAGAGTAACCCTCGTCTTCGCATTCCAGCCAGGACCTCCTGACTGAAGGCACCGTGCCTCCTAGAGGACGGCGGCTTGGGTTCTTACTGCCATGCAAGTCCTGTTCCTTCTTTGGCACCGCCGGCAGCCCCAGGCCCAGAGGAGCAGCTACGGCGTTCCTTGGTTGAGACCGTTCGCTGGATGCGGGACTCCCTACTTCGATAAGTTGACTCAGGGAAGGAAACACAGGGCAACCGGTGTCTCTTGGGACGCCTTAGAAACCACGGGGATGTACGCTGAGTGTGCCCATGAAAACGGGGGCCTGCTGGAACTAGCCCTGCTTTCCCATTTGGAGGGCGGCATTCATGCCTGCCTTGAAGCTCCCTGACATTCCCGGCTCCCGACAGGCCAGTGAGCCCTGGAAGAATGCTTCGGGGAAAATTGTGAGTTTGCTCTCTCTCAACCAGGGGCTTCCGTGGCCGCGGTGGCGGGCCGCATGACAGGCTCTAGAGCTAAAGGGAACCTCAACGTGAGAACTCGCCTCCAGGTTAGGCCCTGAGTAGCCGTGCAGAAAGGGAGGCATGCAGCTCTTTCCAGGAGTTCTTAGTCGCTTTGCTTTAAAGGAAGTACACGTCCGGGGACTCCTAGGCCCCACGGGTGTGCATCATTTTCCCTCCAAGGTCACTGAGTGCCTCCAGACAGACACCTGTGGGCCGGCTGAGCAACGTCGAGGTCCATTGGTTGATTCCCTCGGAGGACCCCTGAGCGTGCCGGGTGCTGGGCAACCACACCCTGCGCGTTCCTTGAGGAGCGCTACATCTCCGGAGCCCTCGAACGCCCTCAGGACAGCATGGCTGGTGAGTGCCAAGTGCCCAGGAAGACTCTGTCATGGCCCTTTGTGTGAGCTGCCATGAGAGAACGCTGTGCTTGGAACACTGCGAGGCCCGCCCTCGTACCTGAAGTCACTCCGCTGGAGGAGAGAGTCAGCCTCTTAGCACGCTGTGTGGCTCCCGGCACACCCAGCGTGAACCCGTGCCTGGAAGTAAGGCCCTGATTTGCCGTGCAGAAGCGGAGGCGTGCTGCAGCTTCCAGGAGGCGGTGGCCTCTGCCCTGCATACCTTGAACGGCAGCACAGCTTTCTGGACACCTGGGAGGCTAGCCGGGGCACCCTGTTCCCGGCAGGAACACTGAGTAACCCCAGGCGCACCTGGGTCTGCTAAGCAACATCCGGGCCCGTAGCCCTTTAGAGCCCCTCTGCGCACGCCGAGCGTAGGGAAACGCACTGCCCTCTCTTTTGGAGCAGCTTGGTTTCCTCAGCACTCGCACACGTTCACGAACACCGTTCTGGCACATCCCACATGGCGCGGAGGTCTTACGCGTTGCCCCAATCGGAGCTGCGCTCAGAGTAACCCTCGTCTTCGCATTCCATCCAGGACCTCCTGACTGAAGGCACCGTGCCTCCTAGAGGACGGCGGCTTGGGTTCTTACTGCCATGCAAGTCCTGTTCCTTCTTTGGCACCGCCGGCAGCCCCAGGCCCAGAGGAGCAGCTACGGCGTTCCTTGGTTGAGACCGTTCGCTGGATGCGGGACTCCCTACTTCGATAAGTTGACTCAGGGAAGGAAACACAGGGCAACCGGTGTCTCTTGGGACACCTTAGAAACCACGGGGATGTACGCTGAGTGTGCCCATGAAAACGGGGGCCTGCTGGAACTAGCCCTGCTTTCCCATTTGGAGGGCGGCATTCATGCCTGCCCTGAAGCTCCCTGACATTCCCGGCTCCCGACAGGCCAGTGAGCCCTGGAAGAATGCTTCGGGGAAAATTGTGAGTTTGCTCTCTCTCAACCAGGGGCTTCCGTGGCCGCGGTGGCGGTCCGCATGACAGGCTCTAGAGCTAAAGGGAACCTCAACGTGAGAACTCGCCTCCAGGTTAGGCCCTGAGTAGCCGTGCAGAAAGGGAGGCATGCAGCTCTTTCCAGGAGTTCTTAGTCGCTTTGCTTTAAAGGAAGTACACGTCCGGGGACTCCTAGGCCCCACGGGTGTGCATCATTTTCCCTCCAAGGTCACTGAGTGCCTCCAGACAGACACCTGTGGGCCGGCTAAGCAACGTCGAGGTCCATTGGTTGATTCCCTCGGAGGACCCCTGAGCGTGCCGGGTGCTGGGCAACCACACCCTGCGCGTTCCTTGAGGAGCGCTACATCTCCGGAGCCCTCGAACGCCCTCAGGACAGCATGGCTGGTGAGTGCCAAGTGCCCAGGAAGACTCTGTCATGGCCCTTTGTGTGAGCTGCCATGAGAGAACGCTGTGCTTGGAACACTGCGAGGCCCGCCCTCGTACCTGAAGTCACTCCGCTGGAGGAGAGAGTCAGCCTCTTAGCACGCTGTGTGGCTCCCGGCACACCCAGCGTGAACCCGTGCCTGGAAGTACGGCCCTGATTTGCCGTGCAGAAGCGGAGGCGTGCTGCAGCTTCCAGGAGGCGGTGGCCTCTGCCCTGCATACCTTGAACGGCAGCACAGCTTTCTGGACACCTGGGAGGCTAGCCGGGGCACCCTGTTCCCGGCAGGAACACTGAGTAACCCCAGGCGCACCTGGGTCTGCTAAGCAACATCCGGGCCCGTAGCCCTTTAGAGCCCCTCTGCGCACGCCGAGCGTAGGGAAACGCACTGCCCTCTCTTTTGGAGCAGCTTGGTTTCCTCAGCACTCGCACACGTTCACGAACACCGTTCTGGCACATGCCACATGGCGCGGAGGTCTTACGCGTTGCCCCAATCGGAGCTGCGCTCAGAGTAACCCTCGTCTTCGCATTCCATCCAGGACCTCCTGACTGAAGGCACCGTGCCTCCTAGAGGACGGCGGCTTGGGTTCTTACTGCCATGCAAGTCCTGTTCCTTCTTTGGCACCGCCGGCAGCCCCAGGCCCAGAGGAGCAGCTACGGCGTTCCTTGGTTGAGACCGTTCGCTGGATGCGGGACTCCCTACTTCGATAAGTTGACTCAGGGAAGGAAACACAGGGCAACCGGTGTCTCTTGGGACGCCTTAGAAACCACGGGGATGTACGCTGAGTGTGCCCATGAAAACGGGGGCCTGCTGGAACTAGCCCTGCTTTCCCATTTGGAGGGCGGCATTCATGCCTGCCCTGAAGCTCCCTGACATTCCCGGCTCCCGACAGGCCAGTGAGCCCTGGAAGAATGCTTCGGGGAAAATTGTGAGTTTGCTCTCTCTCAACCAGGGGCTTCCGTGGCCGCGGTGGCGGTCCGCATGACAGGCTCTAGAGCTAAAGGGAACCTCAACGTGAGAACTCGCCTCCAGGTTAGGCCCTGAGTAGCCGTGCAGAAAGGGAGGCATGCAGCTCTTTCCAGGAGTTCTTAGTCGCTTTGCTTTAAAGGAAGTACACGTCCGGGGACTCCTAGGCCCCACGGGTGTGCATCATTTTCCCTCCAAGGTCACTGAGTGCCTCCAGACAGACACCTGTGGGCCGGCTGAGCAACGTCGAGGTCCATTGGTTGATTCCCTCGGAGGACCCCTGAGCGTGCCGGGTGCTGGGCAACCACACCCTGCGCGTTCCTTGAGGAGCGCTACATCTCCGGAGCCCTCGAACGCCCTCAGGACAGCATGGCTGGTGAGTGCCAAGTGCCCAGGAAGACTCTGTCATGGCCCTTTGTGTGAGCTGCCATGAGAGAACGCTGTGCTTGGAACACTGCGAGGCCCGCCCTCGTACCTGAAGTCACTCCGCTGGAGGAGAGAGTCAGCCTCTTAGCACGCTGTGTGGCTCCCGGCACACCCAGCGTGAACCCGTGCCTGGAAGTAAGGCCCTGATTTGCCGTGCAGAAGCGGAGGCGTGCTGCAGCTTCCAGGAGGCGGTGGCCTCTGCCCTGCATACCTTGAACGGCAGCACAGCTTTCTGGACACCTGGGAGGCTAGCCGGGGCACCCTGTTCCCGGCAGGAACACTGAGTAACCCCAGGCGCACCTGGGTCTGCTAAGCAACATCCGGGCCCGTAGCCCTTTAGAGCCCCTCTGCGCACGCCGAGCGTAGGGAAACGCACTGCCCTCTCTTTTGGAGCAGCTTGGTTTCCTCAGCACTCGCACACGTTCACGAACACCGTTCTGGCACATGCCACATGGCGCGGAGGTCTTACGCGTTGCCCCAATCGGAGCTGCGCTCAGAGTAACCCTCGTCTTCGCATTCCATCCAGGACCTCCTGACTGAAGGCACCGTGCCTCCTAGAGGACGGCGGCTTGGGTTCTTACTGCCATGCAAGTCCTGTTCCTTCTTTGGCACCGCCGGCAGCCCCAGGCCCAGAGGAGCAGCTACGGCGTTCCTTGGTTGAGACCGTTCGCTGGATGCGGGACTCCCTACTTCGATAAGTTGACTCAGGGAAGGAAACACAGGGCAACCGGTGTCTCTTGGGACGCCTTAGAAACCACGGGGATGTACGCTGAGTGTGCCCATGAAAACGGGGGCCTGCTGGAACTAGCCCTGCTTTCCCATTTGGAGGGCGGCATTCATGCCTGCCCTGAAGCTCCCTGACATTCCCGGCTCCCGACAGGCCAGTGAGCCCTGGAAGAATGCTTCGGGGAAAATTGTGAGTTTGCTCTCTCTCAACCAGGGGCTTCCGTGGCCGCGGTGGCGGTCCGCATGACAGGCTCTAGAGCTAAAGGGAACCTCAACGTGAGAACTCGCCTCCAGGTTAGGCCCTGAGTAGCCGTGCAGAAAGGGAGGCATGCAGCTCTTTCCAGGAGTTCTTAGTCGCTTTGCTTTAAAGGAAGTACACGTCCGGGGACTCCTAGGCCCCACGGGTGTGCATCATTTTCCCTCCAAGGTCACTGAGTGCCTCCAGACAGACACCTGTGGGCCGGCTGAGCAACGTCGAGGTCCATTGGTTGATTCCCTCGGAGGACCCCTGAGCGTGCCGGGTGCTGGGCAACCACACCCTGCGCGTTCCTTGAGGAGCGCTACATCTCCGGAGCCCTCGAACGCCCTCAGGACAGCATGGCTGGTGAGTGCCAAGTGCCCAGGAAGACTCTGTCATGGCCCTTTGTGTGAGCTGCCATGAGAGAACGCTGTGCTTGGAACACTGCGAGGCCCGCCCTCGTACCTGAAGTCACTCCGCTGGAGGAGAGAGTCAGCCTCTTAGCACGCTGTGTGGCTCCCGGCACACCCAGCGTGAACCCGTGCCTGGAAGTAAGGCCCTGATTTGCCGTGCAGAAGCGGAGGCGTGCTGCAGCTTCCAGGAGGCGGTGGCCTCTGCCCTGCATACCTTGAACGGCAGCACAGCTTTCTGGACACCTGGGAGGCTAGCCGGGGCACCCTGTTCCCGGCAGGAACACTGAGTAACCCCAGGCGCACCTGGGTCTGCTAAGCAACATCCGGGCCCGTAGCCCTTTAGAGCCCCTCTGCGCACGCCGAGCGTAGGGAAACGCACTGCCCTCTCTTTTGGAGCAGCTTGGTTTCCTCAGCACTCGCACACGTTCACGAACACCGTTCTGGCACATGCCACATGGCGCGGAGGTCTTACGCGTTGCCCCAATCGGAGCTGCGCTCAGAGTAACCCTCGTCTTCGCATTCCATCCAGGACCTCCTGACTGAAGGCACCGTGCCTCCTAGAGGACGGCGGCTTGGGTTCTTACTGCCATGCAAGTCCTGTTCCTTCTTTGGCACCGCCGGCAGCCCCAGGCCCAGAGGAGCAGCTACGGCGTTCCTTGGTTGAGACCGTTCGCTGGATGCGGGACTCCCTACTTCGATAAGTTGACTCAGGGAAGGAAACACAGGGCAACCGGTGTCTCTTGGGACGCCTTAGAAACCACGGGGATGTACGCTGAGTGTGCCCATGAAAACGGGGGCCTGCTGGAACTAGCCCTGCTTTCCCATTTGGAGGGCGGCATTCATGCCTGCCCTGAAGCTCCCTGACATTCCCGGCTCCCGACAGGCCAGTGAGCCCTGGAAGAATGCTTCGGGGAAAATTGTGAGTTTGCTCTCTCTCAACCAGGGGCTTCCGTGGCCGCGGTGGCGGTCCGCATGACAGGCTCTAGAGCTAAAGGGAACCTCAACGTGAGAACTCGCCTCCAGGTTAGGCCCTGAGTAGCCGTGCAGAAAGGGAGGCATGCAGCTCTTTCCAGGAGTTCTTAGTCGCTTTGCTTTAAAGGAAGTACACGTCCGGGGACTCCTAGGCCCCACGGGTGTGCATCATTTTCCCTCCAAGGTCACTGAGTGCCTCCAGACAGACACCTGTGGGCCGGCTGAGCAACGTCGAGGTCCATTGGTTGATTCCCTCGGAGGACCCCTGAGCGTGCCGGGTGCTGGGCAACCACACCCTGCGCGTTCCTTGAGGAGCGCTACATCTCCGGAGCCCTCGAACGCCCTCAGGACAGCATGGCTGGTGAGTGCCAAGTGCCCAGGAAGACTCTGTCATGGCCCTTTGTGTGAGCTGCCATGAGAGAACGCTGTGCTTGGAACACTGCGAGGCCCGCCCTCGTACCTGAAGTCACTCCGCTGGAGGAGAGAGTCAGCCTCTTAGCAGGCTGTGTGGCTCCCGGCACACCCAGCGTGAACCCGTGCCTGGAAGTAAGGCCCTGATTTGCCGTGCAGAAGCGGAGGCGTGCTGCAGCTTCCAGGAGGCGGTGGCCTCTGCCCTGCATACCTTGAACGGCAGCACAGCTTTCTGGACACCTGGGAGGCTAGCCGGGGCACCCTGTTCCCGGCAGGAACACTGAGTAACCCCAGGCGCACCTGGGTCTGCTAAGCAACATCCGGGCCCGTAGCCCTTTAGAGCCCCTCTGCGCACGCCGAGCGTAGGGAAACGCACTGCCCTCTCTTTTGGAGCAGCTTGGTTTCCTCAGCACTCGCACACGTTCACGAACACCGTTCTGGCACATGCCACATGGCGCGGAGGTCTTACGCGTTGCCCCAATCGGAGCTGCGCTCAGAGTAACCCTCGTCTTCGCATTCCATCCAGGACCTCCTGACTGAAGGCACCGTGCCTCCTAGAGGACGGCGGCTTGGGTTCTTACTGCCATGCAAGTCCTGTTCCTTCTTTGGCACCGCCGGCAGCCCCAGGCCCAGAGGAGCAGCTACGGCGTTCCTTGGTTGAGACCGTTCGCTGGATGCGGGACTCCCTACTTCGATAAGTTGACTCAGGGAAGGAAACACAGGGCAACCGGTGTCTCTTGGGACGCCTTAGAAACCACGGGGATGTACGCTGAGTGTGCCCATGAAAACGGGGGCCTGCTGGAACTAGCCCTGCTTTCCCATTTGGAGGGCGGCATTCATGCCTGCCCTGAAGCTCCCTGACATTCCCGGCTCCCGACAGGCCAGTGAGCCCTGGAAGAATGCTTCGGGGAAAATTGTGAGTTTGCTCTCTCTCAACCAGGGGCTTCCGTGGCCGCGGTGGCGGTCCGCATGACAGGCTCTAGAGCTAAAGGGAACCTCAACGTGAGAACTCGCCTCCAGGTTAGGCCCTGAGTAGCCGTGCAGAAAGGGAGGCATGCAGCTCTTTCCAGGAGTTCTTAGTCGCTTTGCTTTAAAGGAAGTACACGTCCGGGGACTCCTAGGCCCCACGGGTGTGCATCATTTTCCCTCCAAGGTCACTGAGTGCCTCCAGACAGACACCTGTGGGCCGGCTGAGCAACGTCGAGGTCCATTGGTTGATTCCCTCGGAGGACCCCTGAGCGTGCCGGGTGCTGGGCAACCACACCCTGCGCGTTCCTTGAGGAGCGCTACATCTCCGGAGCCCTCGAACGCCCTCAGGACAGCATGGCTGGTGAGTGCCAAGTGCCCAGGAAGACTCTGTCATGGCCCTTTGTGTGAGCTGCCATGAGAGAACGCTGTGCTTGGAACACTGCGAGGCCCGCCCTCGTACCTGAAGTCACTCCGCTGGAGGAGAGAGTCAGCCTCTTAGCAGGCTGTGTGGCTCCCGGCACACCCAGCGTGAACCCGTGCCTGGAAGTAAGGCCCTGATTTGCCGTGCAGAAGCGGAGGCGTGCTGCAGCTTCCAGGAGGCGGTGGCCTCTGCCCTGCATACCTTGAACGGCAGCACAGCTTTCTGGACACCTGGGAGGCTAGCCGGGGCACCCTGTTCCCGGCAGGAACACTGAGTAACCCCAGGCGCACCTGGGTCTGCTAAGCAACATCCGGGCCCGTAGCCCTTTAGAGCCCCTCTGCGCACGCCGAGCGTAGGGAAACGCACTGCCCTCTCTTTTGGAGCAGCTTGGTTTCCTCAGCACTCGCACACGTTCACGAACACCGTTCTGGCACATGCCACATGGCGCGGAGGTCTTACGCGTTGCCCCAATCGGAGCTGCGCTCAGAGTAACCCTCGTCTTCGCATTCCATCCAGGACCTCCTGACTGAAGGCACCGTGCCTCCTAGAGGACGGCGGCTTGGGTTCTTACTGCCATGCAAGTCCTGTTCCTTCTTTGGCACCGCCGGCAGCCCCAGGCCCAGAGGAGCAGCTACGGCGTTCCTTGGTTGAGACCGTTCGCTGGATGCGGGACTCCCTACTTCGATAAGTTGACTCAGGGAAGGAAACACAGGGCAACCGGTGTCTCTTGGGACGCCTTAGAAACCACGGGGATGTACGCTGAGTGTGCCCATGAAAACGGGGGCCTGCTGGAACTAGCCCTGCTTTCCCATTTGGAGGGCGGCATTCATGCCTGCCCTGAAGCTCCCTGACATTCCCGGCTCCCGACAGGCCAGTGAGCCCTGGAAGAATGCTTCGGGGAAAATTGTGAGTTTGCTCTCTCTCAACCAGGGGCTTCCGTGGCCGCGGTGGCGGTCCGCATGACAGGCTCTAGAGCTAAAGGGAACCTCAACGTGAGAACTCGCCTCCAGGTTAGGCCCTGAGTAGCCGTGCAGAAAGGGAGGCATGCAGCTCTTTCCAGGAGTTCTTAGTCGCTTTGCTTTAAAGGAAGTACACGTCGGGGACTCCTAGGCCCACGGGTGTGCATCATTTTCCCTCCAAGGTCACTGAGTGCCTCCAGACAGACACCTGTGGGCCGGCTGAGCAACGTCGAGGTCCATTGGTTGATTCCCTCGGAGGACCCCTGAGCGTGCCGGGTGCTGGGCAACCACACCCTGCGCGTTCCTTGAGGAGCGCTACATCTCCGGAGCCTCGAACGCCCTCAGGACAGCATGGCTGGTGAGTGCCAAGTGCCCAGGAAGACTCTGTCATGGCCCTTTGTGTGAGCTGCCATGAGAGAACGCTGTGCTTGGAACACTGCGAGGCCCGCCCTCGTACCTGAAGTCACTCCGCTGGAGGAGAGAGTCAGCCTCTTAGCACGCTGTGTGGCTCCCGGCACACCCCAGCGTGAACCCGTGCCTGGAAGTAAGGCCCTGATTTGCCGTGCAGAAGCGGAGGCGTGCTGCAGCTTCCAGGAGGCGGTGGCCTCTGCCCTGCATACCTTGAACGGCAGCACAGCTTTCTGGACACCTGGGAGGCTAGCCGGGGCACCCTGTTCCCGGCAGGAACACTGAGTAACCCCAGGCGCACCTGGGTCTGCTAAGCAACATCCGGGCCCGTAGCCCTTTAGAGCCCCTCTGCGCACGCCGAGCGTAGGGAAACGCACTGCCCTCTCTTTTGGAGCAGCTTGGTTTCCTCAGCACTCGCACACGTTCACGAACACCGTTCTGGCACATGCCACATGGCGCGGAGGTCTTACGCGTTGCCCCAATCGGAGCTGCGCTCAGAGTAACCCTCGTCTTCGCATTCCATCCAGGACCTCCTGACTGAAGGCACCGTGCCTCCTAGAGGACGGCGGCTTGGGTTCTTACTGCCATGCAAGTCCTGTTCCTTCTTTGGCACCGCCGGCAGCCCCAGGCCCAGAGGAGCAGCTACGGCGTTCCTTGGTTGAGACCGTTCGCTGGATGCGGGACTCCCTACTTCGATAAGTTGACTCAGGGAAGGAAACACAGGGCAACCCGGTGTCTCTTGGGACGCCTTAGAAACCACGGGGATGTACGCTGAGTGTGCCCATGAAAACGGGGGCCTGCTGGAACTAGCCCTGCTTTCCCATTTGGAGGGCGGCATTCATGCCTGCCCTGAAGCTCCCTGACATTCCCGGCTCCCGACAGGCCAGTGAGCCCTGGAAGAATGCTTCGGGGAAAATTGTGAGTTTGCTCTCTCTCAACCAGGGGCTTCCGTGGCCGCGGTGGCGGTCCGCATGACAGGCTCTAGAGCTAAAGGGAACCTCAACGTGAGAACTCGCCTCCAGGTTAGGCCCTGAGTAGCCGTGCAGAAAGGGAGGCATGCAGCTCTTTCCAGGAGTTCTTAGTCGCTTTGCTTTAAAGGAAGTACACGTCCGGGACTCCTAGGCCCCACGGGTGTGCATCATTTTCCCTCCAAGGTCACTGAGTGCCTCCAGACAGACACTGTGGGCCGGCTGAGCAACGTCGAGGTCCATTGGTTGATTCCCTCGGAGGACCCCTGAGCGTGCCGGGTGCTGGGCAACCACACCCTGCGCGTTCCTTGAGGAGCGCTACATCTCCGAGCCCTCGAACGCCCTCAGGACAGCATGGCTGGTGAGTGCCAAGTGCCCAGGAAGACTCTGTCATGGCCCTTTGTGTGAGCTGCCATGAGAGAACGCTGTGCTTGGAACACTGCGAGGCCCGCCCTCGTACCTGAAGTCACTCCGCTGGAGGAGAGAGTCAGCCTCTTAGCAGGCTGTGTGGCTCCCGGCACACCCAGCGTGAACCCGTGCCTGGAAGTAAGGCCCTGATTTGCCGTGCAGAAGCGGAGGCGTGCTGCAGCTTCCAGGAGGCGGTGGCCTCTGCCCTGCATACCTTGAACGGCAGCACAGCTTTCTGGACACCTGGGAGGCTAGCCGGGGCACCCTGTTCCCGGCAGGAACACTGAGTAACCCCAGGCGCACCTGGGTCTGCTAAGCAACATCCGGGCCCGTAGCCCTTTAGAGCCCCTCTGCGCACGCCGAGCGTAGGGAAACGCACTGCCCTCTCTTTTGGAGCAGCTTGGTTTCCTCAGCACTCGCACACGTTCACGAACACCGTTCTGGCACATGCCACATGGCGCGGAGGTCTTACGCGTTGCCCCAATCGGAGCTGCGCTCAGAGTAACCCTCGTCTTCGCAATCCATCCAGGACCTCCTGACTGAAGGCACCGTGCCTCCTAGAGGACGGCGGCTTGGGTTCTTACTGCCATGCAAGTCCTGTTCCTTCTTGGCACCGCCGCAGCCCCAGGCCCAGAGGAGCAGCTACGGCGTTCCTTGGTGAGACCGTTCGCTGGATGCGGGACTCCCTACTTCGATAAGTTGACTCAGGGAAGGAAACACAGGGCAACCGGTGTCTCTTGGGACGCCTTAGAAACCACGGGGATGTACGCTGAGTGTGCCCATGAAAACGGGGGCCTGCTGGAACTAGCCCTGCTTTCCCATTTGGAGGGCGGCATTCATGCCTGCCCTGAAGCTCCCTGACATTCCCGGCTCCCGACAGGCCAGTGAGCCCTGGAAGAACTGCTTCGGGGAAAATTGTGAGTTTGCTCTCTCTCAACCAGGGGCTTCCGTGGCCGCGGTGGCGGTCCGCATGACAGGCTCTAGAGCTAAAGGGAACCTCAACGTGAGAACTCGCCTCCAGGTTAGGCCCTGAGTAGCCGTGCAGAAAGGGAGGCATGCAGCTCTTTCCAGGAGTTCTTAGTCGCTTTGCTTTAAAGGAAGTACACGTCCGGGGACTCCTAGGCCCCACGGGTGTGCATCATTTTCCCTCCAAGGTCACTGAGTGCCTCCAGACAGACACCTGTGGGCCGGCTGAGCAACGTCGAGGTCCATTGGTTGATTCCCTCGGGAGGACCCCTGAGCGTGCCGGGTGCTGGGCAACCACACCCTGCGCGTTCCTTGAGGAGCGCTACATCTCCGGAGCCCTCGAACGCCCTCAGGACAGCATGGCTGGTGAGTGCCAAGTGCCCAGGAAGACTCTGTCATGGCCCTTTGTGTGAGCTGCCATGAGAGAACGCTGTGCTTGGAACACTGCGAGGCCCGCCCTCGTACCTGAAGTCACTCCGCTGGAGGAGAGAGTCAGCCTCTTAGCACGCTGTGTGGCTCCCCGGCACCACCCAGCGTGAACCCGTGCCTGGAAGTAAGGCCCTGATTTGCCGTGCAGAAGCGGAGGCGTGCTGCAGCTTCCAGGAGGCGGTGGCCTCTGCCCTGCATACCTTGAACGGCAGCACAGCTTTCTGGACACCTGGGAGGCTAGCCGGGGCACCCTGTTCCCGGCAGGAACACTGAGTAACCCCAGGCGCACCTGGGTCTGCTAAGCAACATCCGGGCCCGTAGCCCTTTAGAGCCCCTCTGCGCACGCCGAGCGTAGGGAAACGCACTGCCCTCTCTTTTGGAGCAGCTTGGTTTCCTCAGCACTCGCACACGTTCACGAACACCGTTCTGGCACATGCCACATGGCGCGGAGGTCTTACGCGTTGCCCCAATCGGAGCTGCGCTCAGAGTAACCCTCGTCTTCGCATTCCATCCAGGACCTCCTGACTGAAGGCACCGTGCCTCCTAGAGGACGGCGGCTTGGGTTCTTACTGCCATGCAAGTCCTGTTCCTTTCTTTGCACCGCCGGCAGCCCCAGGCCCAGAGGAGCAGCTACGGCGTTCCTTGGTTGAGACCGTTCGCTGGATGCGGGACTCCCTACTTCGATAAGTTGATCTCAGGGAAGGAAAC